>NC_143013.1:105235401-105543526 GCF_055824585.1 Amblyomma mixtum
TGCCAGCGGGGCAGGCCTTGTCATGGGAACATTCTCCCGCCAGCTCGTCCCGTCCGGCCTTGTAATTTCCCCCTGCCCTAGCGTGGGCAACGGGAAACCGTGCTGGTGAGTCGGACATCCTCGATTCCTTAGCGTATTTTGTTGCTAGCTGGCGTTACTGTTGCTATAGCAATAAATGCCTTGTTTGTGTCAACCGCAGTGTCGGTTGCTTTGTTCCCTCAGAGCAACGGCCGCCGTGGTTGGCATGCGATCGGTAGCATATGCAACCACGTGGTGGGGTCCCAGCGATCTTGAGTTTTCCGTAAAACATTCCTGGTGCCCACAGGTTTTCCATTCACCAAGGACAGGCTTTACTAAATGTAGCTTGTTGTTAACTTCATTGTCCCATGAAGCCTGCCATTTTCCTCCAAGTTTATTTTTTACACGTTTCATGCAGTCTTTATGAAGTATACCTACTTGTTTTACTTGTACATTACGGGCACGTGAGTCACATGCGTCAGCGCTCTCGTTCCCCGATTCCCACGTGACTATGCACCCAGCAAAACTTTATTGTAAATCTTTTTGTTCCAGCTTTCACCATGTTATGCATTATGTCTCTTATTATGGGTTGAACTGCACTTCTGAAGTTTAGTGCTGTAATTATGGTGAGGGAGTCGGTGTAGGTGACACTATTTTGTATATTTTTCGTGATTATTTCTGGAATCGCGACAGCAATAACTTTCTGCCATGAAAACTGATGTGGACTCAGGTAGCCTGACTATATTTTCTTCTTTCTCTTGTGCTACTGAACTACCAACATAGTGTGTGGTTTTCGAGCCATCAGTGTAAAAATTATGTAATTCTTGTACTTATCCTTCACTGCCAAAAACTCCTGCAGTATATATTCTTGTGGAGTTTGCTCTTTGTGGATGTGCATCAACGTAAGATCACATACTGAGGGAAAGCTGTACCAAGGTGGCTCCGGGCAATATTTGGCAGTATATTAGTACACAAATCTGAGTGTTTTCATGAGAGATGACGCGCCCAGTATTCAGTGTCCAGAAGCTTACATAATGCTGCAGAATCCTACAGCAAGGAAATGTCTTTTAGGTGACAGATGTCTATGTCTGGTCACAAAGTCGATACCAAGTAAGGCTCATATCCTAACCTGCCATTGCATAAAGCTGCACATGCTTCATAGCCTCTAATTCTGCCAATAACTGCTACATATTTCCCACCTCTAGCACCAGTGCAGGATCAATATACAGCATGAAAACAGCAATTTTGTTGCTTTAGCTCCTTTACTATGCTGTTTTGGCAAGAGAGACTAGTTGAAATATTTGCATGGGCAGTTCTCGATTGAAGTAAAGTACAAAACCTTTGCACTTTCTGCTGAAGTGACTGGTGGACCACTTTTGCATGTCACATCTCGTATGACTTGCTAAGGGTCCAGATTGACGCACGCACTTGTTCAAACTTTCACACAAAACACTCTTCGCTGTTGCTATAAACTCCGACCACAGGCAATAAGTGTCCTGTCACCATATACAACACAAAAGAAGGTAGCGCTCGCAGGCAGACAGTTTGAGCTGACAGCCACAGACATTGCAGGCATAATAAGCACATCGCCGAATAAGTTCCCAAAGAAGCCACACTGTAGAAGGGTGCAGTCTTGTAATCGAAACACACCCCAGAAACAATGGCCACTGTCGCTGCTTATGAGCCAGGCATTTTTGCAACGATGTCAGCTGTGCAATTGGCCGAAAGGTCCGACTCGTCAAACGACGGCACCGCACTGCTGACCTCATTATCGTTGTTGACCAGGCATCCATAACACATATGCCCCAACGGACGCAGCGCCTATCGCAACTGCACGGACTGTGAAAAGGTCGTTTGCTGGTGGCACACGGGCTTGAATGTGTGTGTAGTGTCAGTGGTCACACGATCATGGTCAGTATGCCATGCAAATGTGCACTGCTGAGCCGATCGCGGAGTGCACGATATCGGCGCCGTAGTGCCATTCATCTCTTGGTGAGAATGGAGCATGTTGCGCCAATAGATCTTCAGCCTGGGCTTTACATACTCGCTGCATGTTATGCTGTAATTGAAGTGACAGCGCTCTATCAGTTAAACTGCGTAGTCTGTGAATCATCTCTATGCGTTAGGTTTTAACTTCCCCTCTTTCACTTGTATTTCACTTGTACTTTTAGAAATTGTGTATTTAAGGTATGAAGCGCCGTATGATCCAGCTGCGTTCGTACTTATAGCCGAACCAGTGTAGTCGAGCCTTGAATAACAGAAGGGTGAGAAAAAAAACAAATTGTTTTAAAGTTTTTCGCCTCTATTTTGACATTCGCATTTTCACACTTTTGCTTGGGGCTGAAATGGTCCAAACAACTGCAAAATGCACACAGGTGCCCTAGCTCCATTTGCCATAAATCCCAAAGTTGCAGTGAAATTTAAGGGTAATTGAGCCTTTAATATGTACGATGAATAAACTTGGTTGTTTCATGATTATAACCAATGGCGCAAATAAATCTGACTTTGACTTAAATATGCTGAGGTACCCCTTCAACACCTTATCTGATGTTAAGGGGGAAAAAAAGAGCTTTTTCCGCAGTTGGCACCATTTATTCATCATACCTGCGAGAATGGGAAATCAGTGCTAATCATGCGGATTTCAAATTGAGGGACGCATGCAGAATTTGAAGCAAACCAGCCTTCTGCTTAAAGTATCATTCTGTGGTGGTCTATTCTTTCGAATGTTGGCATGTATTGTAGGAACGACGCTGGATATCAATATGCAAGTGATGTCCTGTCTGAGGCTAGCTTGTGAATGCCTGCCGCGGTTCTGAATTTCTCGTTGCCAGGCCCACTTCGACATGTGGTTAAACAGTCGTGTACCATTCTGTTATAAAACTTGTAATCATTTTAGTTTTCACAGTAAGAGCCAGCATACATCCGGTGATAGGCTACACAGCTAGATGCTTGTACAGCTGCTCCCTGTGGAGCATCTGTCTCCATTCCTGAGCTTCTGGAAGCAATTGGAGAGGCCTGAGATAAGTCTGCGATTTGGTTCTTCATCTGCATTTCTGGCATGCGCAATTTTTAGATGCAGAATATGCGACTTGTCAAATGCAAGTGGATGAATGATGGTGCTTCATAAAAGGTTTACCTTCTTCGGAAAGTATACTGACTCCGTCATCACTTGTGTCAGTGTTAGCCTGGAAACCATAGGAAGCCAGATGTCAAAATGCAGTGTACTGTGCGTTATGATGAGTTGGCACACTGTTTAACAAGCACACATAGATGACGATGCATGGTACAGCTTACCTCTTCATGTGCCCCGGAAGACTTTCCAGCTCCATCATTTGTTGTCACCTTGACGTTGGCCTAGAAGCCAGAGGATCCCAAATGTAAAAACACAATAAATTGTGCATTGTACCAAATTAGTGCACAGCTTCACAAGAACACAGATGGAAAGTTCCATCTCCTTCATCTGCTGTTGCGTCAACGTTGTGCCAACTAGAAGCTCTCAGGATATAAGGGACCCTTCAACGACAGCACAGGTATTTTATCTGGTCATGGCAGGCTACACTTCGACAGCACCTGGCATGCTTTTGGTCACAATTGTTCGGGAAATGGCCCGTCATCAAACCTCTTTTTAAAGGAAACATCGTGGAGCAACTTTTTTAGGCTGCCGGCAGATGATTGTTGGTTCGAGCTCTATGCTGCTTCAGCGCTGAATAATATGAGCAGATTGGCAGCTCGACTTTGGAAGTCAAGTTGGCCTATCAAATGCTCCACACCATTCTCATACCTACGCACAATGCAGGCGTTCACAACTGCTGCATTCATTAAGTGGTAGTAGTAAGTAGTAAGAGTTGTTTTCCGGTCCACTCACTGTATGAAAATCCACGCTATTTCGAGGGTTTTTCGACATTTTTGGCTCGAAATTAATCTACTATTCCTATTGACATCAAATTTTTTGCGCATGATCCTCACATCGTTCTCTATCAATTGCAACCATTTGTTTGAAGCTATCTCTTCTCAGAACGACACTACTGCTGCGGACACGTTATGGTGGCACGACCTCGCCTACATAGCCTTGAAATGCTTTTGCATTTATAAGCCTCTAATCTGCCTTTTTCATAACGGGACTGCGCATGCGCCCGTCCCCTGGCGGTGGTGGTGGTAGCCATTTTTATGCAGACACATTTTGCCCTGGCTAAACGAATGTTTTTTTAGCACATTTTCAAAAGTAATGCCCTGTTTTGAAATAGAACTTGATTTCAGGCTGCTTCAGGTGTTTTCCAGATAGGTCATGAAATTTGGATGTCACGATTTCAGTTATGACACTTTCCACAAAATATTGCACGTCCTTATAAAAAAATTATCTGCTGGTATTTGGCACTGCAAAACCAACCAGTTGTCTTTCTTACGACCTGGAAATGCTATTTACGTGGAAAAATATTTGTTTCCGGTGGAAACAGAACGGTGTGTGATAGGGTTAACTTGAAAGGTTTATGATCCGATAAAGCGAGCAGTTAATCCACATTCAGTTAAGTGCACTCTGAAATATTCAGAATGCCCATTGTGACATTCATCTGAGTTTGGTATATCAACTTTGGCTTATTTTCATTCAAGTCCTTAAATGAATTTTTCACTTGCAAAGGGCACTTCACTTCGAGGGCTCAAAACAGTACCCTTACATTATTTACAGTCAAATGTGTGACTACACGATCAGGTGATGCCCCAAAAATAGGCAGCGCCCTGAATATGGTGAGTCCCACATCTGCAAAAGATGCAGCATGGCTACTTTTCCGAAGGTTAGAAATATAGAAAGTCTTGGCCTCTACTTCTCTGCGAAGTCCCTCCCGGTCATGGCAGAGCTCTTGAATGCTGATGACTGTAGGACTAGGTTGACAGTCCCACATAGGTTGTGGGGCCGTGATTCACAGGCTCTACTCGCAGTGACCATGCCTTGCCTGTAGAGCATCCACTGTAATGAAAGGGACTGCAGTTTTGTTCTTTCCTCGATTTGAGCAGTGTTCTCCCTTGCGTAGGCTTGCTTAAGGTAAGCTAGACATTCGGGCCCTGTAAGTTGGCGGTGCTCTTTAATTAGGTCCATGAGGGCTGGGACACCCTGGTGTGCTGCAGCAAAGAGAAACAACTTACGTACAGCCTTTTTCAAATGTAAAGATTCTCAGAGGTTTTCTTTTAGCCATGTAATCATGACGGAAAACTTCCGGCCAAAGTATAATTTACACGACCACCATAACTCTAACACTAGTCATTTTCTGCCATATCAGTCCACATGGTACAAGAGATGCGACCTCTGAACTCTTTAAAGCATGAAAAAAAATACTGGCAAAAACACTTAAGTGTACTCCCACTGCAGCGAAAAAGCTGTCAAAAGAGAAGCCTAAAGTATCCTATTGTGTGTATTCGGTGGTTTGATAGCATACTGTCTGGTCGGGAATCATAGTTGATGAACTTCACTGGTCACTGACCACGGTCAAGAACAAATTATGATTCGGGCGTGCTACACCTCTTCACAACTGTGAAGAAGAGAGCTGACCATCGTCAGTGACCAGTGAACTTCACCTACCTTTTGTGTACTGTAAGCTTTGTGCTGTACATTTTACATTGCCCAAACTGGCACTGATGTTTGAGCAGTAGGCTTATTTGGCGAGTGCTTTAATATCATGATAAATAATAAGCACCTCCATTCTAACTTTCCTGTATTTGAAGAAGCCACAGTATTATTTTACGCCATTTTTCTCACTGTTTAAGAACAAATTGCAGAGCATCATAGCCTCAGACATCTGCATTGCCTTGATGCATCGCACTTTGGTTATGAAAGCGGCCACTGCCAGTTATACCTGTACCATTTCATTTATGTTTTCTAGCATATAAAAAGCGCTATCTTAAGTCAAAGTAACCTGTCATTGAAATAGAACAGGCAAACTTAAATTTTTGTGATTTCTGGGGTTTAACGTCCCAAAATAACACTATACTATATAGCCTGAGTGGTCTAACACACGAGAAAGCGACAGCATGCACCAGCAATAAGAACTCATTTAATCAAGCTCATAACAAATGTGTTGTATCATGCCTGAAGGCAAAGCATTTATTACTTTTAGCTCACCACAAGGAACATATAATACTTTTTGATTATGGATGTAGACAGCGCAAACAAGAGCACTATCTTTGGCAGCGTTGCAGAACATGTATGAAACTGAGCATAGAGGTGCGAGGTCTATCAAGTTACATTCTCATATTACATAATTCTTAAAATTGTTATGCTGCATGTACCAATGAGTCTAACGTGATGTTTACATCAATTCATGTAAATGCAGCCTTGTGTGCTCAATACTATATTGTCTGCATACTATAACTTGTAGTCTGTTTTAGAATGTCAAGTAGCAATCAATTTTGATGGAAACAGGTGGTCTTTGGAGGCATAGCTGCGGCCCTGCCAGCACATTTCGATGGCCCTGAAAAGGGTCATTATCTTCAAAGCTGACGCTTTCCCCGGGTGAGATTGTAGGAGCTGATGCACTCAGCACCAATGGCTACAGTGTTCTGCAGCTGAACACAAGGCTGGAGGTCTATTCTCGGCTATATTTCAATGGACGCGAAACACATGGAGATACATCGGGCTGCTGCCTCTTGATACAGGTATATATTTCTTCATGCTGAAATAGCAATCTCACCCGTCACAGTGGCTCAGGTGGCCAAGGATGTAAGTTCAGTTCTGGATGCTTTTTTGATGGATGCGAAAAACAAGGCGCCCATGCACTGTGCGGTGTCAGTGCACATTAAAGATCTCCAGGTGGTCGAAATTTCTGGCGCCTTCCATTACGACGTCCCTCTTAGCCCAAGTTGCTTTGCGACGTTAAGCCAAACCAACAGCGCTCATTTTTCCTCTTCTCCACTATGAGTGAAATCTAACATGCCCTCGCTTGTAATTCAGCTTCAGGCATCGAACTTGGACTTTCGTATTCGAGAGAGGCCACATCTTAGCTTCTTCACCAAGACCGCAATAATGCGTAATATTGAGCCTTGGGCTCTCAATCTGCGTCTTAAAGAAGTCTGCCATTTGGCAAGATGCCAGCCTTGACGCTTTCTTCGTACAAATCAACAATGACAACAGCAGAGTTGTCTACTAAAAAGCAGTCTCCCACTTTCACGTATTGCTCAACTCTTCCACACTGCCTCGCTTCCGACATCCTGTGGCTTAGCTATGCCAGTGGTTTCTTTGTATTTTGGAGCACTTTTTATAACTTTTCCCAAAAAGGGGAAACGCGCTGAATTCATCAACAGGGTCATGGTCTAGACACTGCTCTGCCAGGTGCACCAAGCTGTGAACGTTGTACACCAGCTGTTTTGCGCCATACAACCTGCCAAACTCCTGAACAAAATACCTCAGCAGGTCCCGGGCAAAACTGTTGAGAGCTACATGGTGCTCGGGGGAGGCAAGTATCCTTAAAGCCACGTGGAGCTGAAGAAAATGCTTGTACTGTTCTTCAGTCAGGAGAAGCTTGAGAACTACAGGCCCCAGATAGAGTAAAAACGTCCTGAACTCGGTTGCTTTCCAACGGTCCAGTTCCTCAGTTCCTCTGGGTTTTCGCTGGAAACAACTGGGAAAAGCAGTGGCCGCTTCTCGCAGCCTGTTGTTGAGCTGGCTCCATTCTTCTCTCTGCTCAGTCGAGCAGTGGGCCCCGGGGAGACCCAGTTTCTCAGTAGTTGCCACATTACTCCCAGGCAGACCAGCTGCATGTATTCTGTGGGAAAGCATGCCACCATGTCAACATCCAAGTTAGTGAATATATGAAACACCAGTGTGGTGCTGCTGATCTTCTTGACAACGAAATGAATCATCGCTTCAATGCGGTGCTTGCAGGTCTGGAAACGTCTGTTTTCCACATAGCGGTCCTTTTGGATGCATCTTCCACAAGCGTGGTAGCCTCAGGCGCATGTCCCGTAATTGCCTTCACAAAACTTCTTCCCGGGGCTTCACAGATCACAGCAGTCTAAGTCACACAACGCAAGTCCCTTTCAGTAACAAACTGTTACTGCTGAGACTGCACTTTTAAAAAGGGGGCAAGAAATTCCTGGAGGTATGTTGGCTTCCCTGTGCCACAGTATACACTCACCATAAATGGTACCGAATTTTTCAAGTTCGTAACTCTCAAAGTATCGGCCACAAACCAGTCTGGCTGCTTTTGTGCATAGGCAGGCCGTCATCAAACCTCTTTTTAAAGGAAACATCGTGGAGCACCTTTTTTAGGCGGCCAGCAGATGATTGTTGGTTCAAGCTCTATGCTCTTCAGCGCTGAATATGAGCAGATTGGCAGCTCGACTTTGGAAGTCAAGTTGGCCTATCAAATGCTCCACACCATTTTCATACCTACGCACAACTGCTGCATTCATTAAGTGGTAGTAGTGAGTAGTAAGAGTTGTTTTCCGGTCCACTCACTGTATGAAAATCCACGCTATTTCGAGGGTTTTTCGACATTTTTGGCTCGAAATTAATCTACTATTCCTATTGACATCAAATTTTTTGCGCATGATCCTCACATCGTTCTCTATCAATTGCAACCATTTGTTTGAAGCTATCTCTTCTCAGAACGACACTACTGCTGCGGACACGTTATGGTGGCACGACCTCGCCTACATAGCCTTGAAATGCTTTTGCATTTTTAAGCCTCTAATCTGCCTTTTTCATAACGGGACTGCGCATGCGCCCATCCCCTGGCGGTGGTGGTGGTAGCCATTTTTTTGCAGACACATTTTGCCCTGGCTAAACGAATGTTTTTTTAGCACGTTTTCAAAAGTAAAGCCCTGTTTTGAAATAGAACTTGATTTCAGGCTGCTTCAGGTGTTTTCCAGATAGGTCATGAAATTTGGATGTCATGATTTCAGTTAATTATGACACTTTCCACAAAATATTACACGTCCCTATAAAAAATTATCTGCTGGTATTTGGCACTGCGAAACCAACCAGTTGTCTTTCTTACGACCTGTAAATGCTATTTACGTGGAAAAATATTTGTTTTCGGTGGAAACAGAATGGCGTGTGATAGGGTTAACTTGACAGGTTTATGATCCGATAAAGCGAGCAGTTAATCCACATTCAATTAAGTGCATTCACTTTGCAGTGCAGGGTACAGATACTCTATAAACAATTTTTGCACTGCCTGCAGGAACTCATTGAATCCTATGGCATCGTACTTTATGGTTACTGTTGCTACTTTGTCTTTGTTGCAGTAGACAATGAAGTCACACTCTGGAGTGTTCATTCAGAATGCCCATTGTGACGTTCATCTTAGTTTGGTATATCAACTTTGGCTTCTTTTCATTCAAGTCCTTAAATGAATTTTTCACTTGCAAAGTGCACGTCACTTCGAGGACTCAAAACAGTACCCTTACATTATTCACAGTCAAATGTGACTACACGATCAGGTGGTGCCCCAAAAATAGGCAGTTCCCTGAATATGGTGAGTCCCACATCTGCAAAAGATGCAGCATGGCCACTTTTCCGAAGGTTAGAAATATAGAAAGTCTTGGCCTCCACTTCTTTGCGAAGTCCCTCCCCTTCATGGCAGAGCTCTTGAATGCTGATGACTGTAGGACTAGGTTGACAGTCCCACGTAGGTTGTGGGGCCGAGGTTCCTTGTCCAAGCTTCGTGTACGTGTTAGGCATGGACAGGCTCTACTCGCAGTGACCTTGCTTTGCGACGTTAAACCAAACAAACAGCGCTCATTTTTCCTCTTCTCCACTCTGAGTGAAATCTAACATGCCCTCGCTTGTAATTCAGCTTCAGGCATCGAACTTGGACTTTCATATTCGAGAGAGGCCCCATCTTAGCTTCTTCACAAAGACCGCTATAACACCTTATATTGAGCCTTGAGCTGTCAATCTGCGTCTTAAAGGAGTCTGCCATTTGGCAAGATGCCAGCCTTGACGCTTTCTTTGTACACAGCAACAATGACAACAGCAGACTTGTCTACTAAAACGCAGTCTCCTACTTTCACGTATTGCTCAACTCTTTCATTGATCTGTGCACACTGCCTCGCTTCCGACATCCTGTGGCTTAGCTGTGCCAGTGGTTTGTTTGTACTTTGGAGCACTTTCTATAACTTTTCCCAAAAAGGGGAAAGGCGCTGAATTCATCAACAGGGCCATGTTCTAGACACTGCTCCGCCAGGTGCACCAAGCTGTGAACGTTGTACACCAGCTGTTTTGCGCCATACAACCTGCCTAACTCCTGAACAAAATACCTCAGCAGGTCTCGGGCAAAACTGTTCAGAGCTACATGGTGCTCAGGGGAGGTAACTATCCTTAAAGCCACATAGAGCTGAAGAAAATGCTTGTACTGTTTTTCAGTCAGGAGAAACTTGAGAACTACTGGCCCCAGATAGAGTAAAAACGTCCTGAACTCGGTTGCTTTCCAACGGTCCAGTCCATCAGTTCCTCTGGGTTTTCGCTGGAAACAACTGGCAAAAGCAGTGGCCGCTTCTCGCAGCCTGTTGTTGAGCCATTCTTCTCTCTGCTCAGTCGAGCAGTGTGCCCCGGGGAGACCCAGTTTCTCAGTAGTTGCCACATTACTCCGAGGCAGACCAGCTGCATGTATTCTGTGGAAAAGCATGCCACCATATCAACATCCAAGTTAGCGAATATATGAAACACCAGTGTGGTGCTGCTGATCTTCCTGACAACGAAATGATTCATCGCTTCAATGCGGTGCTTGCAGGTCTGGAAACGTAAGTCTGTTTTCCACATAGCGGTCCTTTTGGATGCATCTTCCACAAGCATGGTAGCCTCAGGCGCATGTCCAGTAATTGCCTTCACAAAACTTCTTCCTGAGGCTTCGCAGATCACAGCAATCAAAGTGACACAACGCAAGTCCCTTTTTCAGTAACAAACTGTTACTGCTGAGACTGCTCCAGCTGTAGTGTGTTCAGTCACTTGGCTCCTGTTTGTACTGGGCAAACTGGCAACTAGAGTTGTGAACAAAACTTATTTCCAAATAAAGCTTATGTCCAATCAAGAGAGGTGCGGTGACGTCTGTACAATTGGAAAGTTTGTTCAAAAATCTGAGGCCTCCTGGACATTTGGAGAAAGTTGGCATTAATCGAATTGCGACATCTGCTAAAGAAACAGCTTGAAATTTTGGTAAGTGGCTGCCAATTTTCTAATCTGTTTCAACAAAAGCAATATAACACCTTCTTCTACCTCAGAAACATATCCTCATTCAAAAAGTGGCTTCAAATAACAATGTAAGACCTACCTCATCTGCCTGTAACTGTGGTGGCTCAGCCATGGCTGTTTGCAGGCACTGCCCGTTTGTCAAAGCAGTCTCGGTTGGGCCAGACCAATTCTCAGACACACCCATCTCACTAGTTTCAGTGACTAAGATTTCAACATCTGAGATAGGTTGATTTGGCTCAACAGCCCTAAGCACCAACGTCCCACTTGTGGCTTGGTCTTTTCCAAAGAGCCTGCGCTTGACAGAATCTTCTGGTGCTGCTCCCTACAAAAATAGTGTAGCAGGAGGTAATTAGACATGCGCATCTAGCCCCATTGTTCAGGAATGCGCATACCTCTAGCTGTTCTTGAGAACATCTGCACATCCTGGCTGCACTGGGGATCGAATCCCGCATTCCCTACTTGTCCCTTCCCAGACATAACATTACAGACAATAGGTATGCACACATAGATGAGGGGACATAAGCGTCCCCTTATAGGCACGTGGAAGGGGCAGGAACAAATATTGTTGCATTTTCTTCTGTTTCTCCCACAAGGCAGGAATTTAAATGTGCTGTTAGTGCCGCCCCCCCTCCCTTTTGGAAACACGTGTGTTTTCAAAAGTGTTTCAAAACACTTGTGTGTTTACCATTATGGATGCAAAACAATAACACATAACTTGCTGTTGCAGGTTGTCATTTCTTTGGCGTTCCTGTGCGAGCTTTTTTCTTAACACCGAAATTTCATTTTGGAGTTTCCTGATGACTTTTTCTTTTGGAGAAAGGCTTTGTCCACATTCTTCTCCGGATGAGTTGCTGTCGATAGCAATTTCCATAAGCCTTTTTCTTTTTGCTATCTTCTTCCAGCTATTCTTTTCTTTCTGGCTCAGCTCCCGCTGAAATTCATGGCAAGTGAAGACAAAAAATGCCACATTAAAATTAACACCTTTAAAATTCAAGAACGAAGCGCTTTTCCCGTGCCACCCCTTCCAGCCAATGGCGTCCGTTGATTCTCATGAATCTGCTAGTGTGACAGTGCGGTGACAGTGTGCGTTCGAACCACCACATGTCTCAATCGACACGATTAACGCCTAACTGCCACTCGGCTCATTAGGCTGGTGCCACAGCGGGGCGAGAGCTCAAAAGCTGGTGCCCTCCAGGATCAAAAACGTCATAGCACTCGATGGGTCCAAATCCCTGACGATGCAACGCCCCTAAGGGCACGCTTTCCCTGGCGCGCCAGTACGAACCGCGTGCTGCGTAAGCAACACATCCCTTGCCCAGTTCAACTGTAACCGTGCGGCCAGCTTTGCTACACTTAATTTGGCGTACCGCAGCACAGAACATACTGTTCCACGCGCCGACTTTCAGTGTGAAAGCTATGTGCCTGCTTCTTGGTACTTTGTCTCGTTTGGAGCTATTTGCACCGTTCCTGCACGGACAAACATTTAAATCGCCGCTCCCTGCTTGATAGGCGCTTGCCGGCTTCGCGGCATCGTCTGCTGCATGAGCTTCCTCGCAGTCGCTTGACCCAAATTTGTCTAGTGGCAAGTCGCCACGCATCTCCTTGTCCTCAAAGGACCTGGTGAGACACCCATCGGGTGCGTTCGACAACTGCGCGACGCTCTGCCCGGTCGGCCCAGCAGGCCCATCTCCGTTCTCTGCCTCGGATGAAAGGCTGTTGCCATCAATAACGCTACGGGGCACTTCATGCCCTATGCCCGGCACAGTGTGCCGTTTCAGTAACGTTAGACCTCCTCCTATCACGAGCTCGCCACTCTGACATCTGTCGTCACTGACCCTTTCATGTTGAACGAAATGTTCTTTTTTGCAGCTTCCTCGAGACCGCGTTTTTGGAATTGTCAGACTCAATTCCAGCATTCCTGAACTTGCATTGTCGCACCTGGTCTCATCGGGGGTTGAGCTAACCTGGGCGGCTGGATCATCTGAGTGCAAGATCACCGCCTCTAATACCGCGGCGCTGCGTTCCATCACGATACTTTCTTCACCACAGATTCCAGTTTCGCGGAAAGCTGGCTCTCTTTTTACTTCTGCCTGGCTGTTTTTCTTCCGTTCTTTTGATATGTCGGAGGTCACAACCTCCGTCATCGAGCCTGCAATTGCCCCCAGACCATCACAATTAGGCTGCTCCTTTTTAATTGCTAGCCGCCCGCAGTGGCGGAAAAGCTGTGACCTTCTCGCACTCTTCTGGAATCTTTTCACTTCCTGCGCTCTCTGCGTCCTTTACTACCAAAGAAGAGAGAGAGATAACTTTTATTTTTCAGCTCAAGTCCGAGCCTTCTTAGTTGCCCGTTTGGTGGGCGCTATTTATCGGCGGTGGCAGAGTAGGGCCACGTGTCCCTTGGATGCGTCGGATGTGGGCGGCGAGGAGCGGCCAGAGGGTGGGCTGCAGAGAGGTTGGTGGAGCGGTCCATCGGGCCCACGTGAGGTGAAAGGGGGGAGGCAAGGTATGCGAGGAAGGTATGGTGGGAGAGTTAGTTGCGCGGGGGCATAACCAATATGTATGAATGTTGGAGGGATGCTCTCCGCACACGAGACAGGCGGGTTTGCCAGGTTTATGAAGGATATAGTGGGAATACAGTTCGCAGGGAAGGGAGTTAGTCTGCCTGTCGAATTAGAGAGGCGTCAGCACGGCAAAGGAAATGGGAGGGTGACGGAAGGGTTCGTCGCATGTGCCGCAAATTGCGAAGGTGTTCGCGGCGGTCCTGTCGGTGTGTAGCGCGGTCTGCCTTGGGATTATAATGGGCTGGCCAGGCAGTCGGAGGGCCCGGTGGTATTTTTTCACGGGCCAGAGCATGAGCAAGCTCATTCTCCGGTATACCTTGATGACCAGGAATCCATTCAAGGCGGACATGGAGCGTAGGGTGGGCTGTTAGGTATTGCAGCAAAGTGTCTAGGATATGGGGAGGGAGTTTTTGAGATTCGAATGAGCGTATGGCAGCCTGAGAGTCTGCACGTATGGTGATGGTGGAGGACAGGTGGTCGTGAAGCGTAATCGCCTCTGCTATGGCCAGAGTTTCTGCGTCGGTTGAGGAGGGCACTCCTGTGTGGAGATGTGTGGAGGTGCTTCGAGGGCCGACTACTGCAGTAACTACTTGGTGCTCGAGGATATGGGCATCGGTATAGTAAGTGTCGTGGCCCAGTACGGGTAAATGGTTCGCCAGTGCTTCACGCCTCCCGGGATTTATCGTTGGAGACATGTGGCGTGGAATGGGTTTTACAGTAAGACGCGGGAGGCTTTTCCACGGGGGAGCAGATGGTTGAAGCGGGGGTAGTTGGGAAATGGTGTGTCCGAAAAGGCTGAGGAGGTCTCTGCCTTGCTCGGAGGTAGAGAGACGGTGTATCTGGGCTCGGTGGTGTGCTGCTGCGCGTTCTTCGAGGGAGTTGAAAATGGCGGCGTCTGCGATCAGAGCATTTGCGGCGTAGATGGGAACTCCCATGGCTAATCGAGTGAAGCGACGCAGAGAGGCTTCCAGTTTGCTTACTTGAGAGGATGTGAGGCGTTGATAGGGGTAGGCGTACATGACCCTCGAATAAACGAGTGCTTCTATAACTCGACGGAGTTCGTGTTCTCTGAGTCCATGCTTTTGACGAGATATGCGGGACAGCATGTGGCGAATTTGGTTCAGTTGTTGCAGGAGTTGGCTAAGCCACACGTTGCACTTGCCATCTTGTTGAAAAGTGAAGCCAAGGATCTTGATGTGGCTCCGTCGGGGAATAGGGGTTTGCGCGAGAGAGAGTTGAATGAGTTCGCGGTAGGAAGAAGCGGTTTTTTGAGGAGCGTTAGAAACCACGATGTATTCCGACTTTTCGGCGGAACAACTCATACCTATGCGGCGTGCATGCTCCTGAACGACGTCGAGGCCTTGCTGCAAAGTGGATTCTAGTTCCCCGGCGTTTCCTGTGGTAGACCAGAGAGAGATATCATCCGCATATATAGCGTGGCGTAGGCCAGGAATTTCAGCGAGTTTTCGGGGCAGTTCTTTCATTGCCAAGTTGAAAAGCATAGGTGAAAGAATGGATCCCTGTGGTGTACCTGCGGTGAGGGGAAAGGGGGCGGAAGGTGTGCCGTCGGGGCCAATGATTCGGAGGGTCCTGTCTGTAAGAAAGTCTTTGATGTAGTTGAACATGCGGACCCCAGGGCGAGTGTCTGCCAGGTTGGTGAGAATTGCGGAGTGGGCGACATTATCAAAAGCCTTTTTGATATCCACGCCGGTCAAAACTCGAAGCTGTGCGCTGCTTGGGAAGGCGTACAAATCCTCATAGATTTGCCGTCCAATGTCTTGTGTGCATACGTGGGCGCGGAATCCGACCATAGTGGGAGCAAGACAGCGATTGGTATGCAGGTGCCATTCGAGGCGGGTAAGGGCCATCTTCTCCATCAGCTTCCCTAGGCAAGAAGTCATGGATATAGGTCGGAGGTTAGTGATGAGCGCAGAGGATTTTCCTGGTTTCGGAATCATAATTACGTGTGCCTCTTTCCATGCAGCGGGAATTTTCCCGGAGCGCCAAACAGTATTAATAATCTGAATAAGTTCGTCTAGTTTTGAATCGGGGAGATTACGGAGTATACCATAGGTAACTTTATCTGGGCCGGGTGCTGTGTTTCGCTTAAGGGAGCGTAGAGCAGCCTGAAGTTCGGCGAATGTAAAGTCGGAATTCATTCCTTGTTCGTCTGCTTCTTCTTCGGTGTGAGGGTATGACGGGGAGCTGGCAGGAGAAGTAGAGGATGGGTAAAATTGATTTCGGATTTGCTCAACCAGCTCTTCTTGTGAGACGGAGAGGGCCAACTGTAGCTTTTGAAGTGTGTTACGAGGTTTACCCTGTCCAAGTAGGGTGCGCATAATGTGCCAGACTTTTGGAGTGTGGAGTCTCTCGACCATGTCATCACAGAGCTGAAGCCAGTTGTTCGTGGCTAGTTGGTCAGCGTATTCTTGGGCTGCTTGCGTTAGTTCAGTAACTTTTCTTTTCAATGCGTGGCTAGATCTACAGTTGCGCCAAGCTTTTATGGCCCGGCGACGTTGTTTCCATAGCCCAAGTAGGTGTGTGTCAATGTATGGATAGTCGGGAGATCGGTGGATATGTTTGGTGTGTTGGGAGACGGTCTCCATAATGGCGCTACACCATTTTTCGGGGTCCTCGAGTGAGACTGATAAGGAGTCGAGGGCCGGCCGAGCCTTTGGCCAGTCTACGAGCATAGTGGGAGGTAGATGTGTTCCGGGTGGTCTGGAGGGTCGCTGGGACGTGAGCGTTATCTGAAGAATACAGTGATCACTCCCCATCGTGTCACCCGTATTACTCCAAGAAGCGCGGAGATCGCTGCGAATCCATGCGAGGTCGGGGTTTGTGTCGGATTGTGCTCCACATCCTAGACGTGTAGGCATGAACGTGTCATTCAGGAGGGTGAGGTGATGAATACTGGCGAAGCGGTCGAGTTTTCGTCCGGAGGCTGAAGTACGGTCGTATCCCCATGCAGGGTGTGGGCAGTTGAAGTCACCAAGAAGGACGAAAGTAGTAGGGACATTAGAGGCAGGAAGGGCCGTATGCAAAGGTGGGATGCTGGTTTTGGAGTCGGAGGGAGTCCAGTAGCAGTTTAAAATCGTGATACGGTGACCCTGATAGGTGGAGTGTGTCAGGACATGCTCTTTCGTCCCGGAGTTGAGGTGGGATGTATCTTCCTGAATGGTGGGTATCGTGCGCCGTATGTATGTAACCGTCAAAGTCGGCGGAGGAGGGGGCGTTTGATGTCCTTTTCTCTTCATGACTATACTTGGCTGAGTAAAATGGTCGTAACCTGGCAGAGAAAAGGCACCGTGCGTTTCCTGCAGTGCGATGACGTCTGGGTTAACGCCAGTAATCTGCATGTGTTGCAAGAGGGCATTTTTCTTGCGACGAAAACCGCGGCAGTTCCACTGCCAAATAATTAGAGGGTTTTGGGGTGGGGATGTGTGTCGCATGATATCACTCATCATGCCGGTCTTCCTCCATTGTGTCGAGGTTAGGCACTAGAGGGGCGCTTGCGCGCTTTCGAGGGGGAGCATTGGAGTCTGCGTCGGGAGAGGGTGGGGCAGAGGACGCGAGGGAGAGGAGATGGTGCTCTAGTTGCTCGACGCGAGCCGTCAGTTGTTGTAAGGCCAATAGGACGGGAGCAAGGGATTGCTGTATGAGAGCAATAGCGTTGTCGGTAGGGAGGGGTGAAAGTGGAGTAGGTGTGGAGGGGCGTGAGTAAAACCGGTTTTGGAAGGACGGGGGAGGGGGTGCGATGGATGTGGGAGATGGACCGCTCACCTGGTGACTTGGTGGAGTCTGTGACTGCATCACGGAAGCTTGCGGTTTAGTAGAGGAGGTGGAGATGCTGGTTGCCGCACCAGAAGTGGTGGACGGTGGCCGCTTGGCAGAGGGCTTGGTTCGAGATTGACTTCTTTGCGCGGTCTCGTGCCCCGGGCTGTTGCTGCTGCTGCTGCAGGAGAGCTGAAGGGCCTCGTAGCGGTTCGAGGTAGGCAGGGGCGGCCAGATGGTCGCGTCGGCTTTAGGGGGTGGAGGGGCGGCGCGGGCGCGATGGCGTCGTTGGGCGCGGTGCCACTTTAGGACTGCAGCGTCGGCGTCTTTCCTTGCGGGGCATTCAGGATGAGACGGTGTGTGGTCGCCCTTGCAGTTCCAGCAGTGTGGTTCACATTCGTGTGGGATAGTCGTTGGGTCTTGGTCAGGAGGAAACGGTTGGCTGCAAATCGAGCACCGAACAAGGCTAGGCTTGTTAGGACAGACGTCGGCACGGTGTCCTATGGCGTGACAATGCGTGCATTGTTTGCTGTGCGGCTTTTGCGGGTAGACGCGGTACACTCCTCTGTAGAAGACGGCATAGCGTGGTAGACGGGGCCCTTCGACGGTGAGCAGAAGTGTGTTGGTACGTCCGAGACGGCGGGCGCTTAGGAGTCGGGTGCCGTCAACACGAAGGTTAGCGGCAAAGTCGTCTTCGGTAAAGTCCATGGTGATGCCGTGTATAACACCACGGGCGTTAAGGGGGTCGTTAGCTACGTACGAGGTGACTTCGTACTGTATGTTGTTCAGTGAAACTTGCTTGAGTTGGAGCAGCTTGTCCGCAGCGGCTGGGCGGTGGGTATCGATGGCCAGGATGTTTTGCGAGGTGCGGAGTTTGATGTAGGTATTGTCACGTTCAGTCTTGGTTAGGCGGGCGGAATCCATGACGGACCGACAGAGCACAGGGAATAAAGTGTTGCCGAGGTTGAGGTGGTTCGCAAATTTCATGACGATCGTGGCTGCGGTGGCTTGCCGGGGCGCCGCGGGAGCACAGTGCTTGTGATTCAGCGCCTGGGCTGCTGACTGGCTAGGCGAGCTCCCCGCCGTTCCGGCTGCGAGCATGCTGGCGAGCGCGGGGGGCGTTGCCCCGGCGGTGCAGATGTAGGCTTGGCTTAGCGCGCCCGGCGTGGGCGGCCAGCCAGATGCTGATGTGCCAAAAAACGGCGCAGAACGCTTGGAATTTTGGTCACCAGGCGTACAGGCGATGAAGTAGCGCTCCTGTAGAACGGTTGGTGGCGATCCGAGGTCAGGAACCTGGACGTAGACGTGATTTTGCTGGAGCTCGGTGTGCGCACAGCCGATCACGGTGGCGCTGGTGGCGCCCTCCTACCAAAGAAGCGTTCTTGCATACCGGCAGAATGCCTCTCAGCACAGGTGGCCTCTCCTCTCGGGACTCTGAGCAGTTCACCCTCGCTAGTTCACTAGCTCTTCTAGACTCCTTGATCTTAGAGATCTCGAGCTCTACCTGCTGGCGTCTTGCTTCTATTACCTTCAAGACGTATTTAACATCCTGAGGTTTTTCCTCGTGTAGCGGCGCCTTTCCACCATTTACTTCTGCAAGTTGAGCCTGAAGGTCCGCTAACCGCGCCTTCGCCAACTCCACCTGGTACCTCACATCGAGTGTGGGTTGGCATAGATAACCCTCCATACCGCCTTCCGTACCTGTCAACTCTCCTACCGGCTCGAACACATGGACAGGGACGTGAACAATGCGACGAAGGAAATTCACAGTTTCGATGCGTCGATCCGCATTGCCAGCTCCTTGGCGTCGGAGTCCACTGCCACTTTCACCGCACGCCGCGATGAGCTGTCGCACGCCGCTGGTCCTGTGCACGTTGTCGTCACTTGCTGTGACCCACCAGTGACTGTCAGTTCTCAACGCGCTGCTTTCCTTGACCGAACGCAGTCTCGCGTCGCTGGACTACTGCCGTGGTCCTTGCCGCTGTCTCTCCCTGCAGGTCCGTTCTCGACTGCTGACCTATTCCCTTGTCGTCGCCTTTTTCCCCGCCTTCAGTCTTCTTCCTGCGCCGTCTTCCGATGGCTGCAGGATCCTGTCGACTGCGCCAGTAAAGTTCAGGTTCTCTATCTTCCTTGCACCAGAGGTGCACCGCCAGCGACGGTTTGTAGACTAGGAGGCTGTATCATTATCTTCGCACCAGGGGTGCCCCGCCAGAGACGGTCTTATGACGAGTTGGGACGCAGAGATAACAAAGGGAATACTTGAAGATTTATATACAGATATTTACATCACATACAAATTTAGGCACTGTAGACAAATTTAACGGCAAAAAGAGAAATTAAGCAACAAAGATACAAAAGAACAAAAAAGTGGATCTGGCTAACACTAGAGAGGGCCCCTACTCGGCATAGCCAAAGATGCATAGCATCTGACCTTAGTTCAGACCCTTTATTCTGGCTCCGGGGCCCGGTTTTAAAGATATAGAGGCCCGGTCCACCTTTAGTAGCACCCAATCATGTTATACTCCTAACATGATTGGTTCATCGAGAGCATGGCCAGCACTCCAGCTTCCCTAGGGTAAATCACTTCTCCACCACAAAATACCAGTAAAAACAAACACACGCACAGACGTGCCAGCATGTGCGAGGTAAAACATTCTCTCTTCCTCGCAAAAAAAAAAAATAAAAGAAAAGCAAGTGCAAACACCCAGTCGTGCCCGCACGTGCGAGGTAAAACATCCTTTCTTTCGTACAAAAATACACGCGGGTCGAGGGACGCCCGTACCTCCTGGCGCATTCGTGAGCGGCTGCGTTCCGAGAAATGAGGCGCTTCGCTTTGAGCGCCCCATCTGACCCCCTCACGCCGGTGGCGTCCATTGAAGACGGCAGCTGGCGGGGTGGTGAGGGAGAGTTACCGGTCCCAATGACCCCGCGTACACTACCGATCCCTTACAGGCCTTGTCCATGTGAAAGGCACTGTTCACATGCTGAGTTAGGATGCGGCATACTTACCTCTCGTGAAGGCTGGCATGTTGAGCTTTACTCCTTGGGCTTCTAGGTAAGGGTCCATGTGAAGCCCCTGTCAGCCATGATCTCATCGCCTGGGATAAAGTATTCCATCACTCCACAGTCCGTCACAATATGCTTGTCAGAGGCACGGCCCCCATACGATTTTGACACGTAAATGATGCCGTTCGGTGCTATAACTGCTAAAAACTTGACAGTGTTGCATGCTTTATATGAACTGTATGTCTGAGCCCTGGGCCTTTGTTTTTTGGCCCTTTGCAGAGGCACTTCCGTGCAGTCCATAATGCATGTGGTATTCTCATAGCTATTTTTGATAAATGCCTACTTTATGGTGCTTGCTATGCGAGACTTTGGCAACCAGACAAAGTATTTCATTATTGTCTGTAGACATCTCAAAATTTTAGTGAAAATATTGCAAGCAAGTGATGTAGAAATTGAAAACCTCCAAGCAAGATCTTTGTACAAAAGGCGAAGTCTGAGGCGCATCAGTGTTGGCAGCAGCTGATCCTCCAGTGGCACTTGTGAGGGTGGTAGCAACAACTGTCGTAGGCTTTTGGAGAGCCCCTGAAACATGTCCTCTGTCAGCCCAGTGTAAAACTTAATGTCAGCTGCTGACATCCTTGATCTAACAGATCAAGGTAGAGAAAGGCAGCGGCTGCTACTAATAAGATTTTCCAATTAAGCTGGCCAAAAGGGTCTGTAATGCCCTACGATATATATACTGACAACCAGATTTAGGGCAAAGGAAAGCTTTATTATAAAATAAAGAAACCTATGTATACTTACAAAAATGAATTTTATACAGAGAAATGCAACTGGATGATAAACTGAAAAAAAACTCAATCACGACCTCCAATTTTTCGTTGCACGTCCCCCAGCTTCTGTGCGAGGTGCTTGCGAACAGCTTTCAGTCTCTTCTCTGCCAGCTCCTTTGGTACGTCTCCCATGTAGATATGGTACAGAGCTGCACAATAGAACAAAAATAGGCCACATTTGAACACAACTAGATACACGATAAATGCAAAAGTGAGATTCAGAATTACCACTCTCATTGTAAAGAATACAGAAACAAATGTTCACCATTAAAGGGGCCATGAAGCCTACTTTCGTGCATACCCTTGTTGTAGCACTTCATTCCCAACACATTAAATTACAATACCCCAAACTTTCAGTTGATTCCGTGCTGCAGATATCTTTAAAACAATTTTCGTTTCCTTTGCGAACTGACTGCTTGTCTGGCAACCTCTGATTGCTGACGACACATGGGCCTACCCACTCCGCGTCTGCTGTGTGTTGTTGGATGCATTGAGATGCTTGCATGAAATCCAAAGACAGCGATTGCTCGAAACAACGGCAATGCTTATTTATACATTCTGTGCAGATATGTCAATTGCACTAGCTTTGTCGCAGCAAGATCGGAGAACGCGCACAATGACTTGCCACCAGTCGCTGAGAACGCTAATTTCACAACCAAATAGATAAATCAGGTTACTGGCAGAAAGGATCTTAGCGAGAGCCACACAAACAGTGTGGAGATCTCCGAAAGTGCTGTGATAGAGCACTTTCAGTTTTGCAGTTTTGGCTGCAATTAGGACATTGCAGTTGTTACAAACCTCGGATAAAATGAACAGGATCTCCATGACTGTCACGCTTTTTATAAGTGAGCGCGACTGTATTTGGCTGAAAGCAAAGTTTGATTGCCTAGGCGTTACTCAAAGCAAAGAAAAAAAAAAGCACTAGCACCTTTCAGAGAACAGACTTTTTCCGGTGTAAGTGCCGGTTTCGCCTCGGTTCTGCCAAGTGACCGGCACTTATTTGATAGCATGCCTGTTACGCTGCGGCTCTTTAGCTCGTCAGGTGTCCAATACACCTGAGCAGCACCGCGGCAGAGCATAGAGTCTGTTGGTGCTCTCAGGAGCATCTGCCAGGCACTATTTACATACTATGTAAATGCACATTTTGTCCACATCGCAAAATGGCTAACGTTGGTAACCAAAAAATATAACCAAATAATGCACTCACCACATGCAAATATTTTTTGTGTCAGACTCTTCTGCAGGTCTGCATTCAGAGCCCGCAGCTCCTTTACTTTTTTCTTCAGCTCTTCCATCTCCTGTGTACACGCACAGGTGTCATGAGGGGGAGCATCAATGGCACCTTTTTCTGCCATGCGTAAGAGGGTACGTAAGAGGGTTGTACGTAAGAGGGTACAAGCTCTACGTACGCGTTCGTTAGTTTCGTTCACAATTAAGGAACTGTGGTAAAACTTAACAACTGTGGTTTAATTGGCCGAATGGTAAAACAAGAAAACTTTACAGAGAGATTGGAAGCACTACCCTTCCGTTGAGCGTCTCACAAAGCACTGTCTTTGGATGCCGGGCCGAGTCTTCCTTTCTCCCTCTTCTGCTGCCGCTCCCGCCTCTCCGACCTTGGACAGTGGAGTTCCTGGAAAACGGCGACGGGCACTGCGCTGTCCGACCTCAAAGCCAGCCGCCCAGTTCAGGGACGGCCGCGGGAATTCCTTTCGGGTGCCTGCTGCTTGGCCGGCTCGCGCACATACACTCACACACGCACACACACGCGCATACACACATGTACAAGGGTCCTTGGCCGGGGAAGTCGCGTGTCGAATGGCGCCGCGTCTTGTCGCCCTTTTCGTCTCCGACACACTCCCCCCCGAAATGACGAAGTCGTTTGCTAGCCGGAAAGTTCCAGAGGGTACAGCCTGCTGGTTCTGAATGCTTTTCAACTCTTTGTGAAAGCCCCCCCTCTGCTCGTTGCGGATCCAAAATATTTCAGCCTGATCCAGTCCTTTGCCGGTAAGAGCCTTGAGACGAATCGAAGCACCCAAGCTGTGACTCTGATCAGTCTTGTGAAGGAGCTGTAGCGCTGAATGTCCATTAATGCAGGGAAAGGCACGTGAGATGACATGGCTGGTAGCACCTTCGTTGGCTGTTTATGCTCCAGTTCCGCATCGGTGAACGTGTTTTGCACCAGGCGAGTGGTCAGTTAGCTCTATCTGCATGGCACGCAGCTCCTCTTTCAATGCTGCTCAGGTTTCTTTTAAGGTTTCATCATGTTGCAGGTCCTGCAGCAGCTCTTGCTCATGCTTCTGCCGCACTTCCTTCCGGACCTTCTTTGTTGACTGTGGTACCTGTAATTTGACATTTATCGAAATAACCATAATTTCACATTGCAACATGCCACTACAGTCCATTTACATGTTTTCTAGGTCGGCTCCTTGAAAGTATTAAATCAGAACGACTCATTGTACAGGGCACCTCATGTAAGCACTCTAATGGTACGCCCACACTTGCGACAAAAATGCGCGCGACACGCCGCACGTGGCAAGCGCCCGCGTGGCAGATGCGCGTGGGCAAGTCCACAGTCGCATTTTGCGGCACGCGGCAACGGCGCGTGGAGTCAGGCGCTGTCTCGTTCCATTCGATACTTCTCGTGACAACGCGCTCTCCGTTCTGCCGATTCCATCGGAGGTGTCTGTGTTTTCTTGCGCCACTGCCGACCACGCTCAGGCATGTCGGATACGGACGAGCAGCTACACTGAGGGCCAGGCGCATACTGAGGGCCAGGTGACTGCAACAGCTTCATACTTGGTTTTAATCTTGATTTCACGGGTTGCAACTCCACTCTGCACAATAATAGCAACACCTCCTGAGAGCCTATCAGCTTGCTCTCGGTCGCACCGAAAGACTTGATACTTCTTTAGGATATTCTGATGTTTGGGACCTAAGTTTGTCTCCTGTAGGCATAAAGCCACAGGGGAAAATGTGTTTAGAAGTTCTTTTATATCAGAATAGTTATTTAATACTCCACGACAGTTCCAATGTATAAGGAACGCCATGTTGGATGATTTTTGGGAGTGTCGTAAAGAAGTTACAGTAGAGGATTAGGGGGTGCCATTCTGGGCTCTTGTCTTTTCTTTTTCGCTCAAGCGAGCTGCGCCGCCGCTGAAGCAGGGGCGAGTTTTGCGTTGTGTCCATCGCCTCGCTAGAGGCTCTGGAGGTCCGCGGAGAACCCACTGGTGTGCGGTTTGTAGGCCTCTCCCGACTGGGGAAGCCTTGCGGGCGGCCGACCCGGAGGCCGGCGGGCCCTTCTTCGAAAGCGGCAGAGCAGCTTTCGCTGCATCTGCCCGTGGCGCGGATGGCCCTGCCTCAGGCTCACTGCGTGTGGCCTGGGCAGGTGCCGAAGCCTGGTGTGATGCCCCGCCCCGTCGCATCACATCGGCGAAATTTGT
Source organism: Amblyomma mixtum (assembly GCF_055824585.1). Lineage (NCBI taxonomy): Eukaryota > Metazoa > Arthropoda > Arachnida > Ixodida > Ixodidae > Amblyomma > Amblyomma mixtum. The sequence goes on from NC_143013.1 coordinate 105,260,216, forward strand.
TCTTGCTGTGAAGAGGAATGTGCCTTGTGTTTGACTGAATCGTTGACGTTTCTTTGAAAGTTATGTTTTCTTTTGTTTTCATGGTTATTATTTCCTTTTCTTTTTTCCAGGTCGGACACGACCTCGGGTACGCGGGTTGATCCCCTTCACATTTAGCGCACTGCGGTGCTGCATTGCAATTTTCAGACTCATGATCGTGTGATGAAAATTTGGCACAGGTTTTGCAGCCGCAACAACTCTGAGAGCCATGACCGAATTTCTGACATTTGAAGCATCGGTGAGGATTTGGGACAAAGGGTCGTACTGTTACTTTCAAATATCCTACTTCTATGGATTCTGGGAGCTGGCTAGAGGTAAAAGTGATGACTATATGCTTTGTGGGTATTTCTTTATTATCTTTACGGATGTTTATTCTTCGGACTTCAGTGACGTTTTGTTCTTTAAGGCCCTCCAGCATTTCTTCCTCGGTGAGATTCAAGAAATCGTATTCTGAAATGACACCTTTAACTGTGTTCAGTGATCGGTGAGCACTAACAGAGACAGCAATGTTTCCAAAGTTTGTTACATCTGGATGTTTTGAATACTGTGTTTGGTCACGGATCTGGAGGAGGATGTCGCCGCTGGCTAGTTTTGTTACCTTGTAGCCAAGGCCCAAGGCGTCAGTCAGAGATTTAGAGACTATGAACGGGGAGATTTTCCTGGTAGGCATTTCTGCTTCTTCGCTATGTATCACATGATACTTCGGGAACGTTTCCTGTTTTTTGGTTATGAACTGAGCAGTTGCTTCGGTCCGCCCTCTTTTATGAGGGCGATCATTTTGTGGGGTAGGGGGAGCCATAGAATGTATGTGTTTTTCAGCCGTGGTGCCAGCCACCCACCATGGAGCCCTACGAGGGGACGGGGCAGAAACTTGAAAGCAAGCCCTGCCCACGCCAGCTGCACACCCCAACTATAACCCAATATGACGTAACACAGGGTAGTTCGCCACACAAGGTTAATCCTCGCCGCCTGGAAAAAGGAAAAAGCCAATAAGAGAGGAGCGGACAGGAAAGTTTCGAGAAAGAAAATAGGAAAGTGAAAGATGAAGGGGAGGACAGGAAAAGGCGAGTGCCGATTTCCCCCGGTCGGGTCAGGCCGGAGGTGCCGTCTACAGGAAGCTGGGACCAAAGTGGTGTGTTGCCTCCACCGAGGGGCCTTAAGGGTCCAAACGCTCGGCATTGGCTCAACCACCAGGATCCCCTTTTCCCCGGACACGGCGATGCCACGCACAGCTAAGTGCGGATGCTCGGGTCTGTGGTGACACATTGCTCACCATCATCCCCTTGCGGGGATGTCCCTGCGGATGCTCGGGATACCCCGTGGTGTCGCCACTCACCAACGTCTGCTGCTGCAGACGCCCCCCTGCGGGGATTCACAATAATACTGCACAAATTTGAGAGCATTCTTTATTGTTGGAATATAGCACAGTATTCATTTGGGCAGCTCCATTTCGGCCTCAAAAATGAGCGAATGAATCTTAAACAGTATCTCTGAGCGTTTTCTTGCCGGAAGCTTTCGCAGCTTTGTGGCCATCCAGTTGGCTGCCTCCTGGCAATCGTCTGGTGGGCTTTCGGCCCTGGGTAGTGCAAGCTTCCTAGCAGTCTAAATTCTGTTTAGTGTGCTGCTGCAGCCACCCAGTGCTTCCTGCACAGCTTCTTCGATTGTGTCATTCTTTCTTCTTTTACTTTAATGACAATGCCGCAGTTTTCATGGGCAGTTAAACACGCATAAAATGTTTTGCAGGAAAAATGAACAGCAGAGCTACCGAGACTGTGGTATCGAGGAAAGTCGCACTTGGGAAGGCTGCGCTGGCGGCTGAGCTCTGTTTGTGCCACTGTTGGACCTTGGTGACGCATGAAAAGAAAAATATCATCTGGTAAGAGAGATACAATGTAGCATTCCTTGAGACAAGCTCACCCGGAAGATGCTTCAGCCTCAGTCGGGGTTGGACTGAGCAAGCTGAAATAGAGAATGTGTTTCGATGAGACAATAGGATATCAAACGTCCAGTATGTGGTGCACAGCATTTTACTGCCAGCAAGACAATGTTTCTTTTGTGCAAGTCCTGTTGTTTGTGGTACAACGAGTGTTGCGGCCGATATTATGCATTCAGTAAACTTCTCATTAATTTCATCTGTGCTGAGGTGGTCAGAAAAATCATTTTCCAGAGTGGCACTTCTTGTAAAAAGTGACCAATCGGCGAGGTGAATTTTCCAGCGCCGTGGTCTTGTGGCAATGATTGGAATAGACGATGATAGCCTGATGACAGTAGGTAAGTGATCACTGCCCATGGGGTCATTTAAAACATCCCATTTAAAATCGTTAAAAAGTAATGGTGATGCGAAAGCTAAATCGAGAGAGCTCATTTTTCCTGAGCTCGGGCAGCAATATGTGGCTTTTCCCGTGTTTAAACGGCAGATATTATTTGAAAGTATAAAATCTTCCATTGTTTGGCCTCTAGAGTCACAGCGTTCGCTTCCCCAAAACGGAGAGTGGGCATTACAATCACCAACTACCAGAAATGGCTCCCTCAGTTCATCGATCAGGCCTTCTAGATCTTGGCATGTTAATGTGATGTGTGGGGGAAGATATACAGAACATATTGTTATGGTTATGTAGCTCATGAAGCTACGCAACGGCCTCAAGTTTTGTTTTCAGTTTGATTTCTTGAGCCGGGACACTGCTTTGAATGACGATTGCGACGCCTCCCGAGAGTCTATTTGCATGCTCACGATCACGCCTAAAAGTTTTATAATGTTTTAAGATATTTGAATGTTGTGGACCAAGATTGGTCTCTTGAAGACATAAAGCTAGGGGCATCACTGACCCTAGAACATGTGTTATATCACTGTAGTTCCTCAACAGTTCCATTGAACTACAAATGTCATGTTTGTTTTTTTGGGTGGGAATGGAATGGAAGGAATTTACTGTTCTGGGCCCGTTACTGGGGTTCTTTCTTTTCTTCGCTCGAGAGAGCCAGTCCGCCGCTGCAAAGTGGGCGGACTGGGAGTTGCATCCATCACCTCACCAGAGGTGCTGGAGGACCGCGACGCCGCGGGTGTGTTGGTGTCGGGCCTGCGGGGTGCCGACTCGTGGGCCGGTACTTGCTTTAGAGATGGCAGGGCAGCCTTCGCTGTTCCTGCCTGGGGTGTGGGTGGCCCTGCCACAGGCTCCGTGAAGGTGGGCCCTGCAGATGCCTGAATGCTGCGTGGTGCACCGCCCCTGCAAAGTTTGTTTTTGTGGAGAACGTGAAGGTGTTCTTCTCATGGTAGAGTTGTCTTGCTTCCTTGAAAGTGATGTTTTGTTTTCATTGTTATGATTTCTTTCTCAGCCGTCCAAGAAGGACATGACCTAGAATATGCAGGATGATCACCTGCGCAGTTTGCGCAATGAACTGCTGCTCCTTCAGTTCTCAGAAGCATGGTCTTTTGAGGCGCATTTAGCGCAAGTTTTGTGGCCACGGCAACTCTGTGACCCATGTCCGTACCTTTGACAGTTGAAGCACCTTCGTGGATTCGGTACGTACTGACGTACATTTATTTTCAAGTAGCCTGCTTCGATGGTCTCTGGAAGTGTGCTGGAGTTGAATGTCAAAACAATATGTTTCGTCGGGATTTCTTTGTCGTCTTCCCTTATTTTAATGCGGTGCACATTTGTGACATTCTGGTCACTGAGACCCTAAAGGATTTCTTCCTCAGTGAGGCAGACAGTCTGCTTCGGAAATGACACCACAGACACTGTTCAAGGAACGGTGTGGAGTTATTGAGACTGGGGTTTGTTTCCCCGACTGACAATATGGTGGAGAGCTTGGAAAGTTGGCCGTTGTCTTTAAGCTCCAGAAGGAGGTCACCACTAGGCATTTTTTTTTAGCTTGTAACCTGTGCCCAAGGCATCGGTCAGGCTTTTTGCTACCAAGAATGGAGATATCGTTCGGGCAGTTTTATCTGTCGCTTCGCTGTGGAGCACATGGAATTTTGTGAAAGTTTCTTTAGATTTCTGGATGTACTGAGCTATACCATCGGTCCGCACTCTTTTCTAAGGGCGATCTGGTTTGGAAAGGAGGGGAGCCATAAAAAAATTTAAAAATTTTAGTTTTTCGGTCATGGTGCCAGCCACCCACCATGGAGTCCAACAAGGGGACGCGACAGGAACTTGAAAGAAAGTCCTGCCCACGCCAGCTGTACACCTTAACTATAACCAAATATGGCGCAACTCAGGGTAGTTGGCCCCACAAGGTTAACCCTCGCCGCCAGGAAAAAAAGGAAAAACCAAGAAGGGAGGAGGATACAGTGAAAGATAAAGGGGAGGACAGGAAAAGGCGACTGCCGATTTCCCCCGGTCGGGTCAGGCCGGCTTGCCGCTCTGCCATTGTCAGAGTAATACGTAGTACTCCGTAGAAGCAAATAGTCTGCGCGTATTTTTATTTCTGCGGGCTTATTTCGCGGCTATATTATCTGCGAATGAAACCATTTATTCACGGAACCCTAAAAAACAAAATAAAGCGAAAGCAAAGCCTCCACGGCTGCAAGGCACTCCATGCGTTGGTCGACTCCGGCCGACGTACGAGGAAGAATTACAAAAAAAGGCGGGAGCCGGATGTTATTTCGATTTAATTAGGAAAATCAGCCACACAGGGCAATAAATCGAAGTTTCTAAGAATGCTCAGACCGTGTAGATCGAGTTCCCGCGGCAAAAAGACGAGTTCAGATTCCTCTTCAGTGCACCTTTAAGGGGGGACACTGGTCTTGAAATGAAAATTTTATTAATTTAGTCAGCTATGAAACTTTCAGGACACATGTATTTTTGTGCGCTGATTCTAGATATGTAATTTAATTTCATGTAAAACAATTCCTTGAGCACTTGTGCAATTTTTATGCAAGTATTTTGCGGAGAGTTTTGAAGAAAATTCGCTGCAGGAAACTCGCTGAAATGTATGCCATTGGGTTTTGCAAGCACCTCTACGGCCCACAAGGCAACAGCAAGGCGCTTGCAAAATGCAGCGTCTGTGGTCTGCGTCATTAGTGCTGCGTCATTAGTAGTGCTGCATCATTAGTAGAACAATGCACGTTCTGTTGAGCAAGCCAAGTAGCAGACGGATGAATAAGCAGCCTGTATAAATTACTGAAAAGCAGTCAGTCGTCTTGCAGAGTAATGAGTCAGTTCCCGTGGTATCTTGAATTTCAACACCAGCCGCCTCTACAGTGGCAGGCACCATTTCTGCAAACAGAAGAACAGAATTATTGCATACCATGAAGTAGCAAAAGGTGCCAATGCAGTTGCTTAGGCAATTAGTAAAGTGGTTCCAGCTTTTGTTCTTACTGTCACATCATTTGGGCAGCATGCACATTTTGATCGTGCTGTGTCATCTTAAAATTACACGCTGGTTTACAAGTAGTAAAATACAACAAAACAAGCAATACCCTTGAAAGACATGCTACTGATCTAATTTATTTAGAAAGCATAACCACTAAGATGACTATGCAAACAAATGGCAAATGATAGTCCAGAATAAAAAATGGTTAAGCATACCAGCTCTGAATATTTTCATCAGCATTGCTTCCTGCAGCTGCCGGTTCAGTTTTATAACTGAGTCCGTTTCCACCTTCTGCCGACAGTTTGTCCTCAAGGGACTTGACCTTGCTTTCCAAAAGCCGAACCTTTTCTTCCAGGTCCTTGACTTGGGGAGAGACTTTAGGGAAGAGGAGTTCTTCCTCGACCGCTCGATGAGCAAAGCCTGCAGCCTGCCTTTGCCTAAACCACAACCAGACACACATTTTTCACTCCACATAGAAACAACATCACAGTGTTCAGTGCATATTACAATACACAGAAGCATCATCTGAAATCTCCCCAAGGAAGCCAAGTAAGTGCCTTTAGAGATGAGCATTAAACATCCGTTTCATCTATATATCTCGCACAGGTTAACACAGAAAAAATTGCAAAGTTGTGGGAAGCGCTAGGAAACGCCAGAACAAGATGACACACACACAGTGAAGCGCATGATGTGTGTCGTCTTGTTCAGGCTTTAAGAACGGTACGATAACTGCTTTTTTCCAAGCCTCCGGCATCTTTCCGGACACCCATATCTTGTTGAAAAATTGAAGAAGTGCTCCTACAGCAGCTTCGGACAGGTGGGCAAGCATTTGATAATGTACATCATCCGGGCCAGGTGCTGTCTGTTTACCGGAGGACAGTACGTTTTGGATCTCCTGAATTGTAAATATTGTATTATATGTTTCGTTTGTACTGCCAGTTGTTGGAAGTTTCTGCTTTTCAGTTGTGTTTTAAGAATGACTGTGTGTAGTGTGAAGAGCTTGAAACGTCAGAGAAATGTTGTCTTAGTATGTCAGCCTGTTCATCTACACTTGTTTGTGTTCCAGGGCCTGTTAGAAATGGTACTGTAAAGGGAGAGAGTTTGCCGTGTAATTTACACACCTGTTCCCACATCTTTTTTGATGTACAGGGTGACCGAAAAATACTGTAACGCGAAAAGACAACAATAACTTTTCAAAAAACAAACCAATTGAGGCGCGCTTTTTTTTATTCGTAAGCGCACTAAATTCTCGAAAACAGTTGCCATTTGATTTTCAAAATCTCCACCTCCTGCTTTTATACAGGCCTCCAGACGCTTTCGGAAATTTTTCAAAATAGCCTCGATGCCTTCTGGAGTGATTTCGTTCCAAGCCTTCTGCAGAGCACGTTTCAGGGATTCGATGGTTTTGTGCTTGGAAGAAGACACTTTTTGCTCCAGGATACCCCAGACAGCAAACTCCAAAGGATTGAGATCAGGGGAATTGGACGGCCAAACATCTTTCCCCCAGAAGCCAGGGTGATTCGCCTCACACCACTGGATTGTTTTCTTTGCTCCGTGGGCAGATGCCCAGTATTGCTGCAGCTGCCAGTCAACGTTTTTTGCATTTTCTTCAGCCCAGGGTATGACGACGCCCTCCAGAATGAGCTCATGGTAGGCCTCGGCATTGATTATAACTCTGTTTGAGACAAAAACAAGCTTGGTTTTCCCAGGCCCTGAAATCCCACCCCAAACCATGACGCTCTTGGGTGAATGGGTTTTCTCCACTCTAACATTTCGAGGAGACCCGACTGGCAGCAATTCTCGATGGTTTTGTGAATTCCAGGCCGGTTAAACAGTGAAAATCTTCTCATCTGTGAAGAGAACCCGTTCGACGGCTTTGCCGCGGCTCAGCTGCTTCATTCTGCCGCACTTTTCCAATCTGGAGGCCTTCACGTGGTCCGTAAGCAGCTGGTCCTTTGATGGTTTGCGCACCTGAAGTCCTAGATCTTCTTTTACAAGTAATTGCATGGTGGAGTTGCCAACTCCATGCTCGCGGGCGAGTTTTTGCATGCTCCTCAGGAGATTTCGCTGGACTTCCTTGCTGACAGCCAATTTCAGTTCCCTGGTTCTTGCAGTTCGAGGCCTCCCGCTTCGCAACCGGTCCTTGACACCTCCTGTCTCCTGGAATTGTTTGACGACACGATGCACTTGAACTCGGTGCAATTTAATCATCTTTGCAATTTTAGTAATAGGCATCCCCAGCTTGTGGTGGGCAACAATGAGTACCGCAATTCTTCAGAGACCATTTTTCCTAGAAAATATTGCGGCAATGGCAGTAAAAGTAGTAGTTCTATTTTAGAAAAACACAAGTTACATGAAAAAATCAGCGTCGATGCTCAAAAATGCAAACAATAATAAATAACATGAAATTCAACGCACGTTACAGTATATTTCGGTCACCCTGTAATTGAACTATTGATGGATGAAACATATCTCTGCCATGAGGCTTTCTCAGCACTGCGGTGAACGTACCGTGCTTTAGCTCTCGCCTTTTTAAAATTTAAGAGGTTCTCATGTGTCGGATACCTTCGAAACTTACCACAAGCTCTATTTTGTTGTTTTTTTGCTTCCTTGCAGTCTTTTGTCCACCACACTTTGCGGTTTTGTGACACCACTCCTGAAGACTGCGGAATAGCTAACTGTGCGGCAGTTACGATACAATTTGTGAACAATTCGTTTATCTGGTCAATGCTTAAATTATCTAAAACTATATTTTCTAAAGTTGCGTTAGCTCTAAAAAGTGACCAGTCAGTGAGATGCAGCTTCCAACGGTTTTGTTGGGATGATTTGTGGTGCAGATGTTAAACTAATTCGTACTGGGAGGTGATCACTGCCATATGGGTTGTCAATGACATCCCATTTAAAATCGTTAAAAATAGATGGCGATGAGAAAGCTAGATCGAGGGAGCTCATCCCTCCCGAGCTTGGGCAACAATATGTCGCTTTTCCTGTATTTAAAAGACAGATATTATTTGAGAGGATAAAATCTTCTATTATTTGGCCCCTCGAGTCACAGCGTTCGCTTCCCCAGAACGGTGAGTGAGCGTTAAAATCATCAACTACCAGGAATGGCTCCGGTAGTTCATTTATCAGGCTTTCTAGATCTTGTATTGTTAATGTCATGTGCGGGGGAAAATATACAGAACATATCGTTATGGTTTTGTTGCTAACGGCGCTAACCGCAACCGCTTCCAGTTTTGTGTTAAGATTGATTTTTTTTGCAGGGCCACCGCTCTGAGTGACAATTGCGACGCCTCCTGAGAGTGTTTGCATGCTCGCGATCGCGTCTGAATGTTTTATAATGTCTCAGGATATTTGTATGTTGTGGACCGAGGTTGGTTTCCTGAAGACACAAAGCTACAGGAAGCATTGACCCAAGAAAATGTGTTATGTCGTCGTAATTTCTCAATATTCCTCTACAGTTCCACTGAACTAGAAAAGCCATGTTTATGTTTTGGGGTAGGAGCAACGAGAGGTTTACTTATGTTCTGGGGCCGTTATGGTAGCCCTGTCTTTTCTTCGCTCATGAGAGCGATTCCGCCGCTGCAAAGCGGGCGGACTGGTAGTTGTATCCATCACCTCACCAGAGGTGCTGGAGGATCGCGAAGCCGCGGATGTGTTGGTGTCAGGCCTCCCCCGACGGGGGGAAGTCCTGCGGGATGCTGGCCCATGGGCTGGCACTCCCTGGCTTGTAGTTGGCAGAGCAGCCTTGGCTGTCTCTGCCTGGGGCGTTGATGGCACTGCCACAGGCGCGGTGGGAGTGGCCGCGGCAGATGCCGGAGTGCTGCGTGGTGCACCGCCCCTGCGCGCCACGTCAGCAAAGTTTCGTTTGGCTGTGAAAGAGAATGTATTTGTCAGTGCAAAACGCCTTCTGGCTTCTTTGAATGAAATGTTTTCTTTGGTCTTAAAGGTGCACTGAAGAGGATTCTGAACTTGTCTTTTTGCCGCGGGAACTCGATCTACACGTTCCTAGCATTCTTAGAAGCTGCGACTTATTGCCCTGTGTGGCCGATTTCCCTAATTAAATCGAATTAACGTCCGGCTCCCGCCCTTTTTTTTGAATTCTGCCTCGTACGGTGGGCGGAGTCGACCAACGCTTGAAGTTCCTTTCAGCCAGCTCCATGGAGGCTTTGCTTTCGCTTTATTTTGTTTGTAGGTTTCCATGAATAAATAGTTTCATTCGCAGATAATATAGCCGCAAAATAAGCCCGCAGAAATAAAAATACGCGCGGACTATTTGCTACTACGGACTACTACGTATTACTCCGCCGGTGGCAGAGCGGCAAGCCGCCACGGGACTGGGTGAAAGGCACTAACCGCGTTGGTCGACTCCGCCCATCGTACGAGGCAGAATTAAAAAAAAAAGGGCGGGAGCCGGGCGTTAATTCGATTTAATTTGGGAAATCGGCCATACAGGACAATAAGTCGCGGTTTCTAAGAATGCTAGGAACGTGTAGATCGAGTTCCCGCGGCAAAAAGACAAGTTCAGATTCCTCTTCAGTGCACCTTTAATGGTGATGATTTCTTTCTCCTTTTTCCAGGACGGACATGCCCTGGTGTACACAGCGTGGTCGCCTTCGCAGTTAGCGCAGCGTAGAGCTGCGTCGCATTCCTCAGAATGGTGGTCCTTTGACGCGCATTTCGTGCAAGTTTTGCGGCCGCGGCAACTCTGTGAGCCGTGGCCAAACCTCTGACAGTTAAAGCACCTTCGGGGGTTAGGGATATAGTGTCTAACATTTACTTTGAGGTATCCAACGTCGATGGTTTCTGGCAATGTGCATGTGTTGAAAGTCAGGACCAGGTGTTTGGTATCTATATCTTTGTTGTCCTTGCGGATCTTGATTCAATATACATCAATGACATTTTGCTCGGAAAGCCCTTCCAGCATTTCTTTCTCGGTAAGGTGTAGAAAATCATTTTCTGAGATGACGCCATGGACAGTATTGAGTGATCGGTGTGCAGTGATGGAGACAGGTGTGTCCCCAATAGACACTATGTTACAGAGTTTTGTGGTTTGAACATTGTCTCGGAGTTCCAGCAATAAATCGCCACTGGTCATTTTGGATACTTTGTAGCCAGGGCCAAAGCTTCTGTTAAGCATTTCGATACCATGAAGGGGGATAGAATTCTGGCTTGTTTATCTTGAACTTCACTGTGGACGACATGGAATTTGGCAAATGTTGGTTTCTTTTTAGAAAAAAAAGTTCTCTGCTTCGTTCCGCCCTCTCTTGAGAGAGTGGTCAGGTTTTGAAAGGGGGGGAGCCATAAAAAAATTTAGTTTTTCGGTCATGGTGCCAGCCACCCACCATGCAGCCCAACAAGGGGACGGGACAGGAACTTGCAAGCAAGTCCTGCCCACGCCAGCTGTACACCTAACTATAACCTAATATGACTCCACTCAGGGTAGTTGGTCACACACGGTTAACCCTCGCCGCCAGGAAAAAGAGGAAAAAACAAAGAAGAGAGGAGGATACAGGAAAGTTGTAAGAAAGAAAATAGGAAAGTGAAAGATAGAGGGGAGGACAGGAAAAGGCGACTGCCGATTTCCCCCGGTTGGGTCAGGCCGGAGGTGCCGTCTACAGGAAGCTGGGGCCAAAGTGGTGTGTTGCCTCCGCCGAGGGGCCTTAAGGGTCCAAACGCTCGGCATCGCCTCAACCACCAGGATCCCCTTTTCCCCGGACACGGCGATGCCATGCACGGCTAAGCGCGGATGCTCGGGTCCGTGGTGACGCATTGTTCACCATCATCCCCCTGCGGGGATGTCCCTGCGGATGCTCGGGTTAACCCCGTGGTGTCGCCACTCACCAACGTCTGCATGCTGCAGGCGCCCCCCTGCGGGGAGGCTGAAAAGCTGTATGCCTGCATTCTTCCCACGCCGGTCCCTAGTCGAGTATTTGAGGACAGATACAAACAAAATACGGGCTCTGTTTGGGAGAATTCTAGGGAGGGCATTGGCTGGAGGGGAGTCCTTTGAGGGGGAAAAGCCGCTGCCCTCTTAAGTTGTATCCGACTATAGAGTGGTACTCTGGCATTGTGCAGGAAAGTAAATAAAGTTAGCTGCCAACTACAATGGCATTACTAGTTTATATGACAGTGCGACACATTTGTCACTCTAGCTTCAAATGCTATATGGACAGCGCTGCACATAAATATCCCATTTTCACATGCTAAGCACCAATGAGCTATGAAACAAGCCATCAGTACATTTATATCTTTCTTTAGTAGGCTTGCTTTATGTTTTTTGCATTTTTAAAAGTACTGAGTTTTACCCCGCCGTGGTAGTGCAGTGGTTATGCCACTCAGCTACTGTGCCCGAGGATGTGCGATTGCGATTGAATCCCGGCTGTGGCGGTTGCTTTCGATAAACGCGAAAAGCAAGGCGCCTGTGTGCTGTGCGATGTCAGTGCACGTTAAAGAACCCCAGGTGGTCGAAATTACTCCGTAGACCTCCACAACAGCATCTGTCAGCCGACTCGCTTTGGGCATTAAACACCATAAACCAAACCAGAACCATTCTAAGAGAGTTAACTACTGAGCTAGTCTGTGTTGCACTGAATGCCCTGCAATTATGGCAGAACCATTCCCCACGCCAATTATTCAATAACACTTTTTGTCTCAGTGGAACCAAATAACGTGCAAACTTAGCACCCCTAATTTTTTAACCATGGTGAATGAGAGGAAACACTACAAAACCTGATTTCCATAGAAGTTTCACACATTTAGAAGAGAAAAATTCTGCAGGCCACTTCTTGAGTTCATGCGACACTCTTCAGTACGAAAAATCTGCAGCTTTTCAGATGTGGGGATCGTGTAAAAACTTCCAACCTGAATGTGTTGATGGCCAAAGAAGAACTCGGGTGTTACTTCTGTCACAATGTGGTCGTTTTTCAGTAGACAGCATGAGTCTTTCTCAACACCAGTTTTCAGTGATGAGACATCTGTTGGCAGCACACATTGTGGGGGTTCTACTGAGGAATGGGCCAGCTCAGAGAGCCTGCGACTGACCTGTTCAAGTGGCTTGCTGCTTGTTGTTAGAAGTGCTTTTAACTGGCCCAAACAAACTGTTCTCGAAGGGAAATGCACTAACTCTGTCCAGTGGGCCATACAAAAGGCAATCATCTGCAATGTGGCACATCATATGCACATTATAAACTAAGAACTGTGGACCATAAAGTGAGGCCGCTTGCTGTGCAAAGTACTGAAGGAGCCGTGAAGTGTAGTTCATTTCAATGCACAGCACTTGGTGCAGCAAAATGCGCATGGCAACATGTAAACAGAGGAAGTGCTGGTAGCAGTCTTTTTCCAGCAGGTCACGCAACAAAACAGGACCAGTGTAAAGCAAGAATGCCCTAAATTCAACGGCCTTCCACCTCTCCAGCTCGTCGAGAGACCTTGGTTGCCGGGCAAATTCAGTAGGGAGTTTACTCGCCTCCAATTTCGCACTCAAAATTCTTCTTTGTTGTGCTCCAAGACGGTGGGGCAATGGTCGTGAGATCCATGTGTGCAAGAGCTTGCGGACAACTCCCAAACACACTGAATGCATATAGTCAACAGGAAACTGTTTTACCATGTCAATGCGGAGTTCAATAAGTGGACTCACTCCATGGTGGTGGCCAGGGTCTGCCATAGCTCGAAATGAATCATCGGTTCTGTGCTGAAAGGCAGCGCATATCGGAAACGTCTGCCGACGGTCAATTCGTTCACCTTTTTGACTGTAGCGATCGCAACCGTAAAATCCCATGTGCCTTTTTATGCATTTGACATATGACCTAGCTGGTGCATCGCATATTATGGCAGTTACCGAGATGCTATAATGCGTTCCATGAACATCTATCCCTGACTCCTCTAGGTCCTTCATTTCATCAATAAAAGGCCGCAGAAAGTCCTCAATGTTAGCTGTTTTTTATTTGTCACAGTGAACAGCAACAACAAACGGTCTGTTCTGTACACAGTTTGATACACGACAAAGCACAACCCAAAAGCTGACAGAAGAACTTTTGAAGATAGGAAGGCCATCTATATTTACATGAAGTTCAATGCTGGGGCTCCGTTGAGGGCGGAGGCCTAATCTCACGCGATTTTCAATTTGTGGTTTCAAATCAAAATATACGACATTTCCTTCCACATTTGCTTTTCTCTCTGTTTTCAGCACAGTCCTTGCGTCACTTGGCATTGGATGACCAAGCCTCTGGAAAAGCAAGCACAGATCATTGATGGCCGAGTGCGTCAACGAGTGTTTGAGAGCAATTTCCGTCAGTTCATCACGAACGTTAACACCTGAACCACTTGCTTCTGGGCCAGAAGTGTCAGTGACAGCGTCCGAATCACTGAGCTCTTCAGCGACCAAGGCACGTTCTTCGTCAGAGTCTTCGGAGAAATGTTCAGAGATGCTTACTGAGCCAGAACTTTCACAGTCATATTCCTGAGCAGACTGCTGTGCCAGATATGGACTTCTCTGGAAGCCTATGCGTGCGCCTGAACGGTCAGCTGGTTCAATGTCGCCCGGTAGCCTCGCGCATAGTGGATGTTTCTGATTCATTTTGGTCATGTGAAATGTCACGAAAAAAGTCATTGACCTCTCGCTGCGATCGCCGGTATTTTTCCCACTTACTCATGATTTCCGCATGCTCTGCAGCCGCACAGGCTTAAACCAGCTTGTGAACTCCAGCCACCAACACAACCACCCGTCTGCGATGTCAGTCATGGCACACTGCAGTGCACTCAGTACACACACTAAACACTCACTAAAATACTGTACAAAACAGGGCAATGCACACTTTATCACACACTAGAGATGAGACACCGTGCAAAAGACAAAACAGATAAACAAGGGAAGAACAAATACAACAGCAACACAATGAAAACTACGGTTGGGGATTGGATTGAATTGGATTGGATTGAAGACCAAGTTTTGTCTGCACTTTTTTCTCAGTCTTTATCATCTGGCTCCATCCCTCACGACTGGCGTATAGCCAAAGTAATTCCAATTTTCAAATCTGGCGTCCTCTCTGATCCGCTAAACTATAGACCCATTTCATTGACTTGCACAATGAAATTTCTTCACAAATTAGACTGTTTGCTGACGACTGTGTTGTGTACCGAACCATTGCAAACGACTCTGACCGACAATCTTTACAAACTGACCTCGATTCTATTAACACTTGGTGCCAGCAGTGGCTTATGACCCTAAATCCCTCTAAGACAAAGCTCGTCTCCTTTACTAGAAATTCTTATCGCATCCCAACCACATACTCTCTTAATGACATAACAGTTGAAACAACTTCCACTTACAAGTATCTAGGAGTTTACCTTCAATCAGACTTAACCTGGAACTATCATATTAACTTCATTCTAGCAGCTGCTAACCGTTCTCTTGGCCTTTTAAAACGTAACCTTCGACATGCTCCGGCACACGTGCGTAAACTTGCTTATATTACACTAATTCGGCCTAAAATTGAGTACGCTTCCGCCATATGGGACCCAGATCAAGCCTACATCAAAGATAACATAGAATCCCTGCAAAACCGTGCTGCTCGTTTCATTTATTCCGACTACTCACGTATTACTAGCGTCACGGCGTTAAAAGCTCGTGCTGGTCTTGACAGCCTTTCCCATCGTCGTAAACTTTCCCGATTAACTCTTTTTCACAAAATTTACCATCATCCTTTGCTTCACGACGATTTCTTTCACTTACCCACAGCACTGTTTCCACGCCGTGACCATCCTTTCAAGATCAAACGCATCACATGTCACACTTCAAGTTTTGCCAAATCATTCATACCCAAAACCATTATTGATTGGAACCGGCTGCCTTCCACAATCCCAACTGAAACTAACGCAACATCATTTCATGAACTTTTAAAAAATCAAAGCGATGTGTAGTTTTCTTCTAGTTCTGTTCTGTTCACCGTAATGTGTTTGAGTTTTGCTTCTCGTTCTGTTTATTCCGATGTTTTTATTTTCTTTTTTCTTTTGTTTGCGTCTTGTTGTTCCGCCACATTTCGATTGTTGCTGACTACCAGTTATTGCTCTTTTCTTGCTTTTTTTGCCCTGTTACTCATGTTAAATGTTCCTTCTATGTATACAATTTGTAATGTTTACCACCCCCTATGTAATACCCTCGTGAAGAGGGCCTTTAGGGGTCTTGAGAACAAACAGCGCTTACAGACAAAGGACCAGAACAAGAAGGACACACAACTGCGCTGACTAACAACTTTTATTTGGGAAGGGAGCCTGTAAGCGCTGTTTGTTCTCAAGATGTTCCCCAACCAACTCGCCCAGCAACACACCTTTAGGGGTATCTTGAAATAAATAAATAAATAAATACTCAAAAAAGTATGAGGCCTTCATTTCTCTAAAAGCTACTTTAAATAGAAATTACAAAAAAAATGCTGACTGCACTGTAATGCAGGTGATAATCCAACATATAAAGCACTGGTTTAATCAAGTTGTATGGTCGTGCCTTCTTAACCTAGGAGTAGCATGCTTGACTCGACATCCAAGAGAACTGGAAGGTTGATTCTTATTCCGATTTTATCTTCCCACCTCACATGAACAACTCGAACTGGCAGCTCCTCCCAACTTTCTGATATCATGCGGTCCCGTTAAGTTGAACAAACCAGTTGCGCAAAAAAATCATTGGCCAGCCATGCAAGCTACCAGCTTCCAGCACCATGCAAGTGATTTCTAGCTCACAATGCCAACTTGTCTTCATGGCTACCACAGGGAGCTTACCAGAAAGGTTCGTTTGTCGGGATCTGCAAGCTCCTCCTCGATTTCTTTCAGCACCTCAACAGAGGTTGCCGGCCCGATTTCTTGGCATGGGCCTTCACTATACGCAGCTGCGTAGTTCCCTTTCAGCTCCTTAATGTCAGCCCGGACTTCCATCAGTAGCTGTGCAACCCGGTGGATCATGCCTGGGGAAAATCAAGCTCACAATGCCAACTTGTCTTCATGGCTACCACAGGGAGCTTACGAGAAAGGTTCGATTGTCGGGATCTGCAAGCTCCTCCTCGATTTCTTCCAGTACCTCAACATAGGTTGCCGGCCCTATTTCTTGGCATGGGCCTTCACTATACGCAGCTGCGTAGTTTCCTTCCAGCTCCTTAATGTCAGCCCGGACTTCCATCAGTAGCTGTACAACCCAGTGGATCATGCCTGGGGAAAATCAAGCTCACAATGCCAACTTGTCTTCATGGCTACCACAGGGAGCTTACCAGAAAGGTTCGATTGTCGGGATCTGCAAGCTCCTCCTCGATTTCTTTCAGTACCTCAACATAGGTTGCCGGCCCTATTTCTTGGCATGGGCCTTCACTATACGCAGCTGCGTAGTTCCCTTTCAGCTCCTTAATGTCAGCCCGGACTTCCATCAGTAGCTGTACAACCCGGTGGATCATGCCTGGGGAAAATCAAGCTCACAATGCCAACTCGTCTTCATGGCTACCACAGGGAGCTTACCAGAAAGGTTCGATTGTCGGGATCTGCAAGCTCCTCCTCGATTTCTTTCAGTACCTCAACATAGGTTGCCGGCCCGATTTCTTGGCATGGGCCTTCACTATACGCAGCTGCGTAGTTCCCTTTCAGCTCCTTAATGTCAGCCCGGACTTCCATCAGTAGCTGTACAACCCGGTGGATCATGCCTGGGGAAAATCGCATGAAGTGCAAAAATGAAACATTCATCTTTACTGTTGTGTTGTGTTTAATGGCACATAGGCATATAAGGCCATCATGCGCCAAACACAAGGTAATAGGGAATGTTTTCTGTGTGATTTAATAAAAATGTGGTGTAAAGGGCCTAGAAATTTTAACTAGCTAGTAATGACAGACAAAACGAGATGTGAGAATGGCTAATGGTAAAAGCTTTAAAAAAAGGGCAGGCAACCTCAGCGGCCATCCTTGGCTGGCCAAGGATGTCGAGGATCTCAACCAATCAAATAAAAGCCTCAGCCTTCTCAGGAATGAGAAAGCGGCTGAGGTGTATCATGCATTAAAGCGAGCCAGTGGTTCAATGTTTACAGTTTCTCGAGTAAGCCTGCTTCTTTTAAAAAGTTAAAAATAGAAGGTATGTTAACAATGGCATTATCATGTAAGAGCAGTGTTGGATGGAAAGGAATGCATTCTTTATAAAATTGACTGAAGTACTTTTTTCTTAGTTTTTCAAGTCTAACACGAGATTAAAATATGGTTAACCGTAAGTTCGTCTCCGCATTCTTCGCAAACAGGTTTGTCTTGTTTGGTTAGTAGAGAGTTGTGGGCAATGTGTGTGTGTCCAAAACGTAAACGACATTAAATGACTTCAAAGAAGCGTTCCTGATGAATGCATGATTTCCATTCTCCTAATATTGGTTTTATTAAGTGTAGCTTGTTATTTATCTGACTATTCCATATGCTCTGCCATTTGTTTCTCAGTCTGCTGTGAACTAGCTTCATACAATCATTATGTGGCATGCTCATTTTCTGTATTTCCTTGTGGGCTTCAGAGGCGCATGCGTCCGCTCTCTCGTTACCATCAATTCCAACATGGCTTGGAACCCAACATAATTTTATGTTATGTCCTTGTGTTATGATACTTGTTATGTTGTGTATGACAGTACCTATTGATGGCATGACTGCATTTCTGGACTAGTGCTTTCAGTGCACTGAGGGAGTCTGTGTAGATAATACTGTTTTCAATGTTCTTGCTTATTATTTTCTCCGTAGCAAGAAACACAGCATAACACTCGGGTGTAAAAACTGATGCACACTGAGGAAGCCTTACTATTTTATTACAGTTCCCTTCCACAACTGCACTTTCAACATAACCTGTAGTTTTCGATCCGTCTGTGTAGAACTCGGTGTAGCTATCATATTTTTTTCTTTAGTGTAAGGAACTCTTGTATGATGTGTTCTGCTGGAGTTTGTCTCTTGTCGAACTGTGTAAGACTTATATCACAGACCGATGGAAAACTGTACCAAGGGGCAAATGCGTCGCAGCGTTCTGCAACATTTGGTAATGTTTCTGATAAGTCAAGTTCTCGGCAGATCTCCTCAAACTGCATTAGCAAAGGCCTGGTTGAGTTGAGTTGAGTTTAATGGCGCATAAGCAACTAAGGCTATCATGCACCAAGCTCAGGGTATAAAAATTGTTTTATATAGATGTTATACAAAAGTCTAAATGAACGGCGGTGTAAAGGGCCTAAAAAGTTAATTCATGCAACCTAGTAAAAACTTAAGACAAAAGTTTAGAAGTGACTTATGGTAAAAGCTTTAAAGAGGGTCGGACACCTCAGCAGCCATCCTTGGCTGGGCAAGGATCTCGAGGTTCCCACCCGATGGAATAGGGACCTCAGCAGTCTTCTCAGGAATGAGAAAGTGGCTGATGTGTTTCAAAAACAAGTAAGGCAAGATGAGGTGTGTCAATAAATTGTAAAGCACGGGGTTAAATGCATGTTTCTAGAATTTATGTGTTACAGTTGTAACCTGTAGTTTGCTTAGAATATTTGCTTCTTGTAAAAAGTTAAATGTGCAGGACAAGTCGACGAGTGCATTCTCTCCCAAAACCAGTGATGGATGAAAAGGGATTTGTTCTTTGTAAAACCGTGTGAAATGTTTCTTCTTCAGTGTTTCGAGCTTTCGACATGAGTATAGCAAATGGTTTACGGTGAGGTCATCTCCGCATGCGTAACATATATGTTTGTCTTGTTTTGTTAGTATGAAGTTGTGTGTGAGGTGTGTGTGTCCTATGCGAAGATGGCATAAAATGACTTCCTTAATGCGTTCCTGGTGAGTACATGTTTTCCATTCGCCCAACACAGGCTTAACCAAGTGGAGTTTATTATTTATCGTATTATTCCATGTTGCCTGCCATTTATCCCTTAGTTTAGAATGTACTAATTTCATGTAATCTTTAAAAGGTAAATTTACTTCCTCAATTTGTTTGTTCCGGGCTTGAGCTGCGCATACATCTGCTTTTTCATTCCCTTTTATAGCGACGTGACTAGGGACCCAGCAGAATTTGACGTTTAGTCCGTGGGTAGTGACTGTTATTATGTTGTGTATGATGTCACCGAGTAGTGGCGTGACTGCATTTCTGATGTGAAGCGCTGTGAGTACACTGAGCGAGTCTGAAAATAACGCTGTTGCTTATGTTCTCGTTTAATATTTTCTCTACCGCAACCCAGATGGCATAACTTTCAGCAGTGAAGATAGATGCGTACTGCGGAAGTCTTATTATTTTTTCCCATCTTCCTTGTACTACGGCACTTCCAACACGATCGGCTGTTTTTGAACCGTCAGTATAAAAAGTTTCAAGGCCACTGTACCTTTCCTCGAGTGCAAGGAATTCTTGGATGATGTGTTGTGAGGGAGTTTGTGCTTTTCGGAACTGTGTAAGCGTGAGATCGCAGTCGGTGTGAAAATTATTCCATGGGGCAAGTGGCTCCCGTCTATCAGCCATGTTAGGTAATGTGTCAGCTATGTCAAGATTCTGGCATATCTCTTCGAACCTTAAAATCAGAGGCCTGGTAGCTTGTGGTTTGTTCCCGAATATTATTCTAGAGGGGCACTTTGTTATGATGGAATAACAGATGTGTTTTGGCAAGGATCTCACTTTGAAAACATATGTACAAGTAAGGGCATTTCTTCTGACTTCTAGCGGGGGTTCATTTGTCTCGACGTAGAGACTAGTTATGGGCGATGTTCTGTAAGCGCCGCATGAAAGGCGAAGGCCTGAGTTATGTGTGGGGTCTAGTCTTTTCAGATATGATGGCCGTGCTGATCCGTACACTACGCATCCATAGTCTGAGATGGAACGTGTCAAGGAGCGATAGATGTGTAGGAGGCATGCTCTATCAGACCCCCAGTGTTTTCGAGACAGTACTTTAATTATGTTCAGTGATTTAGTGGCTTTCTTTTTTAGGTTATTTATGTGGGGTAGGAACGTAAGTTTTCTATCAAATGTTACGCCCAAAAATTTATGCTCCCGTTTCACAAGCAGTACTGTTTCATTTAGGTGGAGTGTGGGGTCGGCCTGTAAGCCTCTCTTCAGTGAAAAAAGAACGGCGACTGTTTTTTGAGGGAAAAACTTGAATCCATTTCTTTCAGCCCAAATTGCCAGTTTGTTTAACATGAGCTGTATTTGTCGTTCACATGTTGAGAGGTTCGTGGAGGTGTACGCTATTTAAGATCATCAACATATGTAGAATACATAATAGACTTTGGCATTATTTTCACAAGAGAATTCATTTTCACAATAAAGAGAGTTGTACTGAGAATACACCCCTGGGGCACTCCATTTTCTTGACTAAAATTCTTCGAAAGTGTTGAGCCAAGGCGGACTTGGAATGAACGTCCAGAGAGGAAGTCCTTTATGCAGTTTAGCATCCTGCCGCAGATGCCTAGATCTGCAAGGTCACGAAGAATACCGAACCTCCACGTGGTGTCACAAGCTTTTTCCATATCGAAAAAAACTGCCAGGCAGTGTTGTCTGTGAATAAACGCCTCTCGTACTGTATTTCAAGGCGGACTAGATGATCGGTTGTTGAGCACGCTTTCCTAAAACCGCATTGATGTATATCAAGCAGTGTACGGGATTAGAGGACGAACATTAACAAGGACGAACATTAACCGGATATTAAGAACACTTTCAAAAGTTTTGGCAAGACAACTTGTGAGCGCTATGGGTCTATAACTACCGGGGGAACTTGGTGGCTTTCCGGGTTTAAGGAAAGGTACAATTACTGCTTTCTTCCATGCCTCAGGTAGCTTCCCGGAGACCCATTATTTATTAAAAAGCTTTAAAAGTGCTTCTACGGCAGGTTCTGAAAGATGGGCTAGCATTTGGTAATGTATTTGGTCTGGGCCGGGTGCAGTATGTTTACCGGCAGGAATTACTGTTTTGATCTCTTGCATTGTAATTAAATTATTGTAGGGTTCATTTGTATCACAACTTGTTGGCAGTCTTTGCTTCTCCGCTGTGTTTTTGTGTTTTAGAAAAGCTGCTGTGTAGTGTGATGAGCTGGAAATGGTAGAAAAATATTCGCCTAAAATATCTGCCTGTTCTTCTAAACTCGTCTGTACACCAGGAGCTGTCAGAAGGGGGACTGTGAACGGAGGGTAGTTGCCATTTAGCTTTCTGACCTTCTCCCACATTTGTTTAGACGTGGTCGAGCTGTTTATTGATGCAATGTAATTTTTCCACGAAGATTTTTCAGCACTGCGACGAATATATCGAGCTTTCGCTCTCGCCTTTTTAAATTTTATAAAATTCTCCTGTGTAGGGTGTCTCCGAAAAATGCCCCAGGCTTTGTTTTGCTTCTTTTTTTCTTCTTTACATTCTTTTGTGTACCAGTATTTGTGATTCTGGTTTACTATTCCAGAGGACTGAGGAATAGCTTGGCGTGCAGCGGCAATAATACAGTTTGTGAACAATTCGTTAAGTTCGTCTATACTCTGTTCGTCAGAAACGATTTTATCTAAGCTGGCTTCTTCATACAACAGTGCCCAGTTGGCCAAGTGCAGTTTCCACCGTTGCGGTTTAGTTGGGATTATTTCGGGTGAATGTGCTAAGCTAATTTGTATTGGTTAATGATCGCTCCCATATGGGTTATCTAAGACATCCCAATTAAAATCTGTAAAAATGGAGGACGAACTAAAAGATAAATCTATACAACTCATTCTTCCTGAGCTAGGAGAACAATAGGTTGGCTTGCCAGTATTTAAGAGACAAATGTTATTGCAGAGTATAAAATCTTCAATCAGTTGACCTCTAGTGTCGGTTTTCTCACTACCCCAAAAGCAGGAATGGGCGTTAAAATCTCCTATCATTAAAAACGGTTCTGGTAATTGGTCTAAAAGGTCTTCTAAGTCATGGGTTGTTATTTTATGATGAGGGCAGCACACTGTAATTGTTTTAAATGTGTGTAGGATGGCTGCTACGATTTCTAATCTAGTTTTAAGTTTGTTCGCGAGCTGCGACTCCATTTTTAACTATTATGGAAACGCCACCCGAAAGCCGGCTCGCCTGCTCTCGATCGCGGCGGAAAACTGTATAATTCTTACGAAAGTTATTTTTTTGGGGACCTAAATTTGTCTCTTGTAGACATAAGGCAACAGGAGCGTGCGCTCCTAGTATGTCTTTTATATCACTGTAGTTGTTTAGAAGTCCCCTACAGTTCCATTGTATTATGAAAGCCATCTTAATTTTGTGTTTCTAAAGGGTGAAAAGGTAGATCAAGTTGTCGATCGCCCCGTGACTCGGGGCCTGTCTTTTTTTGACCAATCCAGGGAGCTCCGCCGACCGTCCGACGTGGACGGCACGAGGCTGTCCTGGGTCGTGTCCATCCCCTCTGCGGAGGCGCTGGACGACCGTGCAGGAGGCATGCTGATTTTTGAGTTTGACCTCGACCTGTGGGAAGAGGTCTTGAGGCCCGCCGACCCGGGGGTCTGCGTTGCCTCCTTTGGGGTTTGCGGAGTAGCGCTAGCTACTCCACACGGGGGCGCGGGTGGCCCCGCCACAGGCTCACTGCGTGTGGCCTGGACAGGTGCCGTAGCCTGGTGTGGTGTGCCGCGCCCACACACCACATCGGCGAAGTTTGTTTTTGCAGCGAAGGAGAATTTGTTTGTCTGAGCGTATTTTCTTCGTGCTTCTTTGAAAGAAATGTTTTGTGTAGTCTTGAGAGTAATTATTTCTTTTTCTTTTTTCCATGAAGGACAAGCTCTGGAGTAGGCAGCATGGTCTCCTTCACGTCCGCGACAACTCTGAGCTGTGGCCAAATCTCTGGCAGTTGAAACATCTGCGTGGGTTGGGAATATACGGTCTTACATTTATTTTCAGATATCCGACTTCTATGCTTTCAGGCAGTATGCTGGTGTTGAAAGTGAGGATGAGCTGTTTCGTGTCAATTTCTTTGTTGTCCTTCCTGATCTTTATTCGCTGAACATTTATGACATCTTGATCGGTAAGGCCCTCAAGCATTTCTTTTTCAGAGAGGTGGACAAAGTCGATTTCAGATGTGACGCCTCGGACAGTGTTTAGAGATCGATGTGAAGTAACGGAGACAGTAATCTCCTCTATGGACACGAGGTTTGAGAGTTTAGAGTACTGGACGGTGTCATGCAATTCGAGCAGCAAGTCACCACTGGCCATTTTGGATACCTTGTACCCAAGGCCCAAGGTATCTGTCAAACTCTTTGCTACCAGGAACGGGGATATCAGTCTTGCTTGTTTTTCTTCTGCATTGCTATGTACAACATGGAATTTCGGGAAAGTTATCTTTTCTGGAAAAAGTCGCCTGCATCGGTCCGCCTTCTTTTCAGGTTTGGAAAGGGGGGTTTGGAAAGGTTTGGAAAGGGGGGGAGCCATAAAAAATGTAGTTGGTCACACACGGTTAACCCTCGCCGCCAGGAAAAACAGGAAAAAAAACGAAGAAGAGAGGAGGATACAGGAAAGTTGTAAGAAAGGAAATAGGAAAGTGAAAGATAGAGGGGCTTACAGGTAAAGGCGACTGCAGATTTCCTCCGGTTGGGTCAGGCCGGAGGTGCTGTCTACAGGAAGCTGGGGCCAAAGTGATGTGTTGCCTCCGCTGAGGGGCCTTAACTCTTTCCTGTCCGCGGGGAAAAAGGTGGTTTTCAGGTGATATCATTAATATTTTTTTTTCTTCAACAAAACTTGCTTGGTACAGGAGCGTATAGTACCGAATTGTAGAGGAGGAAATTCTCTTCACATTATTATTAGTCACAGTCAACATGTTTATTGAGTAAGAGATGAAAAAAAAAATTATCGGAAAGAAAATTGTAGTTACAAAGAAAAAACACAAAAATATCAAAGTTTCGTAGCAAAAACAAAACAAAAAAATTTCAGAATATACATTTTTTACAACAGGGATCGATGCAACATTGCAGCAAATTTTAATTTGCTGTGAGCAGTATTAGCTGGGCTAGGAAAGGAAACAGTAGTCCTAGTGACTATCGTGCCACCGCGCGAAACAGTTCCTTGTTGCCGTGAAGCAGAGGTTGGCCGCACATGTCTCACAGAAAACATTTGTTTTTTGCTCCACCTTTTTTTCTTCGTAGCACAATTTGCAGTTCCGGTACTTTGCATTTTCTGCGGCTTGTACTGCAGCCCCTGAGGTGAATCACGAGGCGGAAACAGAGAGCGAACATTGGGGTCCTCAGGATGTGGCTCATCAAATCCGAGGAGTTGCTCGACCAATTCAAGTCTGAACGCGAACTGATCAAATCTTGATGTCCTCGACAATTCTGGCGCTTCGGGATGCTCCTGGCGATGCGCGTCAAAAAGTATGAAGCTGTTGACCGCGCCGCCGAGCGCCGTGCGACACTCCGGCGCGCAACGCCGAGGTCGACCCCTGGCTGTCTTTGAGCCGAAAACACGACTCTCTGCGCTGCCGGCGGCAAGTAATCCCGCCCGAAAGACGTTCACACCCTGCAAATAAGAGTTATGACCTTCAGAACACTCTGATCTTTTCCGATAAGCGCGCAGCAAAAGCGGAACATTTCGGGGAGAAAGCGAAACTTTCCGAGGCATGGCTGTCGACGTTCCGGGTCGGTCTGAGGCAGTTTCGCTGTCGGTGCTGAAGTCTGAAGAGCCGAAGTCGTCTGCTGAATCCTCACTGCTGCTATTCTCGTCCAAAAACGAACTCTTAGGAGCATCAATTTCTGTGGAAACGCGCGGTTTCGGCGCAGCAGCAGCGCGCGACGTCGACGCCATGGTGGAAACAAGGAGCGCCGGTCAGCTGACTCCGGAGGGGCTTCAAAAATCACCGCTTGGCGGAAAAAGTCAAACCAAAAGCGAAAGTGAAAGAAGAGTTCCTTTATTTCACACTGGTAAGCGCTAGTTGTCCAGGAACGCTTCAAAAAGCGGGAAAATACGAACTTTAAACCATCGATAGCGGGCTATCGATGGGAATAGGCGCGGACAGGAAAGAGTTAAGGGTCCAAACGCTCGGCATCGGCTCAACCACCAGGATCCCCTTTTCCCCGGACACGGCGATGCCACGCACGGCTAAGCGCGGATGCTCGGGTCCATGGTGACATCCCCCTGCGGGGATGTCCCTGCGGATGCTCGGGTTAACCCCGTGGTGTCGCCACTCACCAACGTCTGCATGCTGCAGACGCCCCCCTGCGGGGATCTACTACCGAAATGTGGGCATGCGTTCGGATGGTGTGCCGAAGTGCGTGTGCAAGCACACTACGCTCAGCACGACTGCCTTTTAGTGCTGCAAGGGCAACCTTTGACGCTTCATAGACTTGCGTCGGTAAAAGTGGCGTAAATTGCTGGGTTTGTTTGTTGTGGTTGCTGTGCTATTCTCTTGTCACCTGTAAAAGTGAACAATTATGCTTTCTTTTGCAGCAACCCTGACTTATTGGGCTCGGCAGAAGAGTATTGATGCCACCGCAGCTGTAAACCTGACGATTATGCTCAACGAGAAGATTCAGTGAAAGCGCCGAGCGCAATAAAATACTGACGCACTCAGAAGTCATATGCAGTGTTTTGGGCTCCTGTGATGGCCATGTACTCGTTTACTCAACTGTATTTGAGCTAGCTGGAGTGCTTGGACGTCCCGACGACTCCATAGGGAAGTCTGTGGCTGGGATGCAGTAGGTCTCCGTTCCATCTGGAATTGTAACAGGTGTCAGCTGCATCTCGTATTGAAGCTGGTTCCAGTCACAACTCCTTTAAGGAACAAATTTCCAGTTGCAACAACTGGAAATGTGTCCCTTAAAACAGTTGGACTGGAACCAGTTAGATCAATACCCAGGTGAAAATTTCTATGTATAGACGTCTAGACTACGTAGACTGGGCGTACTTACATGTTCACAAATATCTGATAAATGTCGAGCTTGATGTCTGCAGTACGTACCTACAACGTGAACTGGACCCCAATTTTCATGTTGTAGGTACGTAGATTTTTCATAAACGGTACTAAAATGGATGTCTGAAATATCTCGCTGATGTCTATGGGACGTTTTATGGTTTACTGGGATAAGAGGCTTTCGCCTTAAAAGTAGATTGAAAGCTTGAGGCGCATCAACGCAACATTCTGAGGTACAGCCGCTCGTCCGGTCGTGCATAAGTGTAGGCGGCCGTTATGGACAGCGTTCAGGCATACACTAGAAGGAGGATTCCCACCTGCTGCGGTGATTTGCGACATAATTGGCGCTTTCAATGACTACTTAGAAATGCAGTCTTTAATGAGGAACTAAAAAGCGCACTGTTTACGTCCTCAGACAGTCACCACCGGGCGTACCGGTAGGGACCCTAGTACCGGCGCAGCTGTCGCGGCGTTTCCCGGCGAGCAGTTGTCCCTAAGTTGCCCCCGAGCAGTGGCGCCGCGGCAGGCGCACGCAGAACTAGGCCCAAGACGCCGTTTCTGCGCGACGTGGCTGGCCGCACTTCGCTTTGCGCTTTGCATCAAGCGGCCGTGGTTATACCTTTAAGTTAAATGGCTGCTTTTCGCACTTCTTTTGCAAATTCTCTTTTTTATTAAACTATTTAATAGACTGGAAGTCATCCAACGGTTCATAGGGGCTGAAAATTTCTTCCTACGCGTTGTAATACTACAACACTCATTAAATGCATTTTTAGGGTTCGGCACGCTGCCGCCTCTTTTTGTACATGTGTTACGAACATTCCGCGGGAGGGCAGTGGCTTAGGCTGCGCGTCCCGTTTTGTTTCGTTTTGTTTTAGTGCGTGCTGTTGGAAGGGGAGGAGCGGCTCGAACGCCCATGCTCTTCGGTTGGTCTCCCCGTTCGTTCTTGCGTTTTCCCTTGCCACTCCAGATGGCGGGGCTCTCTGTCGACATCGACTTTGGGCTCCTGTCCGCCATCTTCCCGGAATCCTGTCTCCCGGGGGAGAAGCCGCCGGCCATAAACAAGCGAGAACGGTCTCGGTTTCGTCGCGTTATGCGACGTGCAGTATACTAGGCCAGCTCGGTTAGGAACTGAAAGTGTCCGTTGGCCCCACACGTCTGGCGCGCATCCGGTCCACTTGGCGGAGGATTGCGCAACCACGTAGGGAGGAATTTCGGGGTGAGGGGAAAACCCTGACATCAGTTCTGAGCTTTCTTATTCGTTAAAACTGATGTCAGGCGGGAAGCTGTAGCACTGTTTATTTTTGCGTGTGGAAAGGGGCGCGGGTAAATCGTGGTGGACTCTCGAGGGGACCCGCGCCCGAGGGCTTTTGGCAGGAGCTACTCGTAGCTGTCAGGCGCTCGGTCGGGCCGAGCGCGGAGTAGCGGCCGTTGAGAGCTGGTGCAAGGCGCGCCAGTTCGACTGTTGGGACGTGGTGTCCCTCGCCTCTGTGCAGGCGGTCGGCTAGGCCGGCCGCGATAGTTTGGCCGTACTGAATCTTGTACCCATCTGTAAATAGCCTGTATAAAAGTTCATCGTTTCTCTCTGCATCGCTTCGCCTGGAAGTCACTTCATCGAGAAGCCCTTCAAGCGGTGCATCCAGTTGCTGGAAACCACCGGACCAACACCACCGGCACAACTTTACTGGCGCAGTCGACAGGATTGGTGCACTGCAGCGGCCCCCAGGAGAGGACGAAGTTCGGTATCCAAGGCGGGATACCGAGTGGACGACAGGCTAAGGGTACGAAGGTGCGAGGAGCATCGGGCGTGAAACGCCGAAGACAAGGCCTTGAGATGCAAATCATTCGTGCTCGAAGCCAGAGTGCTGCGCCTTCCGAGGACGAGCGGTTGAGACAGTACGCTAAGCTACTCGCCGGCGCGTTCCCCAAATTGCCTGCAGATGGTGAAGTACCCGTCTGGTTTGAGTCGGTGGAATGCTCGTTCAGGGCTTACAACGTTCCGAAGGAACACTGGGCGCAGCTTGTGTTCCCAGTGCTGGCCGATCGGGTGACCTACTTATCGACTCGGTTCACCGCAGAACAGCACAGGGACTACGATAAGTTGAAGACGGTGGTCCTAGACGAGTTGAAACTGTCAGCCGCAGAGTACCAGAGGCGGTTTTCTGGGGCCACCAAGCGACGTGAAGAAACTTGGAAGGGTTTTGTCACACGCGTCCAGAGCTACTTAAATTTTTATTTAAGGTCTCGAGGTGTGTCGTCTTTGGACGGACTACTTAAGTTGTTGGTTGCTGACCAGCTCAAGGAGGAGCTATCAGAGGAAGCACTCAGATATGTCAAGCTGCGCGAGGGGGAAAAATGGCTGAACGCGGATGAGTTAGCCGCATTGCTACAGACGTACGAGGAAGCCGCCGGGAAGGGAAGCGCACAGCGGAAAGCCGACAGCTTTAAGGGTTTTGAAAACCGTTCAAAACCGAGGACTGAGGCCCCACCAGCTCAGAAGCCTGGGGCAGAACGAGGAGACGTAAGGGCTGCAGTCAGGCCAGGAGGAGAAAAGAGAAAGGCATCGCGATCGGGTGGCTGTTCGATGCGGAAGCTGGCGGCACGTTGTTGCGAACTGCCCATTTGATCGTGAGAACCCAGCTGACAAACGAGAGCGTCCGCCGCGCGAGGATAGGTTAACGGCACGCGTGTCCACCCATGCCTCGGAAACCACGCGTCCAACTCTCAGGGAGGTTAAAATCAGCTGTCGGGAAGCGGTTTTCAGCGCCATTGTGGACACACCGGCGCAGATATCACCTAGTGCGCGAAAGCCTTGTACCTGAGGAGTTTGTGTCCCCACATGGGACAATCGATCTCATCTCCGCCTTCGGAGAAAAAGTAGAGGCGAAGCTGGCAGTTGTTCCGTTGAAGCTGTATCGTGCTGCTTCTTTAATCGAAAATGTGGACGATGCGACACCGGTGACGTGTGCGCTCACCGACAAGCTCACGCACGCCGACTGTCTAATCTCCGCAGACGCATGGAAACGGCTGCAGAGCTCGCGCAAAACGGACAGCAAGGGTCTCGTGCAGGCGGTTGGAACTCTGTCGCCGTCATCTGAAGACAGACCGGATGAATCAGGGCCAGACGAAGGCGCCGAGCCAATCTTGGCGTTCGAATGCAAAACCCTACCCCAGCGGATGGCTGACAGTAATGAACTAGAGCGAACTCGGAGCCGATCATCCCCTTCAGATAGAGATGTCAGTAAGGCGCAGAGCAAGGCTGCAGATGAGCCGGCTGGTCGCGATGGCATGAAGCCGGTTGAAATTGAGAGCGTGCGAGTGGAATGGCGCGTCCCGTCAAGTGCTTCAGAGAGTGTTGACGCAGAGTTGCCGGATGTAGCTGAGTCAGAAATCCAGGTTGAAAGAGAACAGCAATCCCGACCTGCCTGTACTGAGATGAGCCCCGAGAGCGTGCTGGGTGACATGCAAGATGTCGTTGAAAGTGGCCAGGTAGCCGACGCGCGAGGGCGTGGAAGACATTTGCGCTGAACCGCATGAGCATGAGGACACGAGTGACTGGACAGGCGCTGGTGTCCCATGGGAGCTCTTGTCGCCCACCGACGTGGAAACAGTGCATCAGGTGTGTTGCAGCGATGACGTGGTTCAAACAGCGACCTCAGTAGCAGCGGTGGCGCACGAGGAACCCGTGTCGCAGCTGCTGAGAGCTGATTCTGAGACAGCTGATGCAGGTACAGACAATAAGGCAGCAGAGCGATTACCAGATGAAAGGAAGTGCAGTAGTGGTGACAGGGAATGCGTCAGTCACAGTGGCCAGAACAAAGGAACACCGGCACACTTTAAGCTGAGAATGCTGTGCGTGAGAGGGCCCTCAGCGCACAAAAGTGCGTCTAGACTGACAACCCGCGGCCTGAGTGCGCTGACGGCCGGTGTCACAATTGAAGCAAAAACAGCGCTGCGAAAGGGGAATATCGTCACTGCGCGCACTGCCGGTGCCGCAGGGATGTTCGGTCGTAAACGGCAAGTGCGGGTGTTCGACCCGGGAGGACACCGCCGAAATCGTCGGTCGCGTTGGCCGGGGCCAGTCCACCCTTAACTGCGTTTGCCTGTTACGAAATGTTTGAATGCCGTAAGGAAAGCTCTGCGCGAGGCGATTTCACTGACCATTCTGGACCCGCGAAAGCCGTATCTGCTTTTTACAGACGCGTTGGCAGTAGCAGTGCGCACATGTTTAGTGCAGCTTTCTGGCCACGGCACTGAGGCGCCGAGAGCCTTCTCCAGCCACACCGTTGCAAATGCGGGGGGCTGCAATCGAGAGGGAGGAATTCGGGTTATTCTGGGCATTAAATAAAAGTTTGAGACGTAGGTGTTTGCCGCCACCATGACAGCCATCACTGACTACAATCCGCTCTCATTTCTTAGAAGCAGCGTGCCCCAAAGTGCAAAGCTTACGCGCTGGGCTCTGGCGCTCCAACGCTACAATGTTAACATTGAGCATCGCAAGGGAGTCGACAACGGTGACGCGGATGCCTTGTCTAGGATCCCCAAAGCTTGTTGGAATAGTACACTGGCTGACGTCCCGCAGTGACCGCTGGGAAACTGGACCAGGGAACAGTGCACACTGACCCGTTGGACTTAAGAGACACACCCTGATCCAACCCAGCGAAAGTGGTAGTTTTCTGTGTGTGTTTGTTTAGTGGACTCTCTAGCATGTATCTGTGAAGTGTGTGACGAAAGGCCGCGGCATGCTGGCCCATATGCTCCTGCAGCTTACTCGTGCCGATGTACTGAACTGCTATACTTGCCGAACCCTTTTTGTTGTTTGTTGCCTCGGCTTATCTCTTAATAGATTAGCCGAGTCTTGGGGGGAAGGTGTAGGGTTCGGCACGGTGCCGCCTCTTTTTGTACATGTGTTACGAACATTCCGCGAGAGGGCAGTGGCTTAGGCTGCGCGTCCCGTTTTGTTTCGTTTTGTTTTAGTGCGTGCCGTTGGAAGGGGAGGAGCGGCTCGAACGCCCATGCTCTTCGGTTGGTCTCCCCGTTCGTTCTTGCGTTTTCCCTTGCCACTCCAGATGGCGGGGCTCTCTGTCGACATCGACCTTGTGCTCCTGTCCCCCATCTTCCCGGAATCCTGTCTCCCGGGGGGAGAAGCCGCCGGCCATAAACAAGCGAGAACGGTCTCAGTTTCGTCGCGTTACGCGACGTGCGGTATACTAGGCCAGCTCGGTTAGAAACTGAAAGTGTCCGTTGGCCCCACACGTCTGGCGCGTATCCGGTCCACTTGGCGGAGGATTGCGCAACCACGTAGGGAGGAATTTCGGGGTGAGGGAAAAACCCTGACATCAGTTCTGAGCTTTCTTATTCGTTAAAACTGATGTCAGGCGGGAAGCTGTAGCACTGTTTATTTTTGCGTGTGGAAAGGGGCGCGGGTAAATCGTGGTGGACTCTCGAGGGGACCCGCGCCCGAGGGCTTTTGGCAGGAGCTACTCGTAGCTGTCAGGCGCTCGGTCGGGCCGAGCGCGGACCCGAACTTGGACCCGAACTAGCCGCTGGCTATGGGTCCAAAAAGTGTTTGTATTTCCTGTAAAAGAAATTCGAAAATAAATTGAAATGAGTAGCGGCCGTTGAGAGCTGGTGCAAGGCGCGCCAGTTCGACTGTTGGGACGTGGTGTCCCTCGCCTCTGTGCAGGCGGTCGGCTAGGCCGGCCGCGATAGTTTGGCCGTACTGAATCTTGTACCCATCTGTAAATAGCCTGTATAAAAGTTCATCGTTTCTCTCTGAATCGCTTCGCCTGGAAGTCACTTCATCGAGAAGCCCTTCAAGCGGTGCATCCAGTTGCTGGAAACCACCGGACCAACACCACCGGCACAACTTTACTGCATTTGAGTTAATATGAACAGAAGTAAGTATCCGCCATCAATTTGATAGATGTGAATTTAAGCAGCGAAGGAAAACGGCGCGCCTCATTTTCGCCTGCCTGACCCATAAATTCGCACTGTGACTCCGCAGCATAACGACTCACACAACAGTGTAAACAAGAAATATAAACATCGGTGTTGCAAAACATAATTCATATGCACCTCAGCGGTGTCACGGGAGGCGGTCTTGCGGAATGTTTTCGCTGCGCGAATGGAACTAGGACGGAGAAGGAACACTTACGACACGCACAAGCGCGGTACAAGCAGCGGTGTCCCTTGCGTACAGCAGAAACATTGCGACGAAATGAACAGGCTAGACCGGCAAGTTGTATTGAACCCCAGCTTGCGGGTAAACCTTTTCTCACATCTGAGCCACTACACTAACCAGTCACAAAGGCGGCTAGTTAAGAAATTTGACTGACTGACATGACTAACAGAGGGGTGAAATACCCATTTTAGGTTGACGTTGATAAAAGAAGACCTTCATAATGAGGTAAAGTAAAAACAGCGAAAAAGGATAAGCCTGTGCCTGTAATCGAAGCGGGCCATTTATTATTTTCTTGTAAGAGGATGAGGAGGCAATGTGGCAGGGGAAGGCATCGGATTGGCCGCTGCTCGCTCGAGGCACGAAAAGAAAAAGATTGCTGGCGGTTTAACACTGAAACCAGGAAATAATGTGCGAAAGCAGTTTTTTGCACGCGGACACTAAGGCTACGTACCTGAAAGCGCGTTTCCTTTCTTTTCGTGACTTGCAAACAGGTGGAAGCTAACTGAAGACGACGGTGTGCAATGCGCGCTGCGCGGGAGTGTGTTGCAGTTTAACACCACGAGGCGTGGCGGGCAGCGGCGATAGCATAGTGCTCTCGTGCAGAGGCCAGCGAAGTTGATCTGTTCGCGCCGCAGCGTGCTCGAAACCCAGTCATGACAATATTTATTTTATTTCTCCCGGTTGGTCAAGGTCACCCTCAATCAAAGTCTTCTTTATTTCTCGCTAATTTCAGCATCAGGTGACTTAACTTCAGAGGCTTCACCACAGGCCGGCATTTTCCTGGTTAGGAGGGTAGTAGTTCCTTCGCAACAAAAATTGAAGGCACAACCGTGATACACCGAGTCATGCTGCTACTCTAATGTACACATTAGCATTTGTTGCGATCGTGACTGGTGAGGGAATATCGCGCTTTTCTGTCTTTGAAGGAGGTCCCATTGATTCCGGTGACGATGACGGATCGGCATCATAATCACCATGAGCTCCCTTTGAACCTCGTCCAGGCGAACAAAGGAAACTTTATCAAGAAAAATTCGGAACAAATCACCAAAATGATCTAGAGCGTTATGAACAGAAAACACAATGAAAAAAAACCAGGGCATTAAGACTAGTCCAAGCCTTCGTTCTAACCAGAATCACGCATGTAAGACCGTATCTCAATCTCATACAGGGGGATCTGGAGAAGCTGGATACGAACACCAAGAAAGGCAGGAAACAAGACTTGGGATTCCCTATATGCAACATCTTCAGTGAGTCTCATGAGGCTCGGCATCCACAACAAGGCGGAGGAGTTAAGCGAGGCGCAAAAAAGTCAAGTGGTCAAGCCGACTCATTCAGTCCATTCTGGGCGCAGGTCATCCCGATAAAGTTTTCTTTTGGAAAAACTTTTGGCTGTCTTCCTCACTGCAGCTGAAAGGAAGCTTCTCGAGAGACTGGGAATACCGTTACCCGCGGGTACGATGGGGAGAGCAGATATAAAACCAAACATCGGAGAGAAGAGAAGCTAGAGGAAAATACACTAGGAAAAAATACATCCTTAGAAACAGTATGCACAGACACAGCCGGACCAGTTGACGGTATATCTGCTGCGGTAGCTACCGGTCCAGGAGAAAGATTTTTAGGCCGCGCGTCCATCAGAACAAGACAGGTTGCGACTGCCATGGAAGTAGCCATAGTCCTCGCCATGCACACCCAACCTCAGGCAGTCGTGATCTCGGACTCTCATGCAGAAACTACATCAGGAACCGGCTAGCTGACCAGGCCATTTGAATCTTCAGGGTTAGAAGCTTTAAACAGCACTCATAATCCATTCTCTTAATATTCCATAAGTCCATTCTGGGTGTAGGTCAGCCCAATAAACAGTTTTCTTTAAAAAAAACTTTTGGCTGCCTTTCTCGCTGCTTCCGCTGCCGTCACCACTAGGTGGCAGTATGGTGCCTAGGATCACAAGAGGGATCACAATTGGAACGCATTCAAAGAAAAGCAGTTGGGTTTATATTTGGAAAATATAGAAGACTAGATTCTCCTTCACTACTCATGCAAGAACATAAAATTCCAACATTAGCAATACGCCGGAAAATAAATCGACTTCTGCTTCTTCATAAATTTTTATCAATCCCGTTTAAGCTTCCAGAGTGCATTCAGAAAGCTACCACCAGGCGAACAAGGCACACTACACAATACACACTGGCTCCGATTTTTGCAAAAACAAATTCTTACCAGAACAGTTTTTTCCATAAAACAGTGAATGAATGGAACAAACTTCCACCGACAATTTTTGAATCGAATAACTCTCTATCAGAACTGGAATGTCTTTTTTTTCCCAAGTAAAGGCACCTTGATTGCACTGTATTCTTGATTTTTTCTTTTCTTGCCTGCCATGACTTATGTACCATGTCATTTTCTCACTCTTTCTATAGTAATGCCTCTTTACGTTGTACTTTTTGTATTTTGGACTCATGTCCTTTTTCTTGTATAGTTTTCTTCCAACTTTTATTGTGGACAAGTATTCATTTGTTGCCAGACTTACTAGTGCTGAATTTCTGGACTTTTTTTTTTGTTTGTGTAGCCTTTTTACTTTGCACTGTTTGTAAAATGCCCCTCCTGCTAGGGCCAAAGCATTGGCGTGCAGTATGGTTAAATAAATAATTAAAATGAAAAAAAAATGATTCAAACAGCACTCAATTTATGGACCAAGAGTGCATAAAAATTGAGCACTGCTGTTTTCTTCTTGCCCGATACGAAAGCGCAATGTTTATGTATTGTTGAGAAAAAGATATGAAGCGTGAACGAAACAACATTAATTTTTTTCTTTAATTTTAATGACAGCGAATTTTGGACCCTTCGGAGAAGTCAATTGAGGCAACATTTTTTTCATAAATATTTCTGCAAAAGTCTTTTGACACAACATTAAAGTTTCCTGAGAGGTGTCGGGAAGTGTCGAGCGCTAACTTTGGTGTGTTTGGCGTGGAACGATCCTTATATGAATAGTTTCCCAGAGACCCAACAACTAAAATAAGAATTTTAATGAAGTAGTCAAACTTCTAATTGCATTGCTTGCTTCTGTACCAGCTTGCTAGCGTGTTGGAAAGCTTATATTCCTATAACATGCACATGGAGGCCGTATTCTGGCAAATGGCTAAACTGTCAAGCCCTAGCAAACGCCGCATCTGAGAAATACTCCCGTATGGCCTTCTCATATGCCTCAAGTAGACGGTGCCAAGAAGCGCTCCATTCATCCGCGGAGTTGTTTTCTCATTTTTCATTCTGAAAAGGCGACCGTGAATCTCAATGACACAAAAGACTAAAACAGACAAAAATATGGTCAAATATTTTAGTAATAAAAAATGTGATACTGCACATGTATATATATGTGTATGTATCTGTTTTCTTCTCCCGAGACGTGCTCATCCCGGTACATTCGATGCCCTATCCGGTAAGTGTATATGTGCCGGTACGTGTGCACTGTTGCATAGTTCAAGAATAACAGTGCTCTTTTTATATGCGAAACAATTTTCTGACAACTTTTATATATATCGAACAAAGCTTATACAGATTTGCATATCACAGCATATTTGTACTATGTATGCTGTGCTTCTGTGTCTTGACATCTTTGTGGACATATCCACAGCGTAGCTGCCGCACTACATTTGGCAGCCCGCTGTCACGGCGAGCGTTTACGCGCTCTCTTCGCACTGGCTGAGCGCAGGGAAGTCGCAGCCGTTGGTCAGCTTGTTGAAGTGCAGTCCGGCAGGGCAGTCGAGCTTTATGCCGAAGCCTCCATTGCACACCGTGTACTTGGTGCAGTCGTCGGGGTCGGGCACGTACAGCGGATCCATGCCGTCGGTCTCCGGGCAGCTCTCCTCGGCTCGCGCGGCCGGCACACCATCTGCCCCGAACGATGCCGGCGGTGCACTTCCGAAGGCGACGTTTGCACCGGGGCTGGTCGGTGCGGCCGCTGACGTCACGGCTACAGCGCACGTCATGACGAAGACAGCCAACAAGAACTTCAGATAGGCCGTTGTGCGTTTCTTCGGAACTGTTTAATAAAAAAAGAAGAACTGAAGCATGCTTAGCACTCCGAATTATCTGACTTACCTAAAGTCACCCCACAACATCTTTTAAGTGCATGGATGGATTAATTTACGCTCTTTAGTAAACGTGCGTCCTCGTGAGATGGTTAAAACTGGTATCATAAACGTGTGAACTAAGCGAAGGAATTCAATGACTTCAAGAAATACGTGGACCTACATGAAACAGATCGGTAAGTGCTGTTTTTTTTTTCGTGGTGTAGGAAGAGAAACTTTGTACTTCATTTTGCAATCGCCAACAGCAGACATATTACTTATTGGTACAAGAAGCATCTCCCAGTGATCTCTAATTTTCCTCTCGCTAAGCCAACCGCGCCCACCTTATCGCAGTAGATTATCTTTCCTCGCGTTCGGTTGTGACACTCACCCGACTCCGGTTACCGTTTTCTTTCCCTTGGATTGAAATCCGTTATCCTAGGATATCAAATCCAAGGTTTCCACTGGGATATCATGAACTCTAGCCTGTTCTTTTATTCGTGTCGCTCCCGTTCTGTGCCCTAGGGTTAATTTTTTTTCTTTCCATTTCCTGTTCCGTTTTTCATAATTGGAAATCGTTCGTTAGCACCCAAGTTTCAGCCCTAAGTTTGAGTACACGAGAGGATGAAACAATTATCTATTTCTCTTCATCGGGGACATCGGTAAGGTATTGTTGTTAAGTTCTATAGGTGCCTGTAAAATGCACTCCAGCCCATAGTTATCCTGCTGGAGATGTCTTTCCAATGGTAGGGATATGCGGTTGCAACTTGGCTTAAATAAATGCACCCACTTAGTGTTTCCACTACATCACGACCCGGATTGTTGAAAATTATTTGTCTTCATGTTAATTTGCAAGCCTGCCGTTTCACTTTCTTAATAAGTACTTCAGTACGGGGTTGATGCAAACAACTAGGAGAATATTAAATTGTCCTTTATAAAATTTTATACCATTATTCTTACACTAAGCCAACCAACTGAATGCCTCCTGTAAACCTGCAGTGAACAACAGCAGAGAAATGGTACTCCCCCGTTGCCACTCTTTCCGAATGGCATGCCCAGTTGACTTTTTTCCAGCAAATATCCATTCCCTTCTCTCATGCTATGGTCTCACAGTGCTTGATTTAGTGCTGCAGTTTCAGCTGTATTAAATACTTTCTCGATATGTATGAAGGCTATATAATACATTTTTTTATATTTGGTGCATTCGTCTACAACCTGATCCCATTTTAGCCGTGCCGCGGTGGCTCAGTGGTTGCGGCGCTCGGCTGCTGACCCGAAAGACGCGGGTTCGATTCCAGCCGCGGTGGCTGAATTTCTATGAAGGCGAAATTCTAGAGGCCCGTGTACTGTGCGATGTCAGTCCACGTTAAAGAACCCCAGGTGGTCGAAATTTCCGGAGCCCTGCACTACAGCATCCCACATAGCCTGAGTTACTTTGGGACATTAAACCCCAATAAACCAAGTCAAACCTGATCCCATTTACATTACATTAAGCCGCCGCGGTGGCTCAGCGGTTATGGTGCTCGGCTGCTGACCCAAAAGACGCGGGTTCGATCCCGGCCGCGGCGGCTAGAATTTCTTTGGAGCAGAAATTCTAGAGGCCCGTGTACTGTGCGATGTCAGTGCACGTTAAAGAACCCCAGGTGGTCGAAATTTCCGGAGCCCTCCACTACGGCGTCTCTCATAGCCTTAGTCGCTTTGGGACGTTAAACCCCATAAACAAACAAACATTTACATTAATATAGTCAGATACATCTCAAGTCTGCACTGAAGCTCCGCTCACATTCAGCCTCTGCGCACAGGATTCCTCCACGACGAAAAAGTAGTCCGCTGCTTAAACGTTTCTTGTTACCTAAACAAGAAGCTTATCACAAGAAAAAAATTATGAGCTTCAGTATTTTGATGCCTGGATTGTTTGATATAGTGAAACATTAAAAGACTGATTTCGTTTACTGTTGTAACTTGCCAACGAAGTAATACAGGAGCCGCGGCCCAGTGTTCGCAACTGCTGTTTTTTTTTAAGTTATATCGTACTATACTGTCCAGTGTCGAACAACCTTGCCGAAAACCAGCCTGCTCCCTTCCTTGGTCATGACATGTTTACGCAAGAGGCGTACTGGCGCTAAAAAACGGGACAGGACTGGCGCCAGTCCTGTCCTTTTGTGTGTGTTGTCTCCGATTTTTAGCGCCAGTGCGCCTTTTGCTTAAACATGTCATGCTACAACCAACTAGCTCAAATCAAAGTATTGCTTGGTCACAACATTCCTGCGTTGTTCTGATGGTAACAAAAACAATTACCTCAGCAAAAATCTTGCAACCAGCAGACAGTAAGTTCACCAGTCTAACTGTTCAGACCTTTGACATCACTTTTAAATGAGTAGTATTGGTCAAATGTTTAGGGGATCCCCCAAGGTGGAGTAAATTTGTAATAAGGGAGTAATTACTCATTGGCATCCACCCAAGCGCAGCCATACGGCTACAAAGGAAAGCTATACAGCTTTCTCAGAAACTTCGTTGTCAAAGAAAAATTCGTCCTGGTCCGGGGTTCGAACCCGTGAAGTGGTACTCCGGTGAAGCGGTGGTCCCGGGTTCGAACCCCGGACCAGGACGAATTTTTCTTTGACAACGAAGTTTCTGAGAAAGCTGTATAGCTTTCCTTTGTAGCCGTATGGCTGCGCTTGGGTGGATTCCAATGAGTAATTACTCCCTTATTACAAATGAGTAGTATTACATCAGCAGCCATCCGTGCTTCTGGTGCTGTTCACATGACGAGACACCGTGCACGTAAGGTCACAAACCTTCCAAGCACAATTCATCCGTCGCCCTTCAGTAAACGTGCAACCATTTGGACCTTTCCTGACATCATGCTCCTGTGCATGGTTTCTAAAGCATTTTTTACTTTCACTTAATTACCAAGGGAAGTGTACTTGTTTGGTGGCACGGTTTCTAATGTTCGAAGATTATTTTCGCTGCAGCGCAAATCCGTATAGTTTTTCTCTTCTTCTTAACTATCGCTTTCAAAGTGCTGGAGACATTGCTGCCTTTGTCTCTTATTGTATGCACCTCGTGCATTTCGGGCCTGATTTCCTCTTGTTTTTTTTTCTCCTCTGCCTTCATCTGGGGCTGCATCTTAAAGGCGCCCTGCGACGTATATGAAGCATGAGGTCTTCTTTGTATGCAGAGTAAGGGACATTGGGAGTCCTGAACGCTCAATGAGATCACCGAAATCGTAATATTTGATATTTTAATCTTCGCCAGAAATGCTCGTTTCGAGCCGATGGTGTCGCAACGCAGCAGCCATTTACGGCTGCGGAAATGAGGTGGCATCCAGATTGGGCGCTGCCTTTCTCATTGGTTGGGCGTCCAGTTTGCATATTGTTCCTTTATACTTGCGAAATGGATCCAAAATATTATGTCTCTGAGTACTGAAAGCTTTTCGCATGCCACAAGAACTGGAAAGAAGCAGGGAAAGCGAATGAAAACTAACATGGAATAAAGCTAGGAAGACACTTTCCATTCCGCTTCAAACCTTCGTGGCGGCCAGCGCTGTTCAAGAAACGTTGGCTCGAACCACACCAAGATGGCAGCGAAAGAGAAGCCAGTCCACACCTTGCCTAAAATTGTGAAGAGAAAGGCCGGACAGGAGACGGGAGTCGTGTTTGGGGGGGGGAAGGGGGGTACGGCCGACAGCCT
Source organism: Amblyomma mixtum (assembly GCF_055824585.1). Classification (NCBI taxonomy): domain Eukaryota; kingdom Metazoa; phylum Arthropoda; class Arachnida; order Ixodida; family Ixodidae; genus Amblyomma; species Amblyomma mixtum. Next base: position 105,300,355 of record NC_143013.1, read on the forward strand.
TCCAGTCCGACTAAAAAAGAAACATCCGGGAGCTTCCTTTGTTGTTGTCACCACTCCCTGACTACGGCCCTGTGTACATGGGGGGAAGACGCCGTCAAAATGCGCGGCTGTCTACAGCCCCGACAAAGCAACAATTGCATGCACGCTTCCGCTGCGTGTGCGCTAGGCGCGGTTCTGATTGGTAGCGCCCAATCTCGGTACTAGGTGAGTGAAATGGACGAGTGAAACGCGTTTTCGTCTCAGCTTTTCATTTCGAATTTTCAGAGTGGAATAACTTTCGTTTGCATGCTCCAATTTCAATAATTCTTCTTGCACTGATCTCTGGAACGCATGATGAATCTATTTAATGATATTAATCGGTACTGAAAAAATCATCGCGGTGCCCCTTTAAGGGTGCACTGAAGAGGAATCTGAAGTCGTCTTTTTACCGCCGGAACTCGACCTACACGTTCTGAGCGTTCTTGGAATCTTCGAATTTGCCCTGTGTGGTCGATTTCCCTGGTTTAAATTTGATTCGTTTCACTTTGAGCTTATTGCTGCAAGCCCGAATTAGATGGGCATTTAGGGACTCTTTATCAAGTGACAGCGAGATACATTCTGCCCTGATTTCATTCTCTTTTTAACACAGGGAAAAGCCCTTATCGTTGCAAAATGTCTGCTTGGTCGAGAAATGGAACACGTTCCATAGCGAAACTGCCCCTTAAATGTTGATATCGACTTTCTCACTTTATAACCATGGCCATGCTCCCACACAGCCACCAGTTTTGAGAACAGAGCATAAAAAGATTCGCCACCTGTTGTAGTATTTTCACTGGGTGTTTTTTCTAGCCAGTCTAACATGCAAGAGTCAGGGTTCGGGCTAGTGGGCAGTCAACATGAGGATCCATAGCGCACAAAATTGAAGGGACACAACACAAGTGCTAAACTTCCACTGAACGATTTTAATTTGGCGCGGACACCTTATAAAGATCACGTAAGGTACAGGTATAGATGACTAACAATGATTATCTTGTCAAGTTCATGACGTGTCAGGAATGAGAAAAAACACAATGCAAGCCACCAATCAGTGAGCACGTTTCACACTATCGCCCGCTGCCTTGAATCCAAGAAAGCTAAGTCCTTTTTTGATAATGACACCGAAGGATCACTAACACAATTTTCCAATCCCTCTTTTTTCATCGCCGCTGCTTCAATTATCTCCCTCGTTTTTTGATCACTATTTTTTTCCAACTACTTCTGAACACTCATCGAACTTACGCGTGCACTTGTGACCGCGGCAGTGACGAGCCAAATTACCTGGTCCCTCACCTCTAACGTTTCTGTAGTGCTCGCTGAGTCGCTTATTCAGGCACCGGCCTGTCTGTCCAGTATACAACTTGCCACATGAAAGTGGCCACCAGTAAACAACGTTATCGGTGCAATTTACAAAGGGGTTCTGGTGCCGTACAGAGCAGACGTTCCTCTCCTGCTCATCGGGACTTGTGTCCTTACACATGCGGGACAACTTCACGTGATGTGGTAGTATGGAATAAACTAATTTGCTATTTATGTAAAAGTGGCCTAGTTTCAATATTCCATCATGGAAATTGTAGTGTTCATGATCTATGAATTCATGTGGGATTGACAACAGGTGTGTCATGACGTGTAAATTGTCTGCAGTTATTTTGTAACCGTAATTATTCATAAATCGATCCAAATGTATGGAATACTGAATATTAGTATATAATGTGGACAGTATCGCAGACCCGTAACCTATTAGCATGTATCCGTCTCAAAGTTTCGTTATGTTTATTTGGGATTAGTCTAACTAGCCCATATCTTCAATTGGACGCGTGGCGTAGCGGTGAACTGTCGATTATGCTCTGGTTGTTAACGGGCATGGTTATGGAAGGTATGTGGTATCCATATCGTTGAAAAAGCATTTTTTCGTTTTCATATTTAAATGTCCATGTATAGAAATTGTACGCTTGCACAGCCGTGCTGAAGCTTATTTCATCTGCACGATTATAGAAATATTCTTCTAGTTTCTTGAGTAGTTCGCGTCTTCGTTTTAATGTCGCATGGAATTCTCTTGGTAAGATCGCGTTAAATATTTTAAGGTACTCGTCTCTTCTATCCGATATTGTTTTTGGAATTTGATTGTTCATGGCATCGGACCATTGTAGCCATTCTTTGTATTGTAAGCACGATATGCGACCTTCGTCTTCATCTGTACATATCCATCATCATCGCTCATCTTCTTTTTCGACGGGTTGGTCGCCATATTTGCGGGTGCCATTAAAGGTCGCTTCATCCTGCGCTCTGCCTCCCGTCTCACAAGTGGTGGAGGTGCGGGGTGTCGATCCCCGTACCTCTCGCACTGTTCCTTCCGGCTCTGCTTCAGAGATCGCCCATTTCTTCCTGAACGCTCTCCTTTTGCGCCATGGAGCTCCTCGTGTCCTTATTAGTGACCGCGGCAAGTCCTTCCTCTCCAGCATCCTTGCCGAAGTTCTTCACGCCTCCAGAACCGTGCACAAAACCTCTTCAGCTTATCACCCTCAGACCAATGGGCTCACAGAGCGCTTTCATCGCACGCTGTCCGATATGCTAGCCACGTACATCCAGCCCGACCACACCAACTGGGACACCATGCTTCCCTTCGTTACCTTTGCATACAATACTGCCGTGCAAAGAACCACCAGCTTCTCCCCGTTCTTCCTTGTGTATGGACGTCAACCGACATTCACCCTCGAAGCGTCTTTCTTCTCCGCCCCCTCAACCTCTTCCAGACTCTCTCACGAACAGTTTACTTCTCGTCTTACCTACTGCCGTACCATTGCCCGCCTGAATACCGACGCCTCCCAAGCCTCCCGGAAAAACACCTATGATTTCTCCCACCGTGCCATATTTTTTCACCCTGGTGATGAGGTACTGCTGTGGACCCCAGTGCATACCCCGGGATTGTGTGAAAAATTCTTGAGCCGTTATATTGGTCCGTATACTGTACTCGAACAAACGTCCCCGGTGAACTATCGCGTTGCCCCTGTTCATCCTGTTAATGATCGTCGTTGCCGAGGTGCCGAGATTGTTCATGTTTCCCGCCTAAAGCCCTTCGCCCGTCGCCCTCCTGTGCTATATAACCTGCGCCCGGGCCGGTGGCTTTCGTACGCGAGGGGACATAGTGTAAGCACGATATGCGACCTTCGTTTTCATCTGTACATATCCATCATCATCGCTCATCTTCTTTTTCGACGGGTTGGTCGCCATATTTGGGGGTGCCATTAAAGGTCGCTCCATCCTGCGCTCTGCCTCCCGTCTCACAGTATTCGTAATTTACAGTTTCATTACCACCTCCAAAAATATCATCGTGCAATAGTGGCATTAGAAGTACAAACAATAATTGTCTATTGTATGTAAACTTTAAAGTCTTAATAAGGTATACATCTTTAATTGATTCAAATATATGCTTAAAATCATCCCGTCCTGTCCTGTCATTTTATCCTCAGCAACAATGTCTGCCTCCTGAACACGGGCAAACAAACTTACTGCTCTACAAGCAGTGGAAAAATGAGCTGCCTAGATTTATCTTTTTGTTCACCAAGTGTTTTTACAGATTTTAAATGGGATGTTCTTGACAACCCTTACGGGAGCGATCATCTTCCAGTCGTTATCAGTCTAACATCATCACCATCAATCACATTAACCAAACCACGGCGTTGGAAGTTGGTCATGGCCGACTGGGCGCTCTTCAAAAAAAATGCCGCTTTGGAAGAAATTTTTTCAGACGGCCTTGATGTTGATGACATAAATGCGAATTTCACAACATGTATCATTACCGCTGCTGACCTAGCCATTCCGCAGACCTCTGGAGTTGTGCGAAAAAACCGAAAGGTCTGGTATACATGGGAATGTAGGGAAGCAAAGAAGAGGCAAAACAAAGCCTGGGGAATTTTCCGTCGATACCCCACACAGGAAAACCTAATAAATTTTAAAAAGGCAAGGGTTTTAAAATTTCAAATTTTAAAAAGGCAAAAAGGCAAGCTCGTTATATCCGGCGCAATGCTGAGAAAACTTCATGGCAATGTTATGTATCTTCTATAAATAGTTCCACTGCTTCAACAAACATGTGGCAGCAAGTTTGCAAACTTGATGGCAACTTCTCTCCTTTTGCAGTTCCTTTTGCTGAACCCCCCTGATGCACAAACAAGTATTCACGAACAGGCCGACATACTTGGGAGCACTTCTCCCATGTTTCCAGTTCATTACACTATACTGACTCTTTCTTAAAGCACAAAAACACAGCAGAGAAACAAAGACTTCCAACTAGTGGCTACACCAACGAACCCTACAATAGTTTGATTACACTTCATGAACTTCGCAGAGTACTAGCTAGTGGCAAACAGACTGCACCAGGGCCCGACCAGGTACATTATCAAATGCTAGCCCATTTTTCTGAACCTTCGGTAAAAGCACTGTTGAAATTTTTCAACCAAATCTGGGTGTCGGGGAAAATGCCTGAGGCTTGGAAAAAGGCAGTAATAGTACCATTTCTGAAACCAGGGAAACTCCCAACCTCTCCTACTAGTTACAGGCCAATAGCCCTTAGAAGCTGTCTTGCCAAATCCTTCGAAACCACAGTAAACATTAGGTTAATGTTTATTCTAGAATCTCGCAAACTGCTTGACCTCCACCAGTGCGGTTTCAGAAAAGCTTGTTCGACATTGGATCAACTTGTCCGACTCGAAAACACTGTTCGAGAAGCGTTCATACATACACAACACTGTCTGGCTGTTTTCGTTGATATGGAAAAAGCCTATGGATACCACCTGGAGGTTTGGGATTCTCCGCGACTTGGGAGATCTGGGAATCCGCGGTAGAATGTTAAGTTGCCTGAACGATTTTTTGTCAAACCGTACATTTCAAGTCCGTCTCGGTTCAACCCTCTCGAGGAGCTTCACTCAAGAGAACGGTGTACCTCAGGGATGCATTTTAAGCACTACACTTTTCATCGTAAAAATGAATTCCATAGCCAAAGCAATCCCAAAGTCAATTATGTACTCAGTTTACGTCGATGACCTCCAGATTGCATGCACATCGTCCAGCTTATCAACCTGTGAAAGACAGGTACAACTAACATTAAACAGACTTGGTAACTGTGCACACAAAAATGGATTTCGGTTCTCCCCACAAAAAACAGTTGCCGTTCTTTTCTCTCTACGGAGAGGCCTGCATCCAGATCCCACCCTGCATTTAAATCAAACCGTTCTGCCAATAAAACAAGAACACAAATTTTTAGTTGCAACATTCGACAAAAAGCTCACATTCCTCCTGCACATAAATAATTTGAAAGTAAAAGCCTCTCGAGCTCTAAACATACTTAAAGTGCTCTCACGCAGACACTGGGGGCTCTGATAGGACGTCTTCTCCATATCTATCGTGCAGTAGTGCGCTCCTGTCTTGATTACGGGCGTGTGGTGTATGGTTCAGCGAGACCATTATACCTGAAAAGACTAGATCCTGTACATAACCTAGGTTTGCGTCTTTCGACGGGAGCATACAGGACGTCACCTGTGACTAGTCTATACGCAGAAACAAATGAACCTTCACTAACTTAAGAAGAACCACCCTTAAAAGTTCATACATTCTGAAAATTCGTTCGTTACCGAAACACATCTGTTACCCAATAGTTACAAAATGTCCCTCTCGAACACTGTTTAACAACAAACCCCAAGCCATCAGACCACTCATAATCCGCTTTGAAGAGCAGTGCCAGGAAATTAACATAATAAATGCACTACCTGATATTGCAGAGAGACCTGACCCATTGCCACCTTGGTACAACTTCCCTACTGTATGTGATCTCACACTAACACACATTCGTAAAAAACATACACCTAGAGAACAGATTACACAGGAGTTCTTAGCACTGAACGAGAAATACAGTGATCATACAGCATTCTATACAGATGGTTCCAAAACAACGCTTTATGTGGGTTGCGCCGTAGTGGAGGGCTCCGGAAATTTCGACCACCTGGGGTTCTTTAACGTGCACTGACATCGCACAGTACACGGGCCTCTATAGAATGTCGCCTCCATCGAAATTTCAACCGCCGCGGCCGGGATCGAACCGGCGTCTTTCGGGCCAGCAGCCGAGCGTCGTAACCCCTGAGCCACCACGGCGGGTCACACGTGTTTATAGTCTTGTGAAGAAATCTTCTGTGCAACCCGACAATCCTTATGTACAGTTTCGTTCCCAGTTGTGCTCAGATGCATCCCATGCAATGACGACGTTCAAATATGTCCTCAATTCAGAGTCGCTTCTATAGTTCTTTTCCATGTTGGCGTGTGGTTGAAAATCGAGTTTCTCGTGACAACCTGGCTGCAGTGAAATCTGTTATTGGGATGGTAAGATTATCTTAAACTACAGAACCCTCTGTCCTGCAGCGGGTGACATGTTTATCTCCAAATTATTCCTGTACTGTACCATGAATACCAAAACACACAAGAAAAAAGATGCTATGCAGGCTAAAATAACACTGATATAACAATTAAGATCGCCTCATGAAAGAGTAAAACTGTGCATTAGAACAACTGTGCAGCGCGTAATTAAAGGACATGGTTGGAAATATACGGCGTCGGAGCTACATTTATTTTTGTAAATGGTAGGCACAGCTGCAGCAAAGCCTCGCAATGTGTGGAGCGATGCGTTCAATCACCGTCTACGAGCGGCCTGTGTTCGATGCTCACGCTTTCCAGCGCGAAGGATGGTGCTGCGTTGATGGTAGTTGCTGAAACAGCATGCTGCCAAAATGCGAACTGATCATAGAGTACATGTCAACCGAAAAAGCTCACGCGTCTTACGACTGGATATATGTGTAAAAAAAAGCCATGGAGAACATCAAGAGTACAGACACAAACGAGTCACAAAAAATCTCTGCCTCTCCCGTAACCGAAAGTAGAGTAAGCATGAAATGTTTACGGGCCTAATGTCATCTCGGTGGACACCCGAACCGCACCGTAATGGAAGGGAGGAACGCCACCACCCGTTCGGCGCGATGCCTTGCCCTTTGAACGCAGCGCATCTCCCCCGGGCCCCTGTGCGCCTGCGCGGCTTTGCTTCGATGCGCGAAGCCCCTAAGAGATCACGTATGACAACTAAGTGTATCTTTGCATTTATGTGCTTTTTGCACGCGTTATTAGAAATCGGAAATTATAAGTCCGTGCATTATCAAACGCACAGCTCGACTGATATCTTGATAAACATTGAGAAGGCAGTGGCAGCAGTTATTTTTTGACTCCTTTGGAGACCAACCGGCGCTTGCATGCCGGTCGCGTAGGAGGGCTTAGAGAGTCTCGTTAAGTCTCGTACGGTGCCCGGATGTTCTCGTTTCAGAGCCCGGATGACTGGAATTCAGTGCCCGGATGAGTGGATTTCAGTGCCCGAATGATGGCTCTCGGTCTCGGCGTGACGTCACCACACTGCCGACAACGGGAGCTAAAAGCATTTCATGCTTAATAATTGGTATGCACGCTAAAATAATAGTGATATAACAACTAAGTAATCCAGCTGAAATCCCCAGAATCAGGGCCAATACAGCTGCGTTGTCCGCAGCACAAAGACCTCCGTTATCGATATATTGAAACCTTATGCCCGGGCTCTCCTGCTTTCATCCTTCCATTTGATTCCGGCAGAACTAGATTTTCTCTTTATGACATTTTTCTTCATAACTTCCCCATTCATATATCTTTAGAATGGTCGCGCATGAGTACAGGGAGTGATCAGTAAAGTAAAGGCAGTAAAAAAAAATAGGAGCAATAGAACGTCAGCACAAAAAGTGATTAATAGTTGTAGGCAATTACGTTCAATTTTTTTTCAATTGTCACAGTGACTACAGGAAGTGACTCCACTCATTCAATTTCCGCGCTAAGGTTTGACGAAATAAGCCGTCAGTATTGTGGTTTGGAATGTGTAACTCCTTAATATACTATGGCTTGGATGTCAAGAAGTTTACCTTAAACATGTAACCCACTCGAGGACAGAGCGTTCCGTAGTTGGCCTTCAATTAATCGTGTACTGTACCAGCTGCGGACAGCTTAGGCCGGAAAAATTTTAATCTCGTCCGCCCAACTCACTTCCTGCCATCCCCGGCTACGCTTGCCTGCTCTTGGGATCCACTCTGTTACCCTACATGATCATGTTATCTTATCTACTTATTGCACGTACCCATTTATTAGGGTTGATTTCAGCTAAGATATAATTAGACGAATAGGTATGGTGATTAAATACTCTTGCGCAAGATGCCAGCCATTCTACGCAACTGTTTTGATTACGAAAGGCGCCAGCAATGCTGAGAGCTATGCTCCTCAAAAACAGTGACGTGCAAGTCGCGCTACAAAAAAGGGACAAAAGATAAAGCTGCGGGAACACGTTTCGGCCTAGTAACATCACTGGTTGATCATAGGCTATCAGAGGCGGCGTAGTACAGAGCTAATAATTAATTTCAGTTCTCTGGGGTTCTTGAAAGAAAACGGGCATGGGAGCACCACGGCTGGTCATGATAACTTGCCGCTTTTGTAATCAAGGGCTAATGGTTATAAACCTGGAAAGAAATTGCAGCGCAATGCAAACTGATCTCCCCGGTTAACAAAGGAGGAATTTGTCCAAGAATTATGGACAAAAGCATTTTTGAGCGGGACAATGTTTATCAACACATTTTTTATATTCATTTTATATTTTTTTATTTCAAGATTTCACTGTGACAATCAATATATCCACAGATCTACCATCGATAGGCTGGGATATTTTTGCTATTAACGGTTTGGCGATCATCAAAAGCTTTCCCTGTTGCTCTTCTATGGCAGTCTCAACTACTCAGTGCAAGCGGTGGAAACATTGTAAAAGAGAAACATAACTTCAGACTGCACTGTTATCTTCAGTATTTCTGAGCCAATACCTTACAGTTTTCCAATACTCAAAATTGTTGTCCAAGATCGCTGGACGTGAATATCACGAGCATTGCGGTCTACTGCGACAAAACAATGGCTGCGATAAACCAGCGAACAATTGACTGAAGGTGTGTCAGCAGAAGTAAAGATTCTCACAAGAGCTCGAAGCAGCCGGCATCAGCAGAGCCAGAAAGACGATGACGGCAGTCATGGCAGCTGGTGACGAGCAGAGGAGACCTCTCCGCGTAGTAGGAAATAGGACGGTCTAGTGCTGTCTTCAGTCCGCCACGCGTTGCTTAAATACCCAGTTTTGGAGCTTTTTATATATTTTTTGCTTACTTTTAACATGCAGCCCTGCAAGCGAAAGAACAAAGGGCGACTAGTCAAGGAGAAAGGGCTGTACTCGGCCAGGCTTTCAAGCAGCGTATCCTGGATATTGTTAACCAGAACCCTGTGGATGAAAAAAATGAGTGCTTCGATTTTTTCTCTCTCACAACGCAAGCGACTACAGGAGGTATCAGATGTTGCATTGTTGTTTTTTAATGAAGTTTGGAAGAAAAAATTTCCACCTGTACTAACAACAAGCGTTATCGTGTATGCTCCAATTCTCAACATCTGCATGTCGCGCGAGAGAGAAATATTGCGCCAGCGTTATGCACTTGCTGGCATATTTTTTATTTCTCTCTCGAATATCGTGTGTTCCTCCTATTCGCTTTTGCGCGGAGAGAGAGTTGAATATTGACGTCAATCTTATCATTCCCTTCTTGCAGCAATGATATGCACATGGCGATGAGCCGGGTAGCAGTGAGGATGAATTATGACCCACACGAGCGCCGAATTGCCGCGCGTGGGCGAGTTGTCGTTCTCCAGAACACAGCGAATACGCAGCTAGTGTTTGAGCGACGGCTACGCGCATGGAAAAATCTGCACTGAGCTAGCTTGCATACCACGACAGTGAGCCGGAAATGAGGTTCCACGCGCGCAAAAGCCGCCCACCTTACAGCTGTTACTGGCGACCATGGAAGGTAGTAGGGAGTTTTAGTATTGCGGGCTTTGCGTAATTGCGTGCATAGCGGAATAGCGGGTCCAGAGTGCGCATGCGCAGAACGCTAACGGGGAAATAACGTTAGCGTACGCACGCAATTTTCAGAATTTAGCGTTGCGGCTTTTGCGCCCTTAGCGTGGAAACATGGCGGCGTCCTTTCAAGCGAGAGCCGCCCGCTTCAGCCGATTCAGCAGCTCTTGCGATTCCGGTCGGCATGTTTACCGGCAACTACTGGTGTTGTTGGTTTTCGCTATGACTTACCTTGCTTCGACGATAAAGTTTAAGCTGCAATTCAGCCCAGTTTTTGAGATACGCTCTCGATTCTGGAGCGCGCAAGCCTAATGGAAACTCAAGCTGCACTGCTACCGTCTGCAACGGCCCGAAACGCAGCAGAAACCTAGCAAGAACGTCTGGAACGAGACAAAAATAGATTTGGAGGTTTTTCGCGATGTTTTATGGACTTAAATTATGTAAAAAGAGTTTATATTTAATTTACATAAGTTTTAACATTAGACGTCATGTGATGGCAAATATTCTTGCTCCAACGGCTTGTAGTTAACAGCGCCATTACTAGATGGCGCCACTGTTTTACGTTTTTATTTCATTTTATTGTAATTTCGGGGTCATTTTGCGGACGAAAATGAACACTGCACTAATAATTCGTATAAAAAACTCCGAAATATTATAATTTGGCAAGTTAGCGGCCGTGTCGAACATTTTAGAAGGACCATTCGCATCCATGTCAAGCAGATGGCGTTTAACGTTTTCAAAACGCTATACTAAAACTGTCTGTGGGGATAAGTTGCTTGCGGCACACTAACGTAATTTCCCTTAGGTCCGCTATCACGCTAACGCTATACTAAAACTCTCTAGTATTTATTTTTTCTTGAGTTTATCGTTTCGCCCGGCTGCCTTAATAACAAGCCTTCCTGGCTGTGCTATGTTGCAGAATGATTCATGTGGCCTATAATATTCAGAAGTTAGTTAGTTAGTTAGTTAGTTATATGGGGTTTTATGGCGCATAAGCAACTATGGCTATCATGCGCCAAACACAAGGTTTGAGATATGTCAAGTGTACAGAGGTTACATTATAATAGATTTAAAACATTGGCTTTTTTAGAAACTTACAAACAAGTGAAAACTCGACAAGTGTTTGCTCGCCTAAAGGCAATGCGGGATGAAATGGAATGTGTTCATTGTAAAATACCGTAAAAATTTTTTTTCTAAGTTCTTCGAGATGCGAACAAGAAATTAAAATGTGATTTACTGTGAGTTCCTCACCACACATTTCACACAGAGGTTTGTCTTTTTTTGTTAATAAGAAGTTATGGGTGATGTGTGTGTGACCTATGCATAAAAGACATAAAATTACTTCGATAAAACGTTCTTTATGGCGGCATGATTTCCATTCTTTTAAAATGGGCTTTATGGTATGCAGCTTGTTGTGTCCTTCATTTTCCCTAGAAGCTTGCCACTTGGCTCTCAGTCTACTATGCACTAACTTCATGTAATCCCTAGGAGGCAAATTCACATGTTTAATTTCCATGGTTCTGGTTTGTGCAGCACACATGTCGGCTCTCTCGTTGTCCCTAATGCCAATGTGACTGGGAACCCAGCAGAATTTTATAACATGTTTTAGTGTCGTGACCTTTACTATATTGTGTATGATGCTTCCAATCAGTGGCTCCGTGGAATTTTTGGAGTTTAATGCTGTAAGGACGCTCAGTGAATCTGTATAAATGATGCTGTTTTTGATGTTTTCATTTGTTATTTTCTGTACCGCAACACTAATAGCATAACACTCCGCGGTGAAAACTGTAGCACATGAGGGCAGTCGTACTGCATTTTCATTTTTTCCTGTGTATTACTGCACTTCCTAAATGAGGACGAGTTTTTGACCCGTCAGTATAAAATGCAGTGTAATTTCTGTATTTTTCTTGTAGTGCTAGATATTCTTGTATTATATGGTCGTGTGGCGTACAGGTTTTACTGAGGCGTGTTAGTGTGACGTCACACACTGTGGGGAGAGTGTACCACGGTGGTAGCGCTTCGTATCTTGGGGCAATATTTTTAATTTCGTTTAGTATGTTCAGAGATGGGCATTTTTCTTCGAAGCGCAACAGCAACGGCTTAATCGCATGGGGCTTGTTGTTGAAGAGTATTCGGGATGGGCATTTCATCACAATTGGGTAACAGAGATGTTTGGGCTGAGAAAGGATTTTGAGGATGTATGTACAAGTTAGTGCAGTTCTTCTATCTTCTAAGGAAGGTTCATTCGTTTCCACATACAGACTTGCTATTGGTGAAGTTCTGTAAGCACCGGAAGACAACCTTAAACCAAGATTGTGGCCAGTCGTTTTATGTAGGATGGTCTTGCTGAGCCATATACTATGGACCCATAGTCTAACTTAGAGCGAACCAGAAAAGATATATATTTCAATTTCAATTTATTTCCCATGTACACATGGTGAGGGCCGAGGGAAAAAAGCCAGAAATTTTGGCTTGACGTGCCCCTCGGCCCCTACATTGCAGGCCAGCAGGTAACATAAATGTTTTAAATAGCATCTCAAAATGCAAACAATAGTTATCAAAAATGTTTTTGCGTATTATTAGAAAAATGACAAGGAATGAAGTGTACAACAAAAAATGGTAAAAAAAAGGAAACAGAAAAATACACGTCATCGAACAACAGGAAATTCGGTTACTCAAATTAGGTCAACACTATACGGAAACGAAAGAGATAAAGAAGCAGTGAAGGGATAAAGAAGCAATGAATCTATAAAGTGGCACATACATCGTGTATAACTTGGCGGCATGCACGTGAAAGATCAACTTGTGCAGTTTGAAACTTATTTAGAAGACGGGGCAACGTGTTTGTTAGACTATGTGTACCATATATTGTGCGGAAGGTTGGAATATGCCACAGTTCGCTGTGTCTGATAAGATAAACTTGTACATTAAGTGAAAGATGTGCCGTGTCACGCAAGTAATTCATATTTTGTTTTATGTCCTTCTTGTATCTTTCAGCTAGCCTAACATTATACATTTCAGATACTTTTATGGCATTGAACTGGTGGAATAAATCACATGTGTTTATATGAGAACCGACGTTAAGTACTGCACGCAGAGCCTTCTTCTGTAAAACATAAATCTTATTTTTATTGGTACCTGTAGTTGTTCCCCAAACTGAATGCGCATAGTTCACTTGGGACATAAAGAGCGAATTATATAGGAGAAGTTTAACTTTGCATGGAAGTAAGTGACGATGTCGGTTAATGATACCTGTGACACGAGAAAGCTTACTGATGACAGCGTTAACATGATTGTCCCAGCTTAGCTGGCTGTTGAAATGAACCCCTAATATCTTAATATTATCTACAATCTCTATCGTTTCCAAACCTAGCTTAAGATCGCATGGTAGAATAACGTTTTTATTTTTTGGTTTGAACATAATTGCCTTAGTTTTAGTTACATTAATTTTCAACAGATTATTAAGGGACCACTGACGGAGTGTACTTAGTGTCCTATTGGCCTCGTTTATCCCATCTTCACATGCGCTTGATGAGAAAAACAGTGAGACGTCATCTGCATACATAACGCACTTCACATGCAGGCATTGATTAACGATATCATTGATATATAAGTTAAAAAGAAGCGGTCCAAGGATACTTCCCTGAGGTACGCCAGCAGGTACTTTTTTTACTGAGGATCGACAGCTATTAATATCAACAAACTGAAAGCGATGTGCAAGATATGACGTAAGAAGCGCGTGAACACGACCCCTGAAACCGTAGTCGAACAGTTTTGTCAAAAGTATGTTGTGGCTGATGTAGTCGAAAGCCTGCGAAAAATCTATAAAAACGCCAAGGGCAAGTTTCTTTTCCTCGAAACACTGTAAGAGGTACTCTTTTTGGCTTAGTAATGCTGTCTCTGTAGATTTATGTTTGATAAAACCAAACTGCGAATCTGTTATTATTTGGCGTTTGTCACAAAAGCATGATATTCGCGTGTGGATAACTTTTTCCAGTCCTTTAGAAAAGATTGGCAGCACGGAAACTGGCCTATATTTTGAAACGCAAAGCTTATCACCTTTCTTATACAAAGCTGTCACCTTAGCAATTTGCATGCGCTGTGGGAACACTCCGTATTCCAAACTTAAATTAAATATATGTGCTAAAATTGGTGCTAGAATATCTAACACATGCTTCACAGGCCGTATCTGCAAATCATCCGCATCGTGGCATCTGCTGTTCTTCATGTTCATGAATGTAGTGAATACTTCGGAAGATGTAGTTGGACTTAGATACATAGAATCGCTACTTTGACTTATGTGGGCATCATATGGAATGTTTGACGAACTTAGGTATTCTCGCGTGACGAAATATTGATTAAACGCCTCTGCTAGCTCCTGCCCATTTACACTTCGTCCTTGAATAAGTACTTCTTCAGGAGGGCTAGTCTGGGGTGTGCGTAAAACAACGTTGTTAATCTGGTTCCATAACTTTCGAGAATCACCGTGGCATGATTCGAATTTGCCGTAGTAATACGAATCCCTAGCACGCCTTAACTTTTTGTTTAGCTTATTTCTGAGGACTTTGTATCTTGCTAATAGATCGAGGTCGCGTGTATTTATGAAGTCTTGGTACATTTTTTCTTTAGATTGTATCTCCTTGAGCAATTGTGACGTCATCCACTCCTTGCGCCCTTTCCGAGGTCTTACGTGCGCCTTGTACGGAAAATGTGCGGTGTAAAGTGCTTTAAATTTATCAAGAAAGCTTTCATAAGTGGCTTCCACGTCTGTCATAGACAGCACGTCAGACCAAGCTACATCTGAAACAGCCTGTCTGAAAGAAGCAAGGTTTTTCTCAGTAATCGCTTGATGAAAGCAAGCACGCGCTGGTTTGTACTTCATACCTGGTTTCACCCCTAGCAATATTGGGAAATGGTCATTAAGGTCATAATGAAAGACAGCGGACACAACGCTCTTTTCATCAAAATTAGTAATAAAGAGGTCAATGAGTGATTCTGTACGCATAGTAACTCTTGTAGGCGTACCAATTGTGTTAATGCAGCCGTTTGCGGAGAGCAGCAAAATAAAATCTTTTGCTGTGTTGCTATCGGAAAGCAGGTTTACATTAAAATCGCCGCCAAGAATGACACAGAAGTTGTTAGAGTTCACAAAACTCAAAAATACGTCAACTAAAGAAAAGAATTCTGCAGTGCGGCCATCAGGAGGCCGGTAACAAACCGCAATAATAGTACGGTCAAAATTTAAGCAAACCATTTCGTAGTCAGAAGTGACACAACAAAATCTTGGCACCAGGTCACAATTTATACACTTTTTTACTAAAGCACAAACACCGCCACCACGATTTAATGATCTGTTCATGAAGAACGAGTTGTACCCGGGCATATTATTACTTCTTCATCACAAGAGTACCATGTTTCCGTAATCATAAACACTTCAAACTTGTCTAGTTTGTTAAACAGATACTCAAGTTCAGCAGTTTTAGTCACGGCAGACCGCGCATTCACATGGAGACAACGAAAAGACGTGTTTGTTAATATTTCGTTACATTTTACTTCATTCATCATGACCTGATTGCAAGATTCTGGACCGTCGTATTCGTTGATAAGACTGCGCACGTCTAGATTGATCAACGTTTGCGGCCCCTTGACCGAGTGGCCCGTAGTTCCATGCTGTGCTCTACCTCGCTTTCTTCGTTTTTTGGTTCTAGTTCAACGATGTCGTTGCTATCGTTGTCCCAGGCGAAAAGACAACCATTAATTAGAACTTTATCATACGTCAACCTCACTTTTTCTTTCCTGTCACGATTTTCTTTGGTTCGATTCCACAGCTTTTTCCTCACCTCTCGGACACTTTGTGAAAAATCTTCACTAATCGAATAGGTAGATCCTTTAAGTTTAGAACACTGCTTTAAAATGTTCACTTTATCACGATAGTCTAGTAACCTAAAGATCACCGGTCTATCTGCCTTCATTGTCTGACTTTCGTCTGCCGAGTCGATGTATTCTTTCAATACCTGATACCGTCACGTTTAGCTTATCTTCAAGAATATCTTTTGTTACTATTGTCTGAAGTTGTTCGTCAGACTCTTCTTCTTGCTCCTTTATGCCAAAAACAATCAGGTTTGATCGTCGGCTTCTATTTTCTAAATCATCAATTTTTTTTGTCATTACTGACAGCTTCTGCTCCAATTCAGTTACTTTTTCTACACATTGCATGACTTTTTCCTGAAGGCTTCCCATCTCTTCCAGCTTCTTCTCAATAACGTTGAGCTTCTGGTTTGTTACATTTTTTCCTTTCTTTATTTCCTGCATGTCTGCCGCAATCAACTTCAATTGCTCCGAAATCGCACTATCTGGTCCGGGGTTCACCTCGATGGCGCCCCCCAGGAGCAACAAGAATCGCAGTGAAACACATAAACTACACATCAAATCAAGCACGGGCCGTGGGCACGGCAGCAAAAGAAGGCAAACATTGTTGCTACGCAAGCATTTTCCGTAGTGTCTGCTCACCTGGATGAAGAAGACAAAAGGGTTTGGTTTGGTTTATGGGGTTTAACGTCCCAAAGCGACTAAGGCCATGAGAGACGCCGTAGTGGAGGGCTCCGGAAATTTCGACCACCTGGGGTTCTTTAACGTGCACTGACATCGCACAGTACACGGGCCTCTAGAATTCCTCCTCCAAACAAATTCCAGCCGCCGCGGCCGGGATCGAACCCGCGTCCTTTGGGTCAGCAGCCGAGCACCATAGCCACTGAGCCACCGCGGCGGCGGTACAAAAGGGTTTGTAGCCCTCATCTTGGTACTGGTGGTAGTGAAAACATTTATTACGAATGAACAGGAGGTATGTTTGGATCAGCCCGTAAGGGACCGATCCTTACAAACACTAGGTGGAGGTCCCTAGTATGGGACCCCAGTGCCGGTTGCCGCCGCCCGGGCGCGCCCGACTAAGGCTTGTTGGGCCTGTAAGTCGTGGCAGCCGAGCAGGGTCGCCTCCCAGTCCTCCCGGGTTGGGTTGGGGATGGGGGGAATAGCGGGGTTGGAGCCGCGCCCACTGCCGCGTGCTTCGTGGCACGCCTCTTTTATACAGTCCGGTGTTGCTGATGCTGATGCTCCTGCTGCTTCCGTCGACGAAGCAGTGGCGCCGCTGGGAAGGCTGTGGTAGAAATCTTGGAATACGGCCGGATGACTTGACGTGTTGACGGAATCGATGCAAACAGCCGCAATGTCCGATAAAGATGCGTAGTAGTGCGTCGGTGGCTGCCCCACCAGCAAAGGCAGCAATCCAAGAAAAACCTGGATGAAGAAGACAAAAGGGTTTGTAGCCCTCATCTTGGTACTGCCGCCGCGCCCGCTGCCGCGTGCTTCGTGGCACGCCTGTTTTATAAAGTCCGGTGTTGCTGATGCCGATGCTCCTGCTGCTTCCGTCGACGAAGCAGTGGCGCCGCTGGGAAGGCTGTGGTAGAAATCTTGGAATACGGCCGGATGACTTGACGTGTTGACGGGATCGATGCAAACAGCCGCAATGTCCGATAAAGATGCGTAGTAGTGCGTCGGTGGCTGCCCCACCAGCAAAGGCAGCAATCCAAGAAAAACCTGGATGAAGAAGACAAAAGGGTTTGTAGCCCTCATCTTGGTACTGCCGCCGCGCCCGCTGCCGCGTGCTTCGTGGCACGCCTGTTTTATAAAGTCCGGTGTTGCTGATGCCGATGCTCCTGCTGCTTCCGTCGACGAAGCAGTGGCGCCGCTGGGAAGGCTGTGGTAGAAATCTTGGAATACGGCCGGATGACTTGACGTGTTGACGGGATCGATGCAAACAGCCGCAATGTCCGATAAAGATGCGTAGTAGTGCGTCGGTGGCTGCCCCACCAGCAAAGGCAGCAATCCAAGAAAAACCTGGACGAAGAAGACAAAAGGGTTTGTAGCCCTCATCTTGGTACTGCCGCCGCGCCCACTGCCGCCGCGTCCACATATGTACCAGGCATGCCCTATCAGACCTCTAGCGTTTTCTTGACAGTAGTTTCAGTATATTGAGGGCCTGGGAACCTTTTTTCTTTAATCTATTTATATGTGGCAAGGAAGTGAGCTTTTTATCGAAAGTTACTCCTAGAAATTTATGCTCTTGTTTGACAGGTAATGGGGTCTGGTTTAGATATAGTGTGGGGTCGGCCTGTAGGCCTCGTCTCAAAGAGAACAGAACCGCTACTGTTTTCTGAGGAGAAAATCTAAATCCGTTTCTATCTGCCCAGGTAGCCAGTTTATTTATTGTTATTTGTATCTGTCGCTCACAAGTAGGTATGTTGGAAGACGTGCATGCTATGTAGAGGTCATCTACGTAAACTGATTACATTATGGATTTTGGGATTACTTTTCCTATGGAGTTCATTTTGATGATGAATAAGGTCGTGCTGAGGATGCACCCCTGGCGTACGCCAGTTTCTTGTAATAAAGTGTTGGAGAAGGTTGCGCCTAGGCGGACTCGGAACGTGCGGTTGGTTAGGAAGTCGTTCAAACAGCTCAGCATCCTGCCGCTGATACCTAGGTCCGCTAGGTCACGGAGGATACCGAACCTCCACGTGGTATCGTAAGCCTTCTCCAGATCGAAGAAGACCCCGATACAGTGTTGCTTGTGGATGAACGCTTCCCGGACTTTGTTCTCAAAGCGAACAAGGTGATTGGTTGTGGAACATGTCTTTTTAAACCCGCATTGGTGTATATCTAAAAGTTGCCGGGACTGAAGTATGAAGGTTAGTCTGATGTTTAGAATGCTTTCGAATGATTTTGCTATACAGCTAGTGACTGCTATTGGCCTGTAACTGGTGGGACTAGTTGGTGGTTTGCCAGGTTTTAGAAAGGGTACTATGATTGCTTCTCTCCATGCTTGGGGGATTTCTCCACTCATCCATATTTTATTGAAAAATTTTAGGAGAGCCTCTATGGCAGTCTCAGAGAGGTGAGCAAGCATGGCATAATGGTTTATGGGGTTTAACGTCCCAAAGCGACTAAGGCTATGAGAGACGCCGTAGTGAAGGGCTCCGGAAATTTCGACCACCTGGGGTTCTTTAACGTGCACTGACATCGCACAGTACACGGGCCTCTAGAATTTCTCCTCCAAAGAAATTCTAGCCGCCGCGGCCGGGATCGAACCCGCGTCTTTTGGGTCAGCAGCCGAGCACCATAGCCACTGAGCCACCGCGGCGGCAAAGCATGGCATAATGTATATTGTCTGGGCCTGGTGCTGTCTTTTTACCGGATGTTAGTCTGTCTTTTTACCTGCATTGTAATAAGCTGTCTTTGCTGTCTTTTTACCTTGCTGTCTTTTTTACTTTGCTGTCTTTGCTGTCTTTTTGCATTGCTGTCTTTTTACCTGCATTGTAATAAGCTGATTGTAGTCTTCATGTATGCATGTTCTGAAGGGAAGTTTTTGTTTTTCTACTATTGTTTTGTGCTTTTGAAAGGAGTGTGTGTAATTGGATGAGCTTGAAACTGTAGAAAAATGCTCACCCAATATGTTGGCCTGCTCTTCTAATGTTGTTTGAGTACCGGGTGTTGTTAGCATTGGAAATGTGAAAGGAGTAAAATTTCCAGTGAATTTCCGCACCTGCTCCCACATTTTTTTTTTATGTTATTGAGCTGTTTATCGAGGATATGTACTGTTGCCATGATGCCCTTAATGCGTTGCGTCTGATGTATCGTGCTTTTGCTCTTGCTTTTTTAAAGTTTATGAGATTCTCATGTGTTTGATATCTCCGAAAAATGCCCCAGGCTTTGTTTTGTTTCTTTTTTGCATCTTTACATTCTTTGTGTGCCAGTATTTGTGATTTTGTTTTACTATTCCAGAGGATTGAGGAATAGCTAAATGTGGGGCAGCTAAGATACAATTTGTGAACTTTTCATTGATCTCATTGATGTCAGTATTTTCTAAAACTATTTTCTCTAATGTGGCTTTTGCACTAAAAAGTTGCCAGTCAGCTAAATGTAGCTTCAAACACCGTGGTTTTGTGAGAACGACTGTTGGCGATGATGATCCCCGCAGGGGGGCGTTTGCAACATGCAGACGTTGGTGAGTGGCTACACCACGGGGTTAACCCGAGCATCCGCAGGGACATCCCCGCAGGGGGATGATGGTGAACAATGCGTCACCACAGACCCGAGCATCCGCGCTTAGCCGTGCGTGGCATCGCCGTGTCCGGGGAAAAGGGGATCCTGGTGGTTGAGCCAATGCCGAGCGTTTGGACCCTTAAGGCCCCTCGGCGGCGGCAACACACCACTTTGGCCCCAGCTTCCTGTAGACGGCACCTCCGGCCTGACCCGACCGGGGGAAATCGGCAGTCGCCTTTTCCTGTCCTCCCCTCTATCTTTCACTTTCCTATTTCCTTTCTTACAACTTTCCTGTATCCTCCTCTCTTCTTCGTTTTTTCCTCTTTTTCCTGGCGGCGAGGGTTAACCGTGTGTGACCAACTACCCTGAGTTGAGTCATATTAAGTTATAGTTAAGGTGTACAGCTGGCGTGGGCAGGACTTTCTTTCAAGTTCCTGTCGCGTCCCCTTGTTGGACTCCATGGTGGGTGGCTGGCACCATGACCGAAAAACATCAAATTTTATGGCTCCTCCCCTTTCCAAACAAGATCGCCCTCAGAAAAGAGTGCGGACCGATGTAACAGCTCAATACATCCAAAAATCTAAAGAAACGTTGGGGAGGAGGGATAACCGCAAACTTGACAGGACTGAAGATCGAGAACAGGACAGGACGAGCGGTAACTAGCAACTGAAGTTTATTGAAAAAAGACATGTTGCAGCAAAGGTTGCATCTGCGCATAGCGTACGGGAACTAAGATAGTGACACGTGGAACATACAAGATAATTAATGATATACATCCAAACGAACAAGAAACGAACAAAAAACAAAGAAATGCCCGTCACAGGTTTAACAGAAACCGGGTCTCTTTATCTAAAAGCGCCACGGAAGGCTCACTCACACACATATCAAGCCCAAGTTTGCGCATGTGTGCC
Source organism: Amblyomma mixtum (assembly GCF_055824585.1). Lineage (NCBI taxonomy): Eukaryota > Metazoa > Arthropoda > Arachnida > Ixodida > Ixodidae > Amblyomma > Amblyomma mixtum. The sequence goes on from NC_143013.1 coordinate 105,321,364, forward strand.
GCTTCTAAAATCTCCCTTTCGAGCCTCGACCGGCCCCTTCTGATGATGGTGGCTTTGTTGAACTGTGGGTAGCAGCCATCGCATTCCCTGCAGTGTCTCGGCAGATTTGCGCCATTATCAGGTTTCAAGGAGCGGAAGTGCTGTCGCAGCCTATCGTTTAGACATTGACCCGTCTGGCCAACGTATACTCTGCCGCATCGCAACGGGAACTGGTATACCACATCAGTGGCACAGTTGACATATCTGTGCTCATGCTTCGTCGTGCACGCGACCCTGCGCTTACCTTCCGCCACGCGCCCGCAGAGCTGCGATAGCTTGCAAGGGGCTGAAAAAACAACCTGAATGCCTTGCCTACCTGCCACCCTCTTGAGGTTATGGGCCATCTTGTGCACATAGGGCACAACTTCAAGCGGCCTTTTGTCCAGAGGGATCGCCTCCTCTTGGCCACGCACCTTGTTCCGCAGTTTCCACAACAGAGATTCCGCCACTGCTTGGAGAACGGGTGGTGGAAAGCCTGACTGCAGCAACTTATCCACTTGGCCCTGAAAACTACCTGCAGCTTTGTGCTGGCATGACTTCAAGAGAGCTGACCTCATACAGGTCATGGCTATGCCTCTCTTAATTAGTTTGGAGTGGCAGGAAGAGAAGGGTAACACGGCCTTTTTTGAACGCGGCCTGTAGGCCCAGCACACGTGGTCATTGGCGCTAAAAGAAAGCTGCAAGTCTAAAAACTGGATGCACTGATCTTGCTGTTTTTCAAGGGTGAAGTTTAAGGAATGGGAACTATGCTTGAAAACCGCGAGAACGTCCCCCGCGACTGTGTCATGACAGGCTTCGTGGTCAACATTTAAAAGGACTAAGAAATCATCCACATATCTGAAAACTTTTTTAACACCAAGGTTGGCAGCGTCAAGCTGAAGCTGAAGCTTGCGGTCAAACTTAGCAAGGAAAATTTCACACAGGACCGGCGCAACGCAGGATCCAATGCAGATGCCCCGTTTCTGGGTGTACAGGTTCCCTTCAAATTTAACAAGGGTTGCGCAAAGGTAGTACTTTAGCAACTCTAAAAACCCGTCTCTGGAGACACCACAAGCGTTTTGGAAAGATACAACACCTAAAAGATCAATCTGCTCGCTGACCGCGGAATAAAGTTCTTCGTGCGGAATGGAATAAAAGAGATCTTCAATGTCAATAGAAATGCTGAAATTCGCGCCGATGACGCTCTCCTGCAGCACAGCTGTCACGCTAGCCGAGCTCGCAACCTTGAACGGATCTTCAGGACTGAGGTTGTTGAGGTGCTTCATGAGGTACCTGCTTAGGACACCCTGCCAGCTGCCTTTCTCGGTGACGATGGTTCGTAGAGGGCACGAGTCTTTATGCGTCTTTGCAGAAAAGAACACAGACAGGGCATCTGCCTTCATGGCTTTCACTTGGTTGTGCAGGGCTTGAAGGTCCATCTCCTCGAGCAAATTCAGTGCAGCTTGCTTGACCTTAGAGGGTTTTTGTCTCGTCTCGTTGAAATTTTTGGTCACGAACTTTCACGAAATTCCATGTGCTCCACAGCGAAGCGACAGAAAAAACTGCCCGAACGATATCTCCATTCTTGGTAGCGAAAAGCCTGACCGATGCCTTGGGCACAGGTTACAAGCTAAAAAAAATGCCTAGTGGCGACCTCCTTCTGGAGTTTAAAGACAACGGCCAACTTTCCAACCTCTCCACCATATTGTCAGTCGGGGAAACCCCAGTCTCAATAACTCCACACCGTTCCTTGAACAGTGTCCGTGGTGTCATTTCCGAAGCAGACTTTGTCTGCCTCACTGAGGAAGAAATCCTTGAGGGTCTCAGGGACCAGAATGTTACAAACGTGCATCGTATTAAAATAAGGAAAGACGACAAGGAAATCCCGACGAAACATATTGTTCTGACCTTCAACTCTAGCACACTTCCAGACTCCATCGAAGCAGGCTACTTGAAAACTTTCAGGGAAGCAAGACAACTCTACCACGCAAAGAACGCCTTCACGTTCTCAACAAAAACAAACTTTGCTGACGTGGCGCGCAGGGGCGGTGCACCACGCAGCACTCCGGCATCTGCCCAGGCCACCTTCACGGAACCTGTGGCAGTGCCATCAACGCCCCAGGCAGAGACAGCCAAGGCTGCTCTGCCATCTACAAGCCAGGGAGTGCCGGCCCACAGGTCAGCATCCCGCAGGACTTCCCCCCGTCGGGGGAGGCCCGACACCAACACATCCGCGGCTTCGCGGTCCTCCAGCACCTCTAGTGAGGTGATGGATACGACTCCCACTCCACCCGCTTTGCAGCGTCGGACCGGCTCCCACGAGCGAAGAAAAGATAGAACCCCGGTAACGGGCCCAGAACAGTAAATTTCTTACGTTCCATTCCCACCCAAAAAAAACAAACATGACATTTGTGGTTCAATGGAACTGTGGAGGAATGTTGAGGAACTACAGTGATATAACACATATTCTAGGGTCAGTGATGCTTCTAGCTCTATGTCTCCAGGAGACCAATCTTGGTCCACAACATTCGAATATCTTAAAACATTATACAACTTTTAGGCGTGATCGTGAACATGCAAATAGACTCTCGGGAGGCGTCGCAATCATCATCCAAAGCGGCGTCCCGGCTCAAGAAATCAAACTGAAAACAAAACTTGAGGCGGTTGCGGTTAGCGTCATCAGCTACAAAACCATAACAATATGTTCTGTATATGTTCCCCCACACATCACATTAACATGCCAAGATCTAGAAGGCCTGATCGATGAACTGCCGGAGCCATTTCTGGTAGTTGGCGATTTTAACGCTCATTCTCCGTTTTGGGGAAGCGAACGCTGTGACTCTAGAGGCCAAACAATCGAAGATTTTATACTTTCAAATAATGTCTGTCTTTTAAATACGGGAAAAGCCACATATTGCTGTCCAAGCTCAGCAAAAATGAGCTCTCTCGACTTAGCTTTCGCATCACCATTACTTTTTAACGATTTTGAATGGGATGTTTTAAATGACCCCATGGGCAGCGATCACTTACCTACCGTCATCAGGCTCTCATCATCCACTCCAATCATCCCCACAAGGCCACGGCGCTGGAAAATTCAGCTCGCCGACTGGTCACTTTTTACAAAAAGTGCCACTCTGGAAAAGGAATTTTGTGACGACCTCAGCACAGATGAAATTAATGAGAAGTTTACTGAATGCATAATATCGGCCGCAACACTCGCTATACCACAAACAACAGGACTTGCACAAAATAAACATAAAGTGTGGTGGACACAAGAATGCACATTAGCAAAAAAACAACAAAACAAAGCCTGGAGCGCTCTGCGTCGATATCCCACTGCAGAAAACTTACTTACCTTTAAGAAAGCAAAAGCCAGAGCGCGGTATGTGCGAAGAAATGCAGAGAAAACCTCTTGGCAGAAATATGTCTCCTCAATAAACAGCTCAACAACATCAAAGAAAATGTGGGAAAAAGTTCGTAAATTTACTGGTGACCATACCCCTTTCACACTTCCTCTCTTGACAGCAGCCGGGACACAAACATCTTTAGAAGAACAGGCCAACATATTGGGCGAGCATTGTGCTGAGATCTCAAGCTCATCCAACTACACATTTCAGAAACACAAAGCAATAGCTGAAAAACAAAAATTCCCATCCGGAGCAGGTATACATGAAGATTACAACCAGCCTCTGACACTGCAAGAATTAAATAAGGTATTAACTTTTGGAAAAAAGACAGCACCAGGACCAGATAACGTGCATTACGCTATGCTTGCACATCTCTCCGAGGCTGCTGTAGAGGCACTGTTAAAATTCTTTAATAAAATCTGGATAACTGGAAATATACCTGACGAGTGGGAAAAAGCAGTCATAATACCTTTTCTCAAACCCGGAAAAACACCAACAAGCCCTAGCAGTTACAGACCAATAGCCCTCACCAGCTGCATTGCTAAATCTTTCGAAAGTGTAATAAAAATCAGACTAACCTTCATACGTCAGTCCCGGCAACTTTTAGATATACACCAATGTGGGTTCAAAAAAGCATGCTCGACCACAGATCACCTTGTCCGTCTAGAAAACACCATCCGGGAGGCGTTCATCCAAAAGCAGCACTGTATTGGGGTCTTCTTCGACTTGGAGAAGGCCTACGATACTACGTGGAAGTTCGGCATCCTCCGTGACCTAGCAGAGCTAGGTATCCGCGGCAGGATGCTGAACTGCTTGAGCGACTTCCTGGCTAACCGCACATTCCGAGTCCGCCTGGGAGCAACTCTCTCCATCACTTTCACCCAAGAGAACGGCGTACCCCAGGGGTGTATTCTAAGTACGACACTGTTCATAATAAAAATGAATTCCTTAGCTAAAGCAATACCCAAGTCCATAATGTATTCAGTTTATGTAGATGACCTGCAAATAGCATGCCCTCCAGCATGTCAACCTGTGAGAGACAAATACAAATCACACTAAATAAACTAGGTGCTTGGGCAGACGGAAATGGATTTAAATTTTCTCCCCAAAAAACAGTAGCTGTTCTTTTTTCATTGCGACGAGGCCTACAGGTCGATCCCAATCTATACCTGAATCACACTGCGCTACCAATTAAACAGGAACACAAATTTTTAGGCCTAACTGTCGACAAGAAACTCACATTTCTACCACACATTAACCACCTTAAAAAGAACGCTTCTCAAGCCCTCAATATCTTAAAAGTTCTCTCTCGGAAGCGGTGGGGGTCCGATAGAGCAAGCCTTTTACAAATATATCGCTCTCTGGTGCGCTCCAAGCTGGACTACGGGTCCATAGTATATGGTTCGGCAAGAGCATCCTACTTAAAAAGGTTAGACCCCATTCATAGTCTTGGTCTGCGCCTATCATCTGGAGCATACAGAACATCACCAGTAGCCAGCCTATACGTCGAAACTAATGAGCCCGCTCTTGAGGACCGAAGAATCGCACTAACATGCACATACGTCTTAAAAATCCGTTCTCTTCCGAAACATCTCTGCCATCCAATTGTCACCAAGTGCCCATCTAAAAGATTATTCATCAACAAACCACATTCTATCAGGCCATTACTACTGCGCTTTGAAGATAAATGTGAAGAGCTAACAGTACTAGATGCCCTACCGAATATTGCACAAAGGAATGAACATTTACCACCATGGTACAGCCTGCCTTCAGTATGTGACCTCACAATGACACATTTAGATAAAAAGCAAACGCCAAATGAGTACATATTACAGGAATTCTTTGCACTACAAGAAAAATATGACACCTACATTGAATTTTATACCGATGGCTCAAAAACAGAAAATCATGTTGGAAGTGCAGTAATCCAAGGAAAAAATAAACAGATAATGCGACTACCAGAATGCGCATCAGTTTTTACTGCTGAGTGTTATGCCATCTCTGTAGCTGTAGAAAAAATAGTAAGAGAGAACATCAAAAATAGCATCATTTACACCGACTCCCTGAGTATGCTTAAAGCACTGCACTCCAGAAATGCTGCTGAACCCATAATAGGAAACATCATACATAACATAGTTAAAATCACAAAACAAAAGCATAACATTAAATTCTGCTGGGTTCCTAGCCATGTTGGAATTGTGGGCAATGAGAAAGCAGATGTATGCGCTGCACAAGCCCGGAATGGTCAAATAAAACAAGTGAACATACCGCACAGGGATTGTTTAAAGTTTATCGACAGTAAACTCAGAAATAAGTGGCAGGCTGCATGGCAAGAGCACGTAAACAACAAATTACATTCTGTGAAGCCAATTTTAGGGGAATGGCAATCGTGTAGGCTTCAAGAACGTTTTACCGAAATTATTTTATGTCGCCTCCGCATTGGACACACCCACCTCACGCACAGCTTTCTACTAACCAAACAGAACAAACCTCTCTGTGAAATGTGTGGTGCTGAACTCATGGTGAACCACATTTTAATTTCATGTATCAAACTTGTCGTGTCCGGTCGCTGTGTTGAATGCAGCGAAAGACGCACATGGTACTTTAAGACTTCGTTTATTTAAAGCCGATGAGGGTGCGACCAGCGTCGACCGAGGCAGGAGCCGAACTGGCCGCCCGAAGAAAGGAGGGAGCGGAGAAGCGTCCACGGGAGGGAGTGGCTTCCCAAAACAGGAGGAGGATGCGGGGGCGCACCATGGGGGGGCATCTGGCGACAGCGTGCGACGAGGGGCAAGTGGTCGTTAGGAGGAGGATGCGAGTGGTCGTTAGGAGGAGGATGCGAGTGGTCGTTAGGAGGAGGATGCGGGGGCGCACACACACAAAAGCAATAAGGGGACACAACAAAACTAGAAGAACTAAGAAAGAAATATTTTTCAACATTTTACAGGGAAAGCATCCCATTACACCCCGTGTTACTTTTAGGTGATCGAGCACTGGTTGACATCTCTTGTATTTTTAGGTTTCTTAAGGAAGCCAGCGTTTTAAACAAACTCTAAGCATAAAAAACTTCTTTTAACAAAAACTCCAAGCTTGTGTTTGGAGCATCATAGCCTCAGTTGCTTTTGCGCCATTAAAATCAATATAACGAACTAACTGTTGGCGATGATGAGAGACTTATTATAACAGGGAGATGATCACTTCCATATGGATTGTCTAAAACACTCCAGTTAAAATCGTTAAAAACAGACGGTGAACTAAAAGACAAATCTAAAACACTCATTTTCCCCGAGGTTGGGGAGCAGTATGCGGGTTTATTAGAGTTGAGTAAACAGACGTCATTGCATAAAATAAAATCCTCTACGAGATGGCCTCTAGCGTCAGTTTTCTCACTTCCCCAAAAATATGAATGTGCGTTAAAATCTCCAACTACCAGGTATGGCTCTGGTAGCTGTTCTAAAAGATCCTCTAAGTCATGTAGTGTTAAATTAAAGTGCGGATCGATATATAGTGAGCACACTGTGATGGTTTTATGGGCAACCAGAGTGGCTGCGGCAGCTTCAAGTCTTGTTTTTAGTTTAAGCTCTCGAGCCGGGACGCCGCTTTTCACTATGATGGCTACGCCTCCCGATAGTCGGCTCGCCTGTTCCCGATCGCGGCGGAAAACAGCGTAATTCTTTAGAAAGTTATTTTTTTGGGGACCTAAATTTGTTTCTTGTAGACATAAGGCGACAGGAGCGTGTGCTCCTAGTATGTCTTTTATGTCACTGTAATTGTTTAAAAGTCCTCTACAGTTCCATTGTATTATGAAAGCCATCTTAATTCTGTGTCTCTATAGGGTGGAAAGGTAGATCAAGTTGTTCTTGGCCCCGTGACTCGGGGCCTGTCTTTTTTGATCGATCCAGAGAGCTCCGCCGACCGTCCGACGTGGACGGCGCGGGGCTGCCCGGGGCCGTGTCCATCGCCTCTGCGCAGGCGCTGGACGACCGTGCAGGAGGCACGTTCGCGTTCGAGTTTGACCTCGACCTGTGGGAAGTGGTCTTGAGGCCCGCCGACCCGGGGGTCTGCGCAGCCTGACTTGCAGTTGGCGGAGACCGGCTTCCCTTAAAAAGCTAAAAACATCAAGTATACTAACGAGTGCATATTCAGCTAAAATCAACGCTGGATGAAATGGGATATGTTCTTTGTAAAATGTAGCAAAATATTTTTTTCTTAATGATTCAAGTTTTGTGCATGATAGTAGTATGTGGTTTACGGTAAGTTCATGTCCGCATTGCTCGCAAACAGGTTTGTCTTTCTTTGTTAGCAGGAAGTTGTGTGTGAGATGTGTGTGTCCTATACGGAGACGGCATAAAATAACTTCGATGAATCGTTTTTGGTGTGAGCATGATTTCCATTCGTCTAGAATGGGTTTTACTAAATGTAGCTTATTATTTCTTTCGGTATTCCATTGCGACTGCCATTTATTTCTTAATTTCCACTGTACCAACTTCATACCATCTTTGTAGGGAATGTACACTTTCTTTATTTCTTTGTTTCGAGCTTTTCCTGCACATTCATCTGCTTTCTCATTGCCAGCGATTCCAATGTGGCTGGGAACCCAGCAAAATTTTATGTCTTGTCCCTGTATTGTGGCGCTTGTTATGTTATGTATGATATCCCCGATTAGTGGTGTCACTGCATTGCTATGGTGAAGTGAGGTTAGTATGCTCAGAGAATCAGTGTAAATGATACTGTTCTGAATGTTCTCATTTATTATTTTTTCTACAGCCACCAAGACTGCGTAACACTCGGCGGTGAAAATGGATGTACACTCAGGTAGCCGTACTATTTTTTCCCAATTATTCTGAACTACAGCACTTCCCACGTATTTCGCCGATTTTGATCCATCGGTATAAAATGCTTCGTATTCTCTGTATTTTTCGTTGAGTGCTAAATATTCTTGTAATATCTGTTCATGTGGAGTATGTTTTTTCTGAAATTGTGTTAATGTGAAGTCGCACACAGATGGTAGGCAGTACCAAGGCGGGAGTGGATCAGGTTTGCAGGCAATATTAGGTAATACGTTTATTATGTCTAGTTCTTGGCATTTCTCTTCAAAGCGGAGAAGAAGTGGTCTGATTGCTAGAGGTTTGTTGGTAAATAGTGTTCGGGATGGGCACTTTGTAACGAGTGGGTAACAGATGTGTTTAGGCTGGGAACGGATCTTTAAAATGTATGAGCATGTGAGCATTGTTCGTCTGTCTGCAAGTGGTGGTTCATTGGTTTCGACATACAGGCTATTTATGGGTGACGTCCTGTACGCACCAGTTGAAAGGCGCAATCCAAAATTGTGCACAGGATCCAGTCGCTTCAAGTACGATGGCCTTGCTGATCCATACACTATGCAACCATAATCTAAAACGGAACGTACTACAGAGCGATAAATGTGTAGAAGACATACCCGATCAGAACCCCAGCGTTTGCGTGATAGGACTTTCAATATGTTCAGTGCTCGCGACGCCTTCTTTTTCAGTGCATTTATGTGAGGCAGGAAAGTAAGTTTTTTATCGAAGGTGATGCCTAGAAATTTGTGTTCGTTTTTGAAAGGCAGCTCGGTTTGGTTGAGGTGTAATGTTGGATTTGTGTGCAAGCCTCGTTTGAGTGAAAAAAGTAAGGCCACTGTTTTCTGTGTTGAGAACTGGAAACCATTCTTGTCTGCCCATGTTGCCATTTTGTTGATTGTAAGCTGTACTTGTCGTTCGCATGTGGATATATTGGAAGATGTACATGCTATCTGCAGATCATCAACATACATTGAATACATAATGGACCTTGGGATTATTTTTCTAATAGAATTCATTTTTACAACGAAGAGAGTTGTGCTTAAAATGCACCCTTGAGGAACTCCATTTTCCTGAATGAAGTCCCTCGAAAGGGTCGAGCCTAGGCGGACATTAAATGAGCGGTTAGACAAAAAGTCTTTAATGGAGTTGAGCATTCTGCCACGGATGCCGAGCTCAGCTAAGTCCTGGAGAATCCCGAACCTCCAGGTTGTATCATATGCTTTTTCTAAATCAAAAAAGACGCTAAGACAGTGTTGTTTGTGTATAAAAGCTTCTCTGACAGTATTTTCAAGGCGGACTAAGTGATCTGTAGTGGAGCATCCTTTTTTAAATCCACACTGATGGATATCAAGCAGTTCACAGGATTGAAGAACAAAGGTTAGTCTTATATTTAGGACACTTTCGAAGGATTTGGCGAGGCAACTGGTTAAGGCTATGGGTCTATAACTGCTAGGAGAGGTTGGGGGTTTACTAGGTTTAAGAAACGGTACAATAATAGCTTTCTTCCAGGCTACAGGTATTTTCCCTGACATCCAAACTGTGTTGAAGAATCTCAAAAGTGCTTCTATGGCAGGCTCAGAAAGATGTGCAAGCATTTCATAATGTATATGGTCGGGTCCTGGAGCAGTTTTTTTTCCGGCAGACAGTACTCTGTTGATTTCTTGGCGGGTAATTAGACTATTGTATTTTTCATTTGCACCTCCAGTTGTTGGCAGCCGCTGTTTTTCAGCCGTATTTTTGTATTTTAAAAAGGACTGTGTGTAGTGTGATGAACTTGAAACTGCAGTGAAATGTTCCCCCAATATGTCTGCCTGTTCCTCTATGCTTGTTTGTGTGCCAGGTGTTGTTAAAAGCGGAATTGTGAATGGTGAAAAGCTACCGTTTAGTTTTCGAACCTGCTCCCACATTTTTTTAGATGGGATCTGACTGTTGATAGATGAAACATAATTCTGCCATGAAGCTTTCTCGGCACTGCGACGGACGTACCGAGCTTTAGCTTTTGCCTTTTTAAAAATTAAGAGATTAGCATGTGTCGGATACCTACGGAATTTACCCCAAGCCCTGTTTTGTTGTTTTTTAGCTTCTTTACATTCTTTTGTCCACCATACTTTATGGTTTTGTCGTGTCACTCCTGACGACTGAGGAATAGCTGTGAGTGCGGCAGTTATGATACAATTAGTAAACTTTTCGTTTATCTGGTCGATAGTAAGATTTTCTAAAACTATATTTTCTAAAGTTGCCTTTGCTCTAAAAAGTGACCAGTCGGCGAGGTGGAGCTTCCAGCGACGTGGCCTTGTGGGGATTATTTCCGGTGGGGATGTTAAAGTGATTAGTACAGGGAGGTGATCGCTGCCGTATGGATTGTCAATGACGTCCCAGTAAAAATCATTAAAAACAGAAGGTGAGCTAAAAGACAAATCTAAAAAGGTCATTTTCCCCGAGGCAGGGGAGCAGTATGTGGCTTTTTCTGTATTTAAAAGACATACATTATTTGTGAGGATAAAATCTTCAAATATTTGACCCCTAGAGTCACGGTGCTCGCTTCCCCAAAAAGGGGAGTGAGCGTTAAAGTCCCCAACTACTAGATACGGTTCTGGAAGTTCATTGACAAGTTCTTGTAAATCGTGGACTGTTAATGTAAAATGTGGAGGAATATATACAGAACAGATAGAAATTGTTTTATGGCTGACAACACTGACCGCAACAGCTTCAAGCTTTGTTTTGAGTGTGATTTCTCGAGCAGGGACGCCGCTTTGCACAACAATCGCGACGCCTCCAGAGAGTCTATTTGCCTGCTCACGATCGCGTCTAAAAGTTTTATAGTGTTTCAGGATATTTGCATGTTGTGGACCAAGATTGGTCTCCTGAAGACATAAAGCTACGGGCGAGATTGACCCTAGAATATCTTTTATGTCACTGTAGTTCCTCAACATTCCTCTACAGTTCCACTGAACCAGAAAAGCCATATTTATGTTTGGGATAGGAGTGATTGAGAGTTTACTTATTTTCTGGGGCCGTTATGACGGTCCTGTCTTTTTTCCGCTCAAGGGAGCTGTTCCGCCGCTGTAAAGCAGGCGGGCTGGGAGTTTGGTCCATTACCTCGCAAGAGGTGCTGGACGACCGCGGGGAAGCCGCGGGTGGGTGAGTGTCAGGCCTCCCCCGACGGGGGGAAGTCCTGCGGGATGTCGACCCATGGGCCGGCACTCCCTGGCTTGGAGTTGGCAGAGCAGCCTTCGCTGTCCCTGCCTGGGGCGTGGGTGGCCCTGCCACAGGCGCAGTAGAACTGGCCTCGGCAGGTGCCGGAGTGCTGTGTGGTGCTACGCCCCCGCGCACCACATCAGCGAAGTTAGGTTTCGCTGTGAAGGAGAATGTGTTGGTAAGCGCAAAACGCCTCCTCGCTTCTTTGAATGAAATGTTTTCTTTGGTCTTAATGGTGATGATTTCTTTTTCCTTTTTCCAGGACGGACACGCCCTGGAGTACGCAGCGTGGTCGCCTTCGCAGTTTGCGCAGCGTAGTGCTGCGTCGCATTCCTGAGACTGGTGGTCCTTCGATGCGCATTTCGCGCAGGTTTTGCGGCCACGGCAGCTCTGTGAGCCATGGCCAAACTTTTGGCAATTGAAACAGCGACGGGGATTGGGTATGTAATGCCTTACGGTGATTTTCAGGTATCCAACATCGATCGTTTCGGGCAAACTGCTGGTGTTGAACGTGAGGACCATGTGTTTGGTGTCTATTTCTTTGTTGTCTTTACGGATTTTGATTCTGTGCACTTCAATTACATTTTGATCGGAAAGTCCTTCAAGCATTTCGGTTTCTGTTAGATGGATGAAGTCAGCCTCTGAGATTACGCCTTTGACTGTGTTGAGGGATCGGTGGGGAGTTACGGAGACAGAGATGTCCCCTATGGAATCGATGTTTGAGAGTTTTGAGCATTGGATGCTCTCACGGAGTTCGAGGAGTAGGTCGCCACTGGACATTTTGGATACCTTGTAGCCAGGCCCTAAGGTATCTGTTAAACATTTGGTTACAAGGAATGGGGATATTATTCGAGCTTGCTTTTCGTCACTGTTGCTATGTATCACATGAAACTTTGTGAATGTAGGTTTCTTTTTCGAAAAAAAGTCTGCTGCCTCGTTCCGCACTCTTTTAAGAGAGCGATCAGGTTTTGAAAGGGGGGGAGCCATAAAAAATTGAGGTTTTTCGGTCATGGTGCCAGCCACCCACCATGGAGTCCAACAGGGGGACGCGACAGGAACTTGAAAGCAAGTCCTGCCCACGCCAGCTGTACACCTTAACTATAACCTAATATGACTCAACTCAGGGTAGTTGGTCACACACGGTTAACCCTCGCCGCCAGGAAAAAGAGGAAAAAACGAAGAAAAGAGGAGGATACAGGAGAGTTGTAAGAAAGGAGATAGTAAAGTGAAAGATAGAGGGGAGGATAGGAAAAGGCGACTGCCGATTTCCCCCGGTCGGGTCAGGCCGGAGGTGCCGTCTACAGGAAGCTGGGGCCAAAGTGGTGTGTTGCCTCCGCCGAGGGGCCTTAAGGGTCCAAACGCTCGGCATCGGCTCAACCACCAGGATTCCCTTTTCCCCGGACACGGCGATGCCACGCACGGCTAAGCGCGGATGCTCGGGTCCGTGGTGACGCATTGTTCACCATCATCCCCCTGAGGGGATGTCCCTGCGGATGCTCGGGTTAACCCCGTGGTGTCGCCACTCACCAACGTCTGCATGCTGCAGACGCCTCCCTGCGGGGATAAGATGAAAACGAAGAAAACTTTACACCGGCTATTTACATGATTTACAGAAGAGCAACTGAGAGGGACTCTCAGTGGATGAGGACTCCTTCGCTAGCGGGAGTGCACTGGAGTCTCAAAACAAAAGCCGTTAAATAACGCACGGATTCCCCAGATCCCTGTCTGGGGAAACAGTTCGAAGAATGACGTGTCCAATCAGACGGACCGTTGTGGATACTGTTGATACCGCCCACGGCAGGGCGGCGCTGGGCCGTGGGGCTCTCCCGCAGCTCGGTTGATGGGAGAGAGTAGAGGCTCAGTAATTAAACACTGCTGTCTTTCACTCAGCACACCACCACTCTGTTCGTTGACCCGAGGGTCGACTCGGCCACGGAACGCCGCCATCGTCGCCGCATCTTCGGCCTTCGGCGGTCTTTGACCTTCGCCGCTGCCACCATGGTCCCACGGTCCTGGAAGTTCGCTGCCTTAATCCACTTAGGCAGGAGGGGAGGCATCACAGGCGCTACAGCACCCCCGCCGCCAGACAATGCGTCCTGAAGATGAGCCGCTCCTACGCTGCTCGGCTGACTGGACGTCCCAGGAACAAGTTTCTCTCTTGGAGTCTTCGGACGACGCTCAGCACTGCGTCTCCAGCATCGCCTCTCCTCGTCTAGATGGCCGTTTTAGGGATTTATCTGCAAGGCTAGCCAAAGGGGCTCACAGACGCCAAACCACACCCCCGGCAAAACAAGTGCCCGCAGAACCCACCCATCCAGCCAGACCAGAACTCGAAGCCAAAACTACAATTAGCTAATAAGCTACAAGTAAAACATGAAGAGAATAATCATTTTGCCTGAATGAACACATGGTGTCTGCCCGACGAAGTGTTTAAACGCGGACCTGCCCGAAGGCGTAAGGTCCCGCCTGAGGTACACTTAACAAACGGGAGGGAATCCGCTAAATGGAATCGAGCTGGTGCTCAGAGGGTACGCGGAAAGCGGTAGGCGACAGGTTTTGGCCGACGAGGCATTCAGTTTTGTCCCCTAAGACCTCACAGCCAAGGTACAATACACAATAAGCTCTCCCTTATCAGTGGCAGAAAAGAAGGAAAGCGTACTCCTAACTATGCTACACGGATTACAAACGAAATGAGTGAAAAGAAAGTGGGTGGTATGCTCTCAATAAAAAAAAAACATTTAAAAGTAGAAAAACTGGCGAGCACCCCGCCTCCCTTTTTTTTGTAAAATCTTTACCATGCACTTAAAAAGCTCGGCTTAGCCCGTCGGCATTTGTGTGGAGCTTGCCTTTCTTGTAGCGGACCACGAAGCTGTGGTGCTGGAGTGCAAGGCTCCAGCGCAGTAGACGACCATTTTTGGGCGACATATTGTGCAACCAAGTCAAAGGGCAATGGTCCGTTTCTACCGTGAAACGTGACCCAGAGACGTAGCACGACAGCTTGTCAATAGCCCAAACGAGGCATGCGCACTCTTTTTCAGACGTGCTATACGCCTCTTCCCGCGTGCTGAGCTTGCGGCTCAAGTATAGGACAGGCCGCGTGTGGCCGTCGTCGCCTTCTTGGCAAAGAATCGCGCCTAACCCGCGGTTGCTGGCGTCGCATTGTATGATAAAGGCCTTTGAAAAATCTGGTGCTGCCAGTACTGGACGCTCGCTTAGAGCCGTTTTTAAACTCTGGAACGCTTTCTCCTTCCCTTGGTCCCACGAGAGGTTGGCAGGCTCAGTTTTGCGGAGCGCGTCGGTCAGCTGGCGTCAGAGTAATGTTTTACATAATGTTGATAATAGCCAGCTAGGCCAAGGAAAGCCCTGAGTTCAGATTTTGTGGTTGGCCGGCGGTAATCTAACACGGCAGCAACTTTAAGTTCGGGAGGCCTGCGCTGCCCTTGTCCAACCACGTGCCCGAGGTAGTTCACTTCGGCGCACCCCAAGTGGCACTTCCCGGCTCTTACAGTTAAACCAGCCTCGACCAGTCGGCTCAGCACAACACGCAAGTGTTCAATGTGCTCCTCCCAGGTTTGTGAGAAAACAGCCACGTCGTCAAGATAGGGAAGGGCGAAATCTGCAAGCCCCCGCAACACTTGATCCATTAACTTTGAAAAACAGTACGGAGCATTCTTCAAGCCGAAACTCAGCATTACAGGGCGAAACGTGCCCAATGGAGACACAAATGCTGCGTACCTGCTGGCGCACTCAGTTAGTGGCACCTGCCAGTATCTGCGAACCAGATCCAATGTTGATATGTATCTTGATTTAGCGACTGTTTCAACCCTCTCCTCGATGTTTGGGATTGGGTAGGTCTGGTCCAATGTGATTGAATTCAGCCTCCGATAATCAACGCAAGGCCTCGGATCCTTGCCAGGAACCTCTACAATAATGATCGGCGACGTGTAGTCACTCTCACAGGGCACTATGATGCCCAGTTCGCACATACGGCGGATCTCCGTTTCGATGATTTCCTTTTGCCTTGGAGAGACCCGGTACGATTTGCTCCTAATCGGCTGTTCGCTGGACAGCTGAATGTCGTGTTCGATCAGCTTCGTTTTTCCTGGCTTATTGGAGAACACCGCCTCAAAGTCCCTGACGACGTTCTTCATTTCTCCTCGCTGACTTTCCGTCAGACGCGGCTCTCTGTCGATTGAATCTAGCAGCTCAATGGCTGCATGCTCATCCTCGTGTGGGAAATAGGGTATTTCTGGGATCTCTTCCTCTGCCATGTTCAGTGCCATGTTGACCAGTGCCTGACGGGGCACATAAGGTTTCATCAGATTGCTGTGCATTATCCGATTGTGCTGATCCTTGAACTGCACTTCGTAGTTGGTGTCTGAAAGTTTGGACACTACCTTAGCTGGCCCTTCCCATTGCACCTCAAGCTTGTTCTTTTTGGACGGGCGCAGCAACATCACCTGGTCGCCAGATTGAAAGGTGCGTTTACGCGCAGATTTATCGTAGTACACCTTAGAAAGTGACTGCGCTGCCTTGACATTTTCCTCCACGAGGTCCCTGGTTTTCGCAAGTCTCTCCAGTAGCTTCAAAACATACTCTACTACACAGGGATCCTCTCCGTAACCCTCCCACGACTCTCTCAGCATGTGCAATGGGGTCCTCAAGTCTCGCCCGTAAACGAGTTCAGCGGGGCTAAATCCTGTACTTTCGTGGGGAGCAGATCTGATTGCAAAGAGTGCAGCTGGAATGCAGCCTTCCCAATCCCCCTTATGTTCGAAGCATAGAGACCTCAGAATCCGCTTTAGCACTGAGTGCATGCGCTCGACTGGATTTGACTGGGGTGATGAATAGAACTGCGGATGATCTTAATGCCACATCGTTCAAAGAACGTTGTTGTCAAGCAGGTCGTGAAGACACTCCCGTTGTCGCTCTGTATTTCTGCAGGGAACCCCACTTGAGAGAAAATAGACAAGAGAGCGTCTACAACGCATGCCGAATTTAGTTCCTTCAAGGGAACGGCCTCTGGAAATTTGGTAGCTGCGCACAATGTGGTTAGAATATAGCGACAACCAGAGTTGGACTGCGGCAGTGGGCCGACAACATCTATCACAAGACGCCGAAAGGGCTCCGTAATGATGGGAACAAGTGTCATTGGCGCTTTCCACTTGTCCGTCGACTTGCCGACCCGTTGGCAGGTGTCGCAAGACCTAACGAGCCGTTCAACGTCTTTCCAGCAGCCAGGCCAGTAATACTCGAGTGCTAACCTAGCTTTAGTTTTCTTTATGCCCAGGTGGCCCGCCCAGGCATTTCCGTGCGCGAGTTCTATGAGCTGCCGCCGGTACTTCTCCGGAACTAGAAGCTGCTCATATGCGCGTCCCTTTGAGTCGCAGTATCTCCGATACTTAAGGCCCGATTTTGCGTAAAAGCTGATGTTCTTTCTGGCTACTCCCTCCCTCACGTTGTTGCCTAGAGCTCTTAACGATGGATCGCTTTTCTGCTCTGCTATAAGTGTTTCTCGATCCACTTTTGTCAATTCCTCCCAACAAGCCGAAGCAGGTGTTATTGTCAAACCTTCCGAGTCAGTCTCTGTTTCCCCATTCCCTGCGGAATCGACCGTTCCTTGGATGTCGGGAACTACTGCTGGTTCGGGAACGGCTTCATGGTCATGCGGTTTTGACGGATCAGTTTTCTCGCAAGAAGTCCCCGGCTGGTTGGGAGAACGGTTCAGTGCCTGCTCACTTATCGGGACGCAGTCAAGTTTCTTTGAGAGCTCTCGCGCTCGAGACCGTGTTAGCGCCATGCAAGCTAAACCCGTGGTGAAAGAGAGGCCTTTGTCTTTCAACAGCTGCTCAGATTTATTCGAAAAAAGGTAGGGCAAGTGTGTCGGCAAGTTTGCGCTAACTGCCGCTTCTGTGTCTAGTCTGCCAAAAGCCCCCTCTAGGGTCACCTTCGCTATTGGCAGGCACGCGCTCTGTTCCTCGGCGACCTGTCTAATCCAGGCGCATTCGCCGGTATAGTCCGCGGAGGAAACACAGGACGGATGTGCAACATCCATGGTAGCTGCTGAATCACGCAGTGCTCTACATTTCCTCCCATTTATTACTACGTCCTGCATGTAGGGCTCCAGCAATTTCAGGTTTTCCTCGGATTCTCGCATGCTCGCGAACACAATCCTTCGCTGTTTGCAGTTCACCGATAAGTGGCCCTCCTTGTTGCAGTTATAACAGACAATGGGCTTTCGCGCTTCAAACGCGCGAGTTGCATGTCCCTGCTGCCTTGGAGAATCGACAGACTTGGTCGACTCTGTCTTTTTTTCGCTATCTCCCCCTTTTGATCCCAAATCCTCTGTTCGGTGATCCCGGCGTGCTGGCGGCACCCTTCGGTCAGGGATCCTTCTTGAAAAAGTTTCTCCCTTTCCTAACTTGTTATCGTGCCCTGCCTTGCTTTGGAGATTTCGGCGAACATAATACTCGTCTGCGAGCTGCGCCGCTTTGTCTAGGTCCGTATCCGTCAGCCTATCCTGCAGCCATACCCTCAGATCTTCTGGAATCGCGCTGTAGTACTGCTCTAATGCGATGCACTCCAGCACCTTGTCGTGGTTTCCGTGCACCTCAGCGGTCTTAAGCCACTCTTTTAAGTTGACCTTCAGCCGGTACGCGAAGTCAGTGTGCGACTCTCCGCCTTTCTTTGCCCGCCTGAATCGCTGCCGAAAGGCTTCAGCAGAAAGCCGGTACTTTCTAAGCAGTGCGCTCTTTACTTTCTCGTAGTCGTCGCACTCTTCCTGTGAGAGACGAGCCACCACTTCGGCCGCCTCGCCCGGAAGGAGAGGAAGTAGCTTCTCCGACCAAACGCTCTTGTCGATGTGCGCCTTCCCGCATGCGCGCTCGATGCCTTAATCCACTTAGGCAGGAGGGGAGGCATCACAGGCGCTACACCCTGGAGTACGCTGCATGGTCTCCTTCACAGTTTGCGCAGTGCGGGGCTGCGTCACATTGATCAGAATGATCCTTCGAGGCGCATTTCGCGCACGTTTTCCGGCCGCGGAAACTTTGTGAGCCGTGACCGAACCTTTGGCAGTTGAAACATCGGCGAGGGTTGGGAATGTATGGTCTTACGTTAACTTTCAGATATCCTACTTCGACTGTGTCGGGCAGTGTGCTGGTGTTGAACGTCAGGATCATGTGTTTTGTGTCTATTTCCTTATTATCCTTCCGGATCTTGATTCTGTGAACATCTATCACGTCTTGGTCACTCAGACCTTCGAGCATCTCTTTTTCAGTGATGTGGACAAAGTCATTTTCGGATATAACGCCTCGGACGGTGTTCAGAGATCGGTGTGACGTCACGGAGACAGGAATACCCCCAACAGATACAATGTTTACGAGTTTTGATTGTTGGACGTAGTCACGCAGTTCGAGCAGTAAGTCACCGCTGGTCATTTTAGATACCTTGTAGCCAATGCCCAAGGCTTCTGTCAAACACTTTGACACTAGGAAGGGGGACAGGATTCTAGCTTGCTTATCTTGTACTTCACTATGGATCACAAGGTACTTAGGAAAACTGACTTTTCTTTTTTGAAAAAACTCTTCTGCTTCGTTCCGCCCTCTCTTGAGAGAGCGATCTGGTTTGGAAAAAGGGGGAGCCATAAAAATTCTAGTTTTTCGGTCATGGTGCCAGCCACCCACCATGGAGTCCAACAAGGGGACGCGACAGGTACTTGAAAGAAAGTCCTGCCCACGCCAGCTGTACACCTTAACTATAACCTAATATGACTCAACTCAGGGTAGTTGGTCACACACGGTTAACCCTCGCCGCCAGGAAAAAGAGGAAAGAAACGAAGAAAAGAGGAGGAGACAGGAGAGTTGTAAGAAAGAGATAGGAAAGTGAAAGATAGAGGGGAGGATAGGAAAAGGCGACTGCCGATTTCCCCCGGTCGGGTCAGGCCGGAGGTGCCGTCTACATGAAGCTGGGGCCAAAGTGGTGTGTTGCCTCCGCCGAGGGGCCTTAAAGGTCCAAACGCTCGGCATCGGCTCAACCACCAGGATCCCCTTTTCCCCAGACACGGCGATGCCACGCACGGCTAAGCGCGGATGCTCGGGTCCGTGGTGACGCATTGTTCACCATCATCCCCCTGCGGGGATGTCCCTGCGGATGCTCGGGTTAACCCCGTGGTGTCGCCACTCACCAACGTCTGCATGCTGCAGACGCCCCCCTGCGGAAAAATATTCAGAAACCCTGCGCCAGCTGCACGTCATTAGTCATATTCTTTGCATTTCTTCCTTTCTTTCCTGTGTGTGCTTTTCGATTGTTGCTGCGTTTAAAGCATAGCACTGAAGAGCATGGTGAGCAGTGATGAGCGCGTGGCATGACTGGAGTAGCAGTGAAGGGGTCTTATGACGGACATGAGTGGAGATTAGCGTCGAGTGGAGTGGAGCGTGGAGATTAGCGCACGGGGCTAGCTTGCGCCAAACGATTGTGAGTCAGAAATACGCTTCATGTCCGTGAAAATGGTCGCCGTTGAGCGTGCAACATGATGCGTTATTTTAGTGCAGAGAATTCATATAACGTCTGCATTGTTACTATTCCGGGTCCGCTTGTCTATGGCCGAAAGTTTTTTTCATATATCCACAGACGAATACTTCATATGGATCACAATAGATGCAGCACTGTGAGGTACCAGCTCCTCTCAAGCACCCAGTTCGCCGACTACCTCACAGATGGCGCCACCATCCCAGTGATGACGCCTTCCCCGCTGCCGCTCGGAGCAAGGGAGACGACCGACGAATTTCGTAGTGTGTTGTGTGGTAGTAGCCTGCCCGCCATGCGGTGCGATTGCCTAGCCCTTCTCGAGCTCAGCTGCAAAGCTCAGGCCCAGTGTAATTATTGCAAATATGTGTTGGCAGCAATAAAGGCTGTCTTCTAAAGTACCGAAGCCTGGCCTGTGGTCCTCTAGCCCCAGCAACGCCCTCACATTTGGCGCAGTCGACGACAGAACCTGCAGCCTCGCCATTCGAGCACGCCGCTCCCGCCATGCCTGAATAGACGCAGCCTTTGTTTCTCGGCCCCCGCCATGTTCGCCATGCTGGTCTAGACGACGCCTTTGTCTACTCGTACGAAGTATAGCGCCATGCCGGGCATCAATTGGGCCGAAGTCGACGCCGCTACAGTCGCGTGCTTCAGCTCTGACTTTATTCAGAGAGAGCTCATGCGCCGTGGAATCGACGCTACTGGGTCAAGAGAAGATTCACAGCGTGCCTGGAGGACGCCTGTGCAGCCTTGCCCATGCAAGCGCCCAGACCTGCCTCTGCGCCAGTTGCTTCGAACAGTTTGTCTTATGAACATTATATGTGTGCTTCGCCTGGAGTGCAGTTCAGTGCCTCTCCTCCTACTACGAAGGTTCAAGCAGCCCCAAATGCAGCCTCGTGCGTCATGCCTCCGCCATTGTACTTTTCCGCGCAGCCGCTCGTTGACAATGCCGCAGCCATGCCAGCGCAAGAACTTTTCTCGCCGCCGCGGCAACCGCAGCCTTTAGTAGCAACACCTGGACTTGCAACGGAGCCACAGTACTCCCAAACGCCATTTGGAATGCCATTTTCTCCAACGTCGTCACCGCAATACCAAGTTCCTTACATGCCGCAGATACACGTGACAACCATGCCTGACGTATCGTCTACCTTGCCATTGTTCGAGAACTGCCACAAGCAAAGTGCGCGTATGTGGATCGAAGAAATTCAACGAACGCAGCAGCTTGCTTCATGGTCGCCAGAAACAACCCGCCTCATCGCCGCAAGTAAGTTGAGAGGGACAGCAAAAAATTGGCACCTGACTCTTGGCGCGCATTTCCCGACTTGGGATGCGTGGCGTAAAGCTTTTTTCGACGCATTTCCCGAGGAACTGACGCTACTGCAATGGCAGCAGCAAGTTATGTCCCTGGTGCAGACCAGCCCTCAGTCTCTCCGCGACTATGCCTACGCAAAACTTCGCGTCATCGAAAAATGTCCAGCGCCGCTGACCGAGCCTCAAAAAATTGAATATCTCTTGCAAGGTATTTTGAGCCCAGGCACAGCGACAAGCATAGCAGCGCAACGTCCGTCGTCAGTGGCGACGTTCATTGACATATGCACACAGTTTGACCGGGCAATACAACATATGGAGATCGCAAGGAGCCCTGCTCATCGTCCCGGGCAGACCGTTCACAGTCACAATAACGGCAGCCCGCCTTCCAGACAAGTCTCTTCGATGCCATTTATATCTGAAGTGACACCTCCAGCTGTCTCCAATCCCAAGCCCAGCCGTGCGCCTACATCCCGTGCTGCCAGCCCTCCAAATCGTCCTCGTATAGCGGATCTGTCGCCTTCTGAAAAGGAAGCTCGGTACTCAGCCCTGTCAGAACGTTATGGTGTTCCAGCCTTTCGTCCAGGACAGTCATTGAGTGAAGCTGTTTGCTTCAAGTGACATGAAAAAGGCCACCTAGCATCAAAGTGCCCCACAAAACAAAAGACTGTCACACAACAGCCGGCCACAGCCGCCACATTACTTCACGCAGCAGCCCCTGCATTGCATGCTAGCCCTTCCGAAGACATCTATGGCTCTCAGCTGGAATGCTCATTCTTCACAGCTAGCATCGGACTCTTGGGATCCTAGGATGCATTTCCGGATACAGGGTCCAAGGTAACTATAATTACCAAGTCAGCAGTCAAAGATCTTCCTCTGATACCTTGGATACATGAGCCTTTAGCAGTCGTTGGTGGATCAAGTGTGTATCCTGAAGGTACAGTCTGCCTGAAGATTACAGCGGGCCCCATCACAGCTCTAGTGGAAGCCGCCGTCATCAGCAACAATGTCTTGCCTGTGATACTGGGTGAAGATTGGTTTCGTGCCAGCAACACACGACTTGTGTTCGAGCCTCCAAATCCAGCCGAACTTCACCATCCTGCCTCGGGTACTGTCATAAAGGCGCAGCAGAAGCTCTATCCACGTGCCTCATGTGCAGTGATCCTTCGGCAGTCCTGCCTGGCTCAATGCATTGAAGTGCCATCTTCACTGGCTCTCCAGGACGTGCCCCGCCCAGGAATGGAGCCAGTTTGGAAACCCTTGTGCAAGAACCTGCCAGAACAAGGTACTACTGCACCGAAGGGTACAGTAGCTGTAACAGTTCATCCTGACCTGCCTCCTGCCTTAGTTGCAAAGGATCTCTCAGAGACACAGAAAATAACTGGCTACTGCTCTTTCTGATCATCATCTCACATTTGCTCGTGATGAGGATGACATTGGCCATTTCCAAGGTGTGGAACATTGCATCGACCTAGTGCCCAATGCTGTGCCTTACAGCAGAAGCCCATACCGATACTGTGCAGAGGACCGCAAGTTCTTAGATGAACAAACAACCAAGCTCTTGCGTAAAGGCATCATCCTGCCTGCCACTGGGCCGTGGGCCTTTCCAGTCATCGTTGTGTCAAGAGGGGCAAAGAAGCGCCTCTGCGTCAATTATGTTCCACTGAACAAACTCACCATAAGTGTTGCACACCCGTTGCCCCATGCTGATGATATCATGCAAGACGCCGCTGGAGCATCTTATTTTGCATGTTTGGATCTGAAATCTGCCTACTGGCAAGTCAGCCTACGACCGGCAGACTACTCCAAGACAGCGTTTATCACACATAGTGGGACATACATGTGGACACGTATGCCCTTTGGACTAAAGAACGCCCCTTCAACGTTTCAACGTGCCATGCAACTCATCTTTCAAGACCTTCAACCTCCTGCAAGGTCGGGTGTCAGAGTGTATTTGGACGACATCCTCGTGTTCGCATCGTCCTTCACAGGCCCAGCCCACCTATCTCCAGGACTATGAAGTGGACCTTTGAAAGTGCTGTGCTTGTACTTTTTTGGCTTTGTTTAGTGTTATTCATGCCCGTCTTTGCCTTTGACTTTAATTTGTAGTGCTTTTGTGAACCTGCCAGGCCTATTGTTAGTTGCCATTTGCCACATTGCCATTTCCCACATTGCCCAGAGTTTACTTTCCTTTTTGCGCTCATCAAAAGGGACTTTGATGAAAAAGTGGGGCCGGATGTGAGGTACCAG
This sequence comes from Amblyomma mixtum, assembly GCF_055824585.1. Classification (NCBI taxonomy): domain Eukaryota; kingdom Metazoa; phylum Arthropoda; class Arachnida; order Ixodida; family Ixodidae; genus Amblyomma; species Amblyomma mixtum. Next base: position 105,344,894 of record NC_143013.1, read on the forward strand.
CTCCTCTCAAGCACCCAGTTCGCCGACTACCTCACAGATGGCGCCACCATCCCAGTGACGACGCCTTCCCCGCTGCCGCTCGGAGCAAGGGAGACGACCGACGAATTGCGTAGTGTGTTGTGTGGTAGTAGCCTGCCCGCCATGCGGTGCGCTTGCCTAGCCCTTCTCGAGCTCAGCTGCAAAGCTCAGGCCCAGTGTAATTATTGCAAATATGTGTTGGCAGCAATAAAGGCTGTCTTCTAAAGTACCGAAGCCTGGCCTGTGGTCCTCTAGCCCCAGCAACGCCCTCACAGCACACATGCATATGCGCGTACACTCTGCACATGGCTGCGAATAGCGTGTATCGCATATAATGCCGCGTTGGCAGGATAATAAGGTATCTGCGCTATCAAGTTAATCTCGAAAGAATACGCAAAAGAGAAAGAAGTAATAAGCCAATAAGAAGAAGATAGCCTCGATAGATTGAACGACTGTCTAAAGTACGCAGGAAGGCCGCAGTAACAGCGCTTCAAAGTCCTCTTGTTGTCTGTAGGTGCCTTCTGTGGATGGGCTCATCAGTAAGCAAGACAGGACAATGTGGCACACCACGCACGCTTTAAATGCACCAGGGTAGCGTTAGGCGCGGCATGAATTTGAATTTGCTCGAGAGGTGACTGTCTCTCCAATTAACCCCGTCGCTTGACAGCTGTGGCTACCGTATCCTCGCAAACTTCTTAATCTCATCCGCCCACCTAACTTTCTGCCGCCCCCTACACTGTAAGCGTAAAGGACACGCAAAAAGTCACTTAGTTCCAAACCTGGTTTCGCGTCACGTGGCTTTCGTGTTTGTCCTTCAGAAAAAGAACGCGTTATATTGAGCTTAAGCAACTATCCGTGCAACGCTGTGAGCAGCAATCTCAAATATTTCCCACATATTTGAGTGCTCAAAACCTACTGTTGTGATTCATGGCAACTACCGCCCCTCTTGAAAGCCAAAATTGTATGAAATACACCCGTCCCCACTGGCAGCCAAGAACGTTGTTGCGCATGATATCCTTCGGTGTCTATGTGGAGCAGAAAACGAGTAAAGAAAATATTGCTTTTCTCAACGTGTAGAGCATGCTACAACACGTGGCTAGTGTTTGCGACCGTCACCAATTGCCCTGATGCAGGGGAGAACAGTGTTGGTCTTTTCGCTGCCGTTGGCTGGAATCTAGCTTGGATTGCTGAGAAAGTTTCGTACAGAACGACACCATTCATACAGAACATTTCGTTTTCGAGGCTGCTATTTTCGGAGTGAGCATCGGCGCTGATTTTTCGCTTCACATACGCGGCGGTTGGGAGGTACGCCTCAGTTTGACGGGAATGAGAGCTAAAAGCGGGCGTCCACATAATGAACACGTCGTCATCACCATCATGAGCCTGACTATGCCCACTGCAGGGCAAAGGCCTCTGACATGTCTCTCCAATTAACCCCGTCGCTTGACAGCTGCGGCTACCGTATCCTCGCAAACTTCTTAATCTCATCCGCCCACCTAACTTTCTGCCGCCCCCTGCTACGCTTGCCTTCTCGCGGAATATACTCCGCTACCCTTAAAAGGACAGTGACGGCAACGCTATCAAATTTTTTGTGTCACCAAAATCCGATAGTTCCGCAGTTTGTGGCCTCGTTGCAGCTTGTCCGACAGCGAAAGGTGCATTTATTGCTAAGAGATTTGGATGCGAAGTTGAAAACTTCTTCCCGCCGCTACGATACGAACTCGGGACTCTATGATGACGAAATAGAAGAAGAGTGACGTAAAGCGGCGGAAGCCGGGACTCCGTCATTACTTGCCCCGAGGGTTGCGGTGCCTCCAAGGAGCAGCAGAAATGAAAACTGCTGCGCGCGGATGGACGTTGAAGGCCTCGATCAGCCGTTAAACGTTTACACCAACGTTGCGGTGCATCCCGTTCCCGATTCCGAGAACAAAGTTCTCGCAAAGAACGGCCTCCTGCATTCAGCGACCTCAGCCCCACGCACTATACAATGCTTTTGAGTGGCTGAGGCAGCGGGTCGGGCAAGAAATTCCTAGCACCGAGTAGTCGGCAGCGTCGCTGTCACCGCTGAGCCTCCAAACGACTGATGTGCAGTGACTGGTACGTGCGGGCATATTTAAATTATGTAATAATAGTCCTCGTAGGGCTGGTTATGCTGCCCAGCATCATGGTACGTTGACGAAGCGAACACGCCGAGCGGTGGGTTTGCGAACGTGGAGACGCGTTTAACATTGGCCATGCACAGCTCTTTTTCCTTGTCGCAGTTGCGTGCCGTTGCAAAAATTTCGGAAGAGGAGCAATTAGGCACTTGGGGGTCTTCTGCTGCTCTGGCCTTGTAAATCGAGGCGCATAACGAAACCATCGGGGCACGCAGAACGCATAGCCGCGAAGCACCCCAAACATACCGAAAATCAGCTGGCCACCTGTTGCGCCGCCAATCGCAGGTTATCTTTGACTTCGAACTTTCAGGTTTGTCTTTTTTCAGTCTTCCTCGTGTGATAAAAGTACCCTGGTGGTTTCACAACAAAACTTACGTACTTCAGTATCGATCAAACGCGTTACCTTCATGCACGTTTGTCAGCCTCAGAGATCTGTAGTCTGGAGAGATCTGGAGAAAACACATAGTGTGTTTTCTCCTATTTCATAATCAAAATTGTACATGCGAGATTGCCGTGTGGCGGCGGTACCTGCATTTTAATTCTCGCTCTTTCCTACCTACATGAGTTTTGTTTTCTAAAAGAGTGGTGTTTTTGTGTTTAGGAGTAAGTATTCTATCTATACAAGCCAACTTCAATTTCTCCTCTGTCTGTTTAGATACAAGCGGTTATCTTGCCTTCGCATTAAATGCCCGGTCAAAGCCCTTCCTTCCTCTTCATTTCGACTAGAGTGCCATTAACCCCCGTTTGTTCCCTTATCCACCCTGCCCGCCTACTGTCTCCTAAAGTTACATGTATAAGTTTTCTTTCCATAGCTGGCTACATTGTCCTTAGCTTAAGCTGAACCCTCTTTGTTAGCCTCCACGTTTCTAGTCCATAGGTGAGTACTTGCAAGATACAGCTGTTGTATACTTTCCTCTTGAGAGATATTCGTAAACTGTTATTCATGATCTGAGAGAACCTCCCATATGCGCCTCGCCTCGTTCTTGTTCTTCTAGTTATTTCCCTCTCATTTCTCTCTAGTTATTTCCCTCGGCAAGGAAACCGAGATAACAGGTCGAGATCATCTAGAGTAATCTGGAAACACGTAGATGCAGCTGTTCATGGCTGCGAACAATCGAGATTAGACCGGTCGCTTCTCGCTTCACGAACAAAAATGATAACACCCCTTTTCTGCGGCCTTGCGCGAACGAACGGACGCTAGAAAGATACGTGGCATTACCCCCGTCCCAAAGAAGCATCGTCTCGATGCTTTAAAATGAAAATAAACACGGAGAATGCAAACTTCAAGTCCTTTAGCGCTCATAATATGGCTTCAGGCGTACGACATGTACGACTTCCGGGCGTGTGCGGCGTCGCTGAGACGCTGTCGTGCCGTCGGGGATGACTTCATAGTCGAGGTCACCGATGCGACGGAGAACCCTGTACGGGCCGAAGTACCGTCGCAACAACTTTTCACTCAATCCACGGCGGCGAATTGGCGTCCATATCCAAACACGATCACTTGGCTTGTAATGCGTGTCTCGTCGGCGCAGATTGTAGCATCGGGCGTCGGTGTGCTGCTGGTCTTGAATGCGAAGCCGCGCAAGTCTTCGGGCTTCCTCGGCGCGATGAAGGTAGGCGGCGACGTCGAGGTTGTCTTCGTCGGAAACGTGCGGGAGCATTGCGTCGAGTGTTGTCGTGGGCTTCCTGCCGTATACCAGCTGGAATGGGGTAAACCTGGTTGTCTCCTGAACGGAAGTATTATAGGCGAAGATCACGTAGGGCAGAATGGAGTCCCGCGTCTTGTGTTCGGCGTCGATGTACATGGAGAGCATGTCTGCGATGGTCTTGTTCAGACGCTCTGTGAGTCCGTTGGTTTGTGGATGATAGGCAGTTGTCCTCCGGTGGCTTGTCTGGCTGTAGTTTAAGATGGCTTGCGTCAGCTCCGCTGTAAATGCCGTTCCTCTGTCCGTGATGAGCACTTCGGGGGCGCCGTGTCGCAGGAGAATTTGTTCGACAAAAAATTTAGCGACTTCTGTTGCGGTACCATTAGGCAACGCTTTTGCTTCGGCGTATCGGGTCATGTAGTCGGTGGCCACAATGATCCATTTCTTACCCGATGATGAAGTCGGAAAGGGGCCGAGCAGGTCCATCCCAATTTGCTGAAAGGGCTTAGTTGGCGGTGGTATGGGGTTCAGGAGTCCAGCTGGTCTTGTCGGAGGCGTTTTGCGTCGCTGACACTCACGGCACGTTTTCACGTAATGGGAAACATCGGCGGCTAGCCGCGGCCAATAGTACTTCTCCTGGATGCGGTGCAACGTGCGAGCAATCCCGAGATGCCCTGCAGTCGGCTCATCATGGCATGCCTGCATAATTTCTTGCCTGAGATTTTTGGGCACGACAAGAAGATGCACTGTCCTGTTGGGCGCGAAGTTCTTCTTCAGGAGGACATTATTGTGAACGACGAAGGACGACAGTTGGCGCTTGAACCCTCGGGGAGGCGATGTGGTCTTTCCTTTCAGATAAGCAACTAGGCTTTGCAACTCAGGATCCGAGCACTGCTGCTGCGCGGCTCGCGCTTACCGGTCCTAAGAAAGCGTCGTCGTCTTCCTCTTCCGGTGCTGCGTCGACGGGGGCTCGCGACAAGCAGTCCGCGTCGGAATGCTTGCGGCCAGATTTGTAGACTACAGTTATGTCAAATTCTTGAAGACGCAAGCTCCAACGAGCAAGGCGGCCAGAGGGATCCTTCAAATTGGCAAGCCAGCACAGAGCATGGTGGTCGCTCAGAACCTTGAATGGTCGTCCGTACAGGTAGGGTCGAAATTTGGACGTGGCCCAAATAATGGCGAGACATTCTTTCTCGGTCGTCGAATAGTTGGCTTCGGCTCTCGACAATGAACGGCTAGCGTACGCGATAACTTTCTCCTGTCTGCCATTTTTCTGAACGAGGGCCGCTCCTAAGCCCACACAGCTTGCATCTGTATGAATTTCGATTTCGGCGTTTTCATCAAAGTGTTCGAGCACAGGAGGGGACTGTAAGCGGCGCTTCAGCTCTTTGAAAGCTTCCTCTTGCGGCCTTTCCCATTTAAAAGGCACGTCAGCCTTGGTAAGTTGGGTCAAAGGTTGAGCGATGCGCGAAAAGTTCTTGACGAATCGCCGGTCATAAGCGCACAATCCAAGGAATCTGCGTATAGCTTTCTTGTCATTAGGCTGTGGAAACTCTGCGATCGCAGCCGTCTTCTGGGGGTCGGGGCGAACTCCATCCTTGCTTACGACATGACCAAGGAACAGCTGGTCCTCCTAGGCGAAGTGGCACTTTTCTGGTTTCAGTGTCAGGCCTGAAGACTTGATCGTTTCCAGCACCATCCGAAGCCTTCTGAGGTGGCCTTCAAAGCTTGAGGAGAAGACAACAACGTCATCTAAGTAGACTAGGCAAATCTGCCACTTCAAGCCTGCGAGCACCGTGTCCATTACTCGCTGGAACGTCGCTGGGGCAGAGCAGAGGCCGAAGGGCATCACCTTGAACTCGAAGAGTCCGTCTGGCGTGATGAACGCAGTCTTCTCGCGATCTCTTTCGTCGACTTCAATTTGCCTGTATCCGCTCTTCAGGTCCATCGATGAGAAGTACTTAGCGTTGCATAGCCGATCCAATGTGTCGTCGATGCGGGGGAGCGGGTAGACATCCTTTTTCGTAATGCTGTTCAGGCGGCGGTAATCGACGCAAAAGCGAAGGTTAGTTAGTTAGTTATATTGATTTTAATGGCGCAAAAGCAACTGAGGCTATGATGCGCCAAACACAAGGTTGGAGTTTTTGTTAAAGGTGAAGCTTTTTATACTTAGAGTTTAATTAAAACGCTGGCTTCCTTGAGAAACCTAAAAATACATGAGATGTCAACCAGTGCACGATCGCCTAAAAGTAACATGGGGTGTAATGGGAGTCTTTCCCTATAAAATGTTGTAAAATATTTCTTTCTTAGTTCTTCTAGTTTGACACATGAAATTAAAATGTGGTTCACTGTGAGTTCGGCACCACACATTTCACAGAGAGGTTTGTTTTGTTTGGTTAGCAGAAAGCTGTGCGTGAGGTGGGTGTGTCCAATGCGGAGCCGACATAAAATAACTTCGGTACAACGTTCTTGATGCCTACATGATTGTCATTCCCCTAAAATTGGCTTCACAGAATGTAGTTTGTTGTTTACGTGCTCTTGCCATGCAGCCTGCCACTTATTTTTGAGTTTACTGTAGATAAACTTTAGACAATCTCTGTGCGGTATGTTCACTTGCTTTATTTGGCCATTCCGGGCTTGTGCAGCGCATACATCTGCTTTCTCATTACCTACAATTCCAACATGGCTAGGAACCCAGCAGAATTTAATGTTATGCTTTTGTTCTGTGATTTTAACTATGTTATGTATGATGTTTCCTATTATAGGTTCAGCTGCATTTCTGGAGTGCAGTGCTTTAAGCATACTCAGGGAGTCGGTGTAAATGATGCTATTTTTGATGTTCTCTCTTACTATTTTTTCTACAGCTACAGAGATGGCATAACACTCAGCAGTAAAAACTGATGCGCATTCTGGTAGTCGCATTATCTGTTTATTTTTTCCTTGGATTACTGCACTTCCAACGTGACTTTCTGTTTTTGAGCCATCGGTATAAAATTCAATGTAGGTGTCATATTTTTCTTGTAGTGCAAAGAATTTTTGTAATATGTACTCATTTGGAGTTTGCTTTTTATCTAAATGTGTCATTGTGAGGTCACATACTGAAGGCAGGCTGTACCATGGTGGTAAACGTTCATTCCTTTGTGCAATATTCGGTAGGGCATCTAGTACTGTTAGCTCTTCGCATTTATCTTCAAAGCGCAGTAGTAATGGTCTGATAGAATGTGGTTTGTTGATGAATAATCTTTTAGATGGGCACTTGGTGACAACTGGATGGCAGAGATGTTTCGGAAGAGAACGGATTTTTAAGACGTATGTGCATATTAGTGCGATTCTTCGGTCCTCAAGAGCGGGCTCATTAGTTTCAACGTATAGGCTGGCTACTGGTGATGTTCTGTATGCTCCAGATGATAGGCGGAGACCAAGATTATGAATGGGGTCTAATCTTTTCAAGTAGGATGCTCTTGCCGAGCCATATACTATGCACCCGTAGTCCAGCTTGGAGCGCACCAGAGAGCGATATATTTGTAAAAGGCTTGCTCTATCGGACCCCCACCGCTTCCGTGAGAGCACTGTTAAGATATTGAGGGTTTGAGAAGCTTTCTTTTTAAGGTTGTTAATGTGTGGTAGAAATGTGAGTTTCTTGTCGAAAGTTAGGCCTAAAAATTTGTGTTCCTGTTTAATTGGTAGCGCAGTGTGATTCAGGTATAGATTGGGATCGACCTGTAGGCCTCGTCGCAATGAAAAAACAACAGCTACTGTTTTTTTAGGAGAAAATTTAAACCCATTTCTGTCTGCCCAAGCACCTAGTTTATTTAGTGTGATTTGTATTTGTCTCTCACAGGTTGATATGCTAGAGGACGTGCATGCTATTTGTAGGTCATCTACATAAACTGAATTTATGGACTTGGGTATTGCTTTAGCTAAGGAATTCATTTTTACTATGAAGAGTGTCGTTTTTTCCACTCGTCAGGTATATGTCCAGTTATCCAGATTTTATTAAAGAATTTTGACAGTGCCTCTACAGCCGCCTCGGAGAGATGTGCAAGCATAGCGTAATGCACGTTGTCTGGTCCTGGTGCTGTCTTTTTTCCAAAAGTTAATACCTTATTTAATTCTTGTAGTGTGAGAGGCTGGTTGTAATCTTCATGTATACCCGCTCCGGATGGGAATTTTCGTTTTTCAGCTATTGCTTTGTGTTTCTGAAATGTGCTTGTGTAATTGGATGAGCTTGAGATCTCAGCAAAATGATCGCCCAATATGTTGGCCTGTTCTTCTAAAGATGTTTGTGTCCCGGGTGCTGTCAAGAGAGGAAGTGTGAAAGGGGTATGGTCACCAGTAAATTTACGAACTTTTTCCCACCTTTTCTTTGATGTTATTGAACTATTTATTGAGGAGACATATTTCTGCCAAGAGGTTTTCTCTCCATTTCTTCGCACATACCGCGCTCTGGCTTTTGCCTTCTTAAAGGTAAGTAAGTTCTCTGCAGTGGGATATCGACGCAGAGCGCTCCAGGCTTTGTTTTGTTGTTTTTTTGCTAATGTGCATTCTTTTGTCCACCACACTTTGAGTTTCTTTTCTGCAAGTCCTGTTGTTTGTGGTATAGCGAGTGTTGCGGCCGATATTATGCATTCAGTAAATTTATCATTAATTTCATCTGTGCTAAGGTCGTCACAAAATTCCTTTTCCAGAGTAGCACTTTTTGTAAAAAGTGACCAGTCGGCGAGCTGAATTTTCCAGCGCCGTGGCCTTGTGGGGATGATTGGAGTGGATGATGAGAGCCTGATGACGGTAGGTAACTGATCGCTGCCCATGGGGTCATTTAAAACATCCCATTTAAAATCGTTAAAAAGTAATGGTGATGCGAAAGCTAAAACGAGAGAGCTCATTTTTGCTGAGCTTGGACAGCAATATGTGGCTTTTCCTGTATTTAAAAGACAGATATTATTCGAAAGTATAAAATCTTCGATTGTTTGGCCTCTAGAGTCACAGCGTTCGCTTCCCCAAAACGGAGAGTGAGCGTTAAAATCACCAACTACCAGAAATGGCTCCGGCAGTTCATCGATCAGGCCTTCTAGATCTTGGCATGTTAATGTGATGTGTGGGGGAAGATATACAGAACATATTGTTATGGTTTTGTAGCTGATGACGCTAACCGCAACCGCCTCAAGTTTTGTTTTCAGTTTGATTTCTTGAGCCGGGACGCCGCTTTGGATGATGATTGCGACGCCTCCCGAGAGTCTATTTGCATGTTCGCGATCACGCCTAAAAGGTGCATAATGTTTTAAGATATTTGAATGTTGTGGACCAAGATTGGTCTCCTGGAGACATAGAGCTAGAGGCATCACTGACCCTAGAATATGAGTTATATCACTGTAGTTCCTCAACATTCCTCTACAGTTCCATTGAACCACAAATGTCATGTTTGTTTTTTTTGGGGTGGGAATGGAACGGAAGGACTTTACTGTTCTGGGCCCGTTACCGGGGTTCTATCTTTTCTTCGCTCGTGCGAGCCGGTCCGACGCTGCAAAGCGGGCGGAGTGGTAGTTGTATCCATCACCTCACCAGGGGTGCTGGAGGACCGCGAAACCGCGGATGTGTTGATGTCGGGCCTCCCCCGACGGGGGGAAGTCCTGCGGGATGCTGACCCGTGGGCCGGCACTGCCTGGCTTGGAGTTGGCAGAGCAGCCTTCGCTGTCTCTGACTGGGGCGTTGATGGCACTGCCACAGGCGCGGTGGGAGTGGCCGCGGCAGATGCCGGAGTGCTGCGTGGTGCACCGCCCCTGCGCGCCACGTCAGCAAAGTTTGGTTTGGCTGTGAAAGAGAATGTATTTGTCAGTGCAAAACGCCTTCTGGCTTCTTTGAATGAAATGTTTTCTTTGGTCTTAATGGTGATGATTTCTTTCTCCTTTTTTCAGGACGGACACGCCCTGGAGTACGCAGCGTGGTCGCCTTCGCAGTTAGCGCAGCGTAGAGCTGCGTCGCATTCCTCAGAATGGTGGTCCTTTGACGCGCATTTCGCGCAAGTTTTGCGGCCGCGGCAACTCTGTGAGCCGTGGCCAAACCTCTGACAGTTAAAGCACCTTCGGGGATAGGGATGTAGTGCCTTACATTTACTTTAAGATATCCAACGTCGATTGTTTCAGGCAAAGTGCTTGTGTTGAAAGTCAGAACCAGATGTTTGGTATCTATTTCGTTGTTGTCCTTGCGGATCTTGATTCGATATACATCAATGACATTTTGCTCGGAAAGCCCTTCCAGCATTTCTTTCTCGGTAAGGTGTAGAAAATCATTTTCTGAGATGACGCCACGGACAGTATTGAGTGATCGGTGTGCAGTGATGGAGACAGGCGTGTCCCCAATAGACACTATGTTAAAGAGTTTTGTGGTCTGGACATTGTCTCGGAGTTCCAGCAATAAATCGCCACTGGTCATTTTGGATACTTTGTAGCCAGGGCCCAAAGCTTCTGTTAAGCATTTCGATACCATGAAGGGGGATAGAATTCTGGCTTGTTTATCTTGAACTTCACTGTGGACGACATGGAATTTGGCAAATGTTGGTTTCTTTTTAGAAAAAAAGCTCTCTGCTTCGTTCCGCCCTCTCTTGAGAGAGCGATCAGGTTTTGAAAGGGGGCGAGCCATAAAAAATTGATGCTTTTCGGTCATGGTGCCAGCCACCCACCATGCAGCCCAACAAGGGGACGGGACAGGAACTTGCAAGCAAGTCCTGCCCACGCCAGCTGTACACCTTAACTATAACCTAATACGACTCAACTCAGGGTAGTTGGTCACACACGGTTAACCCTCGCCGCCAGGAAAGACAGGAAAAAACGAAGAAGAGAGGAGGATACAGGAAAGTTGTTAGAAAGGAAATAGGAAAGTGAAAGATAGAGGGCCGGACAGGAAAAGGCGACTGCCAATTTCCTCCGGTTGGGTCAGGCCGGAGGTGCCGTCTACAGGAAGCTGGGGCCAAAGTGGTGTGTTGCCTCCGCCGAGGGGCCTTAAGGGTCCAAACGCTCTGCATCGGCTCAACCACCAGGATCCCCTTTTCCCCGGACACGGCGATGCCACGCACGGCTAAGCGTGGATGCTCGGGTCCGTAGTGACGTATTGTTCACCATCATCCCCCTGCGGGGATGTCCCTGCGGATGCTCGGGTTAACCCCGTGGTGTCGCCACTCACCAACGTCTGCATGCTGCAGACGCCTCCCTGCGGGGACAAAAGCGAAGGGTGCCGTCTTTCTTTTTCACTAGGACGACTGGAGCTGCCCAAGGGCGCCTCGATGGCTGGATGACGTTGTCACGAAGCATTTCCTCAACTTGCTTGCGAATAGTTTGGCGTTCTAGCGGCGATACGCGGTAGGGGCTCTTTCGCAAGGGTCGGGCATGTTCGTCTGTGACAAAGCGGTGCTTGGCAAGCCGGGTTCGTCGCACATTCCATGCTGATGAGAAGCAATCGCTGTACTTTTGAAGAAGACTGCGTATTTGGTCTTGTCTGCTCCGTGGTAATGCCGGGTTGCGTGTTCGCCAAATGCAGCCGGTACAGCCAGCGATGACAGCGCCGCCCACCGGCAGGTAGCAGCCACATTAAGGCTGGTTATAAATATTCATTCAGAACGACGGCTTGACATCGCCGCTATGGCGCAGTGGATTAGAGCCACGTGTTGCGTTTGGAAGGTCGGCCGTTCGACTCCGCTCTCTGTACTGGAATTTTATTGTTTTTTAATTTCATTTCTTTTCCAATTTTTTCCCTTTTAGGTCGCAAATCGTGATGCTTAGTGGCATATAACGCCGTTTAAGAGGATTTATTATCCCTTTTAGGTAAGCCGTTGTGGCAATCATCAGTCACCGTGATCAATTCACCGTGGTTTCAAGCCATGTGGCTGTACAGGCTGCAGTTGGCGAATACGCTGCCGGGTTGATATCAAACGTTGGTTGATGGCCTTGGTCAGATGGTTCTACGGGTTGGTCGGGTAGGGCAAATATGTCTCTGATGTCTGCCAGCTCGTCGAGGAAAGCGATCGTCGTACCTTTGTTTACATGCCGGTATTCTTCGGTGAAGTTGGTTAGCAGCACCTGGGCTTGGCCATTTCGTATTTGGGCGATTCCCCTTGCGACGCCCAGTCCTAGATCAAGGAGTAACTGGGTGTTTCCCTCGACGACGCCTTCGGCAGTTTCGATGTCTCCTGAACCTATGCAGGCGACGTCACTTGATCGGGGCGGCACGCTCAGTGCTTCGTCGAGGACGTTTAAGGCAACGCGATGAGTCGCTGTCGTCGCTGCAGATATGGCTTTGTCCGTGGAAAGCTTGATCGACTTGGATCGAAGGTCGATGATCGCCCGATGTTCATTCAGGAAGTCCAGTCCCAAAATCACGTCTCGCGAGCATTTGGTTTGGTTTATGGGGGTTTAACGTCCCAAAGCGACTGAGGCTATGAGAGACGCCGTAGTGGAGGGCTCCGGAAATTTCGACCACCTGGGGTTCTTTAACGTGCACTGACATCGCACAGCACACGGGCCTCTAGAATTTCGCCTTCATCGAAATTCAGCCGCCGCGGCCGGGATCGAACCCGCGTCTTTCGGGTCAGCAGCCGAGCGCCGTAACCACTGGGCCACCGCGGCGGGTCCGCGAGCATTTCTGTAGGACCAGGAAGGTTGTAGCATAGGTTCGCCCATTTACTGTAACTCTCGCGGTGCAGCGTCCTGACGGCGTGATCAGGTTACCACCTGAGGTGCGGATCAGCGGGCCATCCCAAGTTGTCACTTTCCTGATTCGAACAGCGAATGGCCCGCTCATGACGGAGTAATCAGCTCCCGTGTCGATGAAGGCAGTAACCGCGTGACCGTCGACCGTAACTTCAAGGTCACTTGTTCGCGTTTTTGTACTGCACGTTGTTTCCGATCTCGGCTACATCGGGCATTGAGGCTGCGGTGGGCGTATTCCGACGTTACTGCTATGGGCAGCGGTAAAGGCGTCAAGTCTGGCCGCGTCGTCGTCGTCGTCGGTGTTGTCGTCGAAGTTGTCGTCGTAGGTGTCGTCGGAGGTGTCGTCGGTGGAAGATCTTTGTCCTTGCGCTTAGAAGCAACCTCACCTCCAGAGGCTGCTTTATTCAGTTTAACCTTCGGGGGTTTGGGGAGCGACCACGCAGGGCGTATCCTCGGCTAGGAGATACAAAGCGCGGTGACGATGGCGACGGAGAACGTGATAGGCGGCTGGGCGATGAGTATTCTTCCCGACGCAAAAACTCCTCGATTTCGGCTGGTCGCTGGCCGGGCCGGGGTCATGGAGCGTCGTAATAGAACCCTCGGATGCCCAGTCTTCTGTATAGGCAGTGCCGGAGAACGTGACCGGCTTCACCACAGTGGAAGCATAGTGGGCGGCTCTGTTCGGGAGTTCTCCACTCGTCGCATTTCCTCGGCTGCGCGCGTCGATCGTAGGACGGGCGGGTTGGGTGAGTGGGCGGCGGTCCAACGCAGCTGGCTGAGGGCAATAGGGGCTTGGGTCCCGTCGTCGAGGTGCAGGACGGCGCACTGCTGCGGCGTAAGTCATGGCTGGGGGCTCCGTAGGCTGCGTGGTGGTCGGCGTCACAGGCCTGTTGAATCTCGTCCCGGATGACGTCAGTAAAGTGATGTAACATGCGGCTGCGTTCCATTTGGCAGCAATCGTCTGAGCTCTTCTCGTACAACTTGACGCATAACCTCCCGCAGGTCATTGTTGTCAGCGGTGTCGAGGCAGCTTGCTGAGAAAACGTGCTGGCGGTCATACTGGCGGGCTCGGGCATCAAGAGTTTTTTCCATTGTGGATGCCTCTTCTACGAATTCCGCGACAGTTTTCGGTGGGTTGCGGACAAGGCCGGCAAAGAGTTGCTCTTTAACTCCTCGCATAAGCAACTTCACCTTCTCTTCTTCCTTCATGTTCATATCGGCACGCCGGAAGAGGCGCTTCATCTCCTCAGTATACACTGCAACGGTCTCGTTTGGGTGTTGTATGCGAGACTGTAGCAGCTGCTGGGCTCTCTCCTTTCGCACGACGTTTGTGAAGGTCTTCAGAAGCTGCTCCTTGAAGGTTTCCCAGTTGGCAAGGCTGGCTTCCTCATTCTCGAACCAGACTCTTGCGGGTCCCTCCAGGGCGAAGAAGACGTACCTAAATTTCATGGCGTCGTCCCAGTTGTTAAAGACAGCCACACGGTCGAATTGCTCTAGCCATTCCTCGGGGTCGGCGCCAGGCGAAGCGTCGAAGGTTGGTGGCACCCGGGGCTGCTGCAGAATGATTGGAGCCGTCGTCTGGGGCAAGCTCATTGTAAGGTATCGGTAGCGTTCGCGGGGGTCATTGGAACGCGGCTGGGGGCACTCAAAGCGGAGCGTCTCCTTTCTTGGAACACGGCCGCTCGCGAACGCGCCGGGAAGTACGGGTGTCCACCCGCCCCGCGGAACCGATTAGAGCACGTTCTGGCACGAATGTATATTTGTGTTTTTGTTTTATTTTGTGGTGGAGAGAGCGCTCTACCTTGCGGAAGCTGGAGGGCTGGCCATGCCCTGGATGAACCAACCATGTTAAGGGCGCAGCATGATTGGAAGTTACCGAATGTGGGCCGGGCCTTTAGGTCTTTAAAACTGGGCCCCGGAGCCGGAAGCGGGGTTCTGAGCTAAGGTGAGATGCTACGCATCTTCGGCCACGCCGAGTAGGGGCCTCCCCTAGTATTAGCCAGTTCCACCCTTTTCTTGTTTTGTCCTTTTGCCGTTTGATTTGTCTCGAGTGTCTAAACTTCTATACGCTGTAAATATTTGTATATAAAACTTCAAGTATTCCTTTTTGTTATCCCTGTGTCTTCAAGTCCAAGTTGAAACCACCCGTCTCTGGCGGGGTACCTATAGTGCAAAGAAGAAGAAGAACCTGAAATTTACTGGCGCAGTCGACAGGATCCTGCGGCCATCGGAAGACGGCGCAGGAAGAAGACTTGAAGGCAGGGTGAAAGGCGACGGTCAGGCAACAGGTCAGCGTTCGAGGCAGGACCTGTGGAGAGACGGCGGCAAGGACGCAAGGACCACGGCAGTAGTCCAGCGACGCGGGACTGCATACGGTCCAGAAAAGCAGCGCGTCGATAACTTGACGGTCACCGGCGGCGGAGCAGCGGCGTGCGACAGCTCATCGCAGCGTCCGGGGAAAGTGGCGGTGTACTCCGACGCCAAGGAGCTGGCAATGCGGATCGACGCATCGAAACCGTGAGTTTCCTTGGTCGCATTGTTCACGTCCCAGTGTTCGAGCCGGTAGGACAGCTGAGGGGTACAGACGGCGTTATGGAGTGTTATCCATGCCGGCCCTCACTCGATGTGAGGTACCAGGTTGAGTTAGCGAAGGCGCGCTTAACGGACCTTCAGGCTCAACTCGCGAAAGTGAATGGCGGAAAGGCGCTGCTTCGCGAGGAAGAACCTCAGGATGTTAAGTATGTCTTGGGGGTATTAGAAGCGAGACGCCAGCAGGTAGAGCTCGAGATTTCTAAGATCAAGGAGTCTAGGAGAGCTAGCCAACTAGCCAGGGAGAACTGCTCCGAGTCACGAGCAGAGAGGTCGCCAGTGCGGGAAGGCAACGGCATATGCCTGCCGGGCGCAGGTCAAGAGGACAGCCGGGCAGAGGTAAAGGGTGAGCCAGATTTCTGCGAAGCTGGAGTCGCAGTTCAAGAAAGCAGCCTGACGGAACGCAGCGTCGCGGTATCAGAGGCGGTGAACGCGCACGCCGACGACACGGCCGCCCAGGTTAGCTCAATCCCAAATGACACCAGGGACGCGGACGCGTGCTCAGGATTGTTGGAAGTGAGTCTCACAATTCCAAAAACGCAGTCTCAAGCAAGCTGCGGAAAAGAGCATTTAGCTCAGCAGGGAACGGCCAGCGACGACAGATGTCAGATCGCGGACCTAGTGACAGGAGAAAGTCTAGCGTTGCTGGAACCGCACACTGTGTCGGTCATAGGGCATGAAGGGCCCCGTAGCGTCATTGATGGAAAGAGCGTTCCATGCGAGCCAGGGAACGGAGGCGGGCTTGCTGGGCCGACCGGGCAGAGCGCCACACAGTTGTGGAACGCACCCGATGTGTGTCTGGCCAGGTCATTTGAGTACCCGGAAATGAGTGGCGACTTGCCGCAAGGCAAGCTCGGGTCAAGCGACGGCGAGTCAGCTCGTGCAGCAGACGATGCCACGAAGCCGGCCAGCGTCTATCAAGCAGGGAGCGGCGATTTAAATGTTTGCCCGTGCAGGAACGGTGCAAATAGCTCCAAACGCTCCAAAGTACCAGGGGACAGGCGCATAGCCTTCACAGTGAATGTCGGCGTGTGGAACAGTACGTTCCGTGCTGCGGTACGCCAAATTATGTTCAGCAAAGCCGGCCGCACTGTTACAGCTGAACTCGGCAAGAGAGATGTTCCTTACGCAGCACGCGGTTCGTACCGGCGCGCCAGAGAGAGCGGGCCCTCAGGTGCGTCGTGTAGTGAGGGGTTTGGACCCATCAAAACCCGGGACGTTTTTGATCCTGGAGGGCACCATCTTTTCAGTTCGCGCCCCGTTGTGGCGCCAGCCTAATGAGTGAGTTACCGTTTAGGCGTTGTGTTACTGACAACACGTGGTGGCTCGAATGTACACAGGGACGCTCAGTGCGACTAAGGAGGCTCACGTGGGCATTGGGCGAGTGCTGTGAACGCTCCAGTCGCGAGTGTCTGTGTCTGTGTGCTCATTCGCGAGCAGGACGACGGCGTGCATGCAGGCGAACTGGGTGCAACGCACCAACTTGGACGCTGTGTTACGGCGCACGGCAGGCATGCCACTGTGTGTATTTAAGTGTGCATTTTGCGTGATGTTGTGTTGGTGCCCGTGTGCATTTTGTTGTTTTTGGTTTTGTTCGTGCAACTGGTCGCAGCGCGACAGCTTGGACTTCGGTGAATGCGCTGGTTTTACAGGTGTGAAACGCGCATTTGAATGTGTACGTTTTGTTTATGTTATGTCACCCGAAGGGTAGTTTCGTGTCAGACACCGATCCCTTTTGTTTGTAATTCTAAAAGTGGCATTTGAGCCCTTTGTAGAATCTTTGGAAGGGCGTGTAAGGTATCGGTAGCGTTCGCGGGGGTCATTGGAACGCGGCTGGGGGCACTCAAAGCGGAGCGTCTCCTTTCTTGGAACGCGGCCGCTCGCGAACGCGCCGGGAAGTACGGGTGTCCACCCGCCCCGCGGAACCGATTAGAGCACGTTCTGGCACGAATGTATATTTGTGTTTTTGTTTTATTTTGTGGTGGAGAGAGCGCTCTACCTTACGGAAGCTGGAGGGCTGGCCATGCCCTGGATGAACCAACCATGTTAAGAGCGCAGCATGATTGGAAGTTACCGAATGTGGGCCGGGCCTTTAGGTCTTTAAAACTGGGCCCCGGAGCCGGAAGCGGGGTTCTGAGCTAAGGTGAGATGCTACGCATCTTCGGCCACGCCGAGTAGGGGCCTCCCCTAGTATTAGCCAGATCCACCTTTTGGTTGTTGTTTGTCCTTTTGCCGTTTAATTTGTCTCGAGTGCCTGAACTTGTATCGTAAATTGCTGTACATAAACTGTACATAAGTTTTCCCTTTATCCCTGCGTCTCGAATCATCGAGAGACCGTCTCTGACGGGACACCGCTGGTGCGAAGAGCTTCAGTCTTCCAGTTGAAACAAACCGTCTCTGGCGGGGCACCCCTGGTGCAAGGGAAGATAAAGAACCTGTGTGAAATTTACTCTCATGGTAGACGTTTCTGCTGGCTTTCGCTTCCGGGTAGGATCCGGCAGAATCCCGAACTCAGGTGCGTCCCCTTGCAGGCGTCGGCTTGTGCGGTGGACTGGACTCAGGTCCTGCGGTAGATGACTCAGAGGGCTGGCGTCACGACTTGTAGGGGGTGTCCGGAACATGCTACCCCGCACCTCCACCAGATGTCACGTTGTAGTGACGGCAGTCCAGCGGTCAGGAAGACACAAGAAATACTTGCAAACGAAGCTCTTTATTTGGGCTGACTTGCGCCCGCAAAAGAACTGACTCACTCGGTGGCGGCGTAAGCAACAAGCGTGCTCGTCAATCGTCGAACTACGAATGCCCGCTGCTCGCGGCATCGTTCAATTTAAAGCCGGCAAGGAAACTTCGAGATAACAGGTCGAGATCATCTAGACTAATCTGGAAACACGTAGATGCAGCTGTTCATGGCTGCGAACAATCGAGATTAGACCGGTCGCTTCTCGAACAAAAATGATAACACCCCTTTTCTGCGGCCTTCCGCGAACGAACGGACGCTAGAAAGATACGTGGCAATATGGTCATGTGGTGTACAGGTTTTCCTGAGGCGTGTTAGTCTGAAGTCACACACTGTGGGGAGAGTGTACCACGGTGGTAGCGCTTCGTGTCTTGGGGCAATGCTTTTAATTTCATTTAGTATGTTTAGAGCTTGGCATTTTTCTTCGAAGCAAGAGCACCGGCTTAATCGCGTGAGGCTTGTTGTTGAAGAGTATTCGGGATGGTCATTTCGTGACAATTGGGTAACAGAGATGTTTGGGCTGAGAAAGGATTTTGAGGATGTATGTACAAGTTACTGCAGTTCTTCGATCTTCTAACGAAGGTTCATTAGTTTCCACATACACACTTGC
The DNA here is from genome assembly GCF_055824585.1 of Amblyomma mixtum. Classification (NCBI taxonomy): domain Eukaryota; kingdom Metazoa; phylum Arthropoda; class Arachnida; order Ixodida; family Ixodidae; genus Amblyomma; species Amblyomma mixtum. Next base: position 105,363,352 of record NC_143013.1, read on the forward strand.
TATTGGGGAAGTTCTGTAAGCACCGGAAGACAACCTTAAACCGAGATTGTGGACAGGATCCAGTGGTTTTATATAGGACGGTCTTGCTGAGCCATATACCATGCACCCATAGTCTAACTTAGATCAAACCAGAGAACGATATATATGTAACAGGCATGCCCTATAAGACCCCCAGCGTTTTCTTGATACTAGTTTCAGCACATTGAGGGCCTGGGAAGCTTTTTTCTTTAAGCTGTTTACATGTGAGAGAAAGGGCAAGCGCGCGAGAAGTAGTTGCCGCCGTAGGAAGCATCAGCTTCACCGGCACATTGACAGCAGCAACGTCAGTAACGTTGTTAGCCCTGAAGCCAGCGTCAGAATCGGAGCTAAAGAAATGTGCGCGGCATCATTAGCGCGCAAAACGAAGCGCATAAGTGTGTCGAGGCACATGGATCTGCGCAGTAGAATAAACTGCAAAAAGAAACCATGCAAGCATTCGCGCGAGAAAGAGTATCGGGATGAAACCGAGATACAATTAAGAGAGCGCTGCTCACCCAACAAACACAAAACCTCCTCAGAAACTCCAGAAAAGGATGGAATGTCCCAGTCCCAGTACAGCATTTAATTATCAAACGTTTCCAGACCATGGAGGCAAGACATAGAAACACAAGAAAAAAGGCAGTGCTCCCACTAAAGGTCTAGAAACGTTCTTTCGAGAGTTTTAAGCAGCAACAAAAAAGAATTAATGCATTTTGGTCCCAGGAAGGTAACTGGGTATAACCTTTTCGGGACCAATGGTTTTCAACAAGAAATAAAAATTGACATCTCGCTCTCTTTTCTCTCTCCCTCGTGCCACAAGCTGCGGGGAGAGAAGGTTTTCCTCTTGCACTCGCCGTTTTGAGAGATGAAACAGCAGTTTCATTCGAACAGCCGAAGAAAATGGTAAACCCGCATCTCTCTCGGCGCATGCGTTTCTCGCACGTGGGCCGTCGGCTCCATGCTGCAGGCAGGCGGCGGCGGTCTGCATTTTCATCGCGCCGCCGGCAGCGGCGGTCACCAGCTTTCACGTCTTCTAGCGTTTTCCCAGCTTCCGCTCAACTTCAACATTGTGTGGTGGTCCCTCCAGGTGTCTCCGACTATCGGCACTCCTAGCTGCGCCGCTGTCTAGCAGAAGTGCAGTAATGGCCTCCCGTCGCTCGCCCGGCTTCCTCGCTGGACGGACGCCATTTTGCGCGCGCTTATTCGCGCTGCCCGAGACGTTCGAGCACAAGCCCCAGCGCGCGGCAGTTCTTGCTCTCGTCACTGCGCCAACTGGGCTGTCGTGGACTTCGTAGCTGGGTGGGTGGTGAAAACATTTATTAATCATAGAGAGGTGTTGGGGGTCGTGACCTGAAGGGTCACGCCCTTACAACCACTAGGTGGGATGCCTGGTCAGGCGCACCATTGGCGTTTGCCGCAGCCCGGGCGCGCTGCGTTAAGGCCCTTTGGGCCTCGAGGGTGCAGCAACCGGACAGGGTCGCCTCCCAGTCCTCTCGGGTGGGGTTCGGGATAGGGGGTAGGGATGGGTTCTGCTGGCAGGCCCACACCATATGGTAGGTGTCAGACACCTCCCCACAGTGTGAGCACCGCCCGTCGAATTTAGGATCGAAATGCTTTAGAATTGCCGGGCACAACATCGTGTTGGTGAGCAGGCGCAGGAGTACCCGCTCGTTGACCTTCCCCAGCCCTTTGCATGGGGTGGGAAGAGTTTGGTGCGTGGATTTGTAATAATTCACGGAAGTTTTCCCGCGCACCTCGGCGTGCCCACACCATTCCTTTTGGAACTGATGCCGCGGCGGCGCATCGCAAGTCCTTTGCGCAGCTCCACGGCCCTCTGATGCCGCTGTACGAGGCGGCGTTCGCGCCAGCGGAGTTCGTGGCAATAGGTGACTCCTCGCACGCACCCTGCATTCCTCAGCGCCCCCGACGACTGCAGCACGTTGGTGGTGGTAGCGTGGCCGTCTACTGCGGTCTGAGGCGGGAAGGACCTTCGGAGACCCACCACTCTCTTTCTGCGAGTGCCCATGGATTAGCCTGCTCTACCTACTTCGCCACCGCGCAGCCATCCTGCCACAGCGGTATAGTTTGTGCAGTGTTCGCGTGGTTATATTGACTCTCTCCCACTGGATTAATCGTGCCTTGATCTCGACTCCCAAGCTGGACTGTGCCGCATGCGCGGACTGCCGCATGCGCGGTCTGCCGCACCATGGATGCAGCGCGCCAGCGCACGTACCTGAGCACGTTCACCTTCCCGCCTGGCTCCAAGCAGTCTTATCCCCACACTTAGTCACAAGAAAATAAAACTCCCAGGATCGTTACGAGGGTGTAACGCGTATGTTTGAGCGCTCGCTGTGCTGTGAGAAGGCGCAGGACAGAAGCCTGCGTTTAATTTATGGTTTCAGCTGTTGCAGCCTTGTATTTCATCCCTGGGTTTCCGTAGGCAACGTCGTCAAGGTATGTTTTTTTATTTTAATTATTTATTTATTTATTTTATTTATTTAAGCATACTGCAGGTCCTTTTCGCACTTTTTTTATTTTCGCCTAGTAGAACTAATATTTTTTTTACGTTTTGATAACACGTCGCTGAAGCTTGTTCCGAGTCTCTAAGCGTGAGGGGGGTTTCAACTTGAAGAAAATCCGTGACTGAAACTGCGTGTCTGCAGCGTACGCCCATCTCGTCTTTTCTTTTGTCACCCAAGTTGCTCTTTACATACGTTTGCTTTTGCGTGTGCATATCTGCTTCTGTAGCCCTTAGAATGCTCGTTTAAGGTGCATCAACTTTCAGCCTGTATTCTGTTTTACCTGCTTCATATTGCAGATTTCTCAGTGCTGGAGAAAAAAATGGCCATCATTATATGCATGGCGCCGTAGTGTTATGTACACTGTGTATTAAATGGTGCATACGTTTGCGTCTGCTGTTTGTATTCATTCAGATTTGCGCCGTTGGACGTAAGTTTTGTTCGGCACGGACTTTCAATTCGGTCTGTATTGTTTTTCTTTGACTGAAACATGAATGCATTTTGATTGTGGTGGTGTATGGTGTGGTCGCCGGCATGGACGACAGGATGCAATTCGTGCTAAGAGCACAGCTAGTAAACTGAAATTACTTCTGTATGGCGCTGCTATTTGCTCTTATATGGGCCAAATCGGGTTACTTTTTGAGTTCATATTTCCTTTGTGTGCAAAATGCTAGGACATTTCACGTAAACGGATAAGTGCAGAACGGCCGAGCCAGCACGCATTCAGACGAGTGGAAAGGTGGATTACACCACCTGTAACGTAAGTATGCACCTGAAATTTGGCAAATATGTGCGCTTGAATGCCCGCAGGCTGCATGAAAAAGGAAGAATAATTTTATTGAACCAGAGCCGAGAAATCGAGCATTAACCTTTTGGAGCTTTCCATGGGACGCACAACGTTTTGGACATTGCTAGTTGTGGGGACGTTTTTTAGATGTGTTCGGGAAAAATGAGCACCTCCTGGGGAGATTCCAGATGTCCCGATGGGTCATTTTTGGGAGATTTTGAGGAGGTTTTGTGTTTGTTGGGCAAGAAGCTCAAAATAAAGGAGCGAGGCAGGGGTGAATCTTGCCACGAGCACAGAGAGAGCAAGACGCGCAAAGGCACGTGCTCTCATGCGGGCTCTCGCTTTCCGCTGCAGTCACGGGAGAAACCGCGCTCCCACAGAAAGCGGCACGCGCGCGCAGGGAAAACGCGTGTACGGCTCAAAAAGTGCGAGATTTTACAGGGCCGTAGTGGCAGACGCAAGAAGAAACCGCCTAAGCGCTCTACCAAGCATGGGTATCGCGATGGAAAGCCGCGATTCAAGATGACGCCACTTAGTAGGCGCAAAATCAAAAGGCTGTGGAGAGGCGAACCACACATCGAGCGCAAAGGCAAACGGGTGCGCGAGAAAGTCAAGACTCGTGGAAGGCCTCACTTGCCACCACGAACAAAGAGAAAGAAAGAACGGTCCCACCGGAAGCGTTGCGCACTCGCAACAGGCGCGCGAAGCGCAAAGAACGGGATAAGTCGCTAGTAAGAGAAAACCAGTCATTCTCGTACTGTACCGCCCGTAGAAACTGGAAAGACAAGTACAGAGAGAAAGAAAAGCGCGTCTACCGCGAAAGAAGCAGAGACATTAGCTACCACGGTAGTAGAGAGAGAGAGAAAAGCGCAGCTACAGCGAAACAGGCAGAGACATTAGCTTTCACGGTAGCGGGTGTCGTTTATTCGAGTTGAACGCTGGCGTAGACGCACTAAGCCGTGTGTTCTAAGCAAGGCTGCCCAGTCAAAAAAAACCATTGAGATTTCCAATTGGAACCAGTTGATTTTTGGGCACCATTGGAACCAATTGGAAAGACCAATTGGTTCCAGTTGGCTTTTGAGCCAATTGGTTCCAATGGTGTCAGAAAACCAATTGGTCCCAATGTTTTTTTTTGACTGGGTAGTGCCAATCAACATTTTTCTATGGAATTGAAAATAACATGCTTTTATGGTAAATCAAAGCCAACAGACAAACATACATCACACACAAGCAACACTGCACATTCAGGCACTAGTAGCATATATTAGCTCAATATGTACATCCAGAGAACACACTTCTGCTCCAACTTATATACCCAATTTATTAGGCTTTCATGCTGGGGCCGGTGGTTCTTGCCCACTGAGCGCAGTTATTTAATTTAATTTCAGCTCCAGTGGTGGTGTAGGTGATGAGTACAATTTATTAGGCTAAGCTGCTGATAGCTCTTATTGTAATTACCATATTAGTTCTCCCTTTTTCGTCAAACATGCTCATTGGATAAATTGGGTGCAGTTTGGCGGACCAATTGGATGCAATGGGTAAGATCAATTGGGCTCACCAATTGGAAACCCAAATGGTCCAATTGGATGGTCCAAATGGACTATCCAATTGGAAACCCAAACGGTCCAATTGGATAGTCCATTTGGACCGTCCAACTGGAACACCATTCCAATTGGAAACTAAACTCGTCCAACTGGAACCCATTGGAAATCCAATTGGTTCCAATGTTTTTTTTTTGACTGGGTGCCTTCGCCTCCTCGTGACTTATAGTTTGTCACTTCGCGTGCGGTTATCAAGTTCGCTCGTAAATTGGGGCAAAATTGATGTCCTCAGTTGTGGCCTCAGCTGAGTGTTTTCCTGCCCAAATGATCTCGAGAGCGAATTTATTTTGCATTAATTTCATTCCGAGTGTTTCCTGTGTTTGACACTTTGTTTGAGTTAATTACTTTCAAGTTCTTGTATCCCACATGTGTCTCTTGTTGAAGAGGGAACAGAAAGGGGACAGAACTATTGCTAGCAGAATTTTTTTTTTACCTTTAAGTCTGACGTTTTGACGGGTGACGGAGGGCACTTGCTCGTGTTGAGTGTTGCCTGTTGTCGGTCGGTTCTTGGCAACATGCAGAACGATCAACGACCGATGCTGAGAAGCAAGCTCTTCCGAAGGACCGAGCGAAGCTGATCCAGTCACCTGGGCGACAAAGCTGCGGAGCAGTGATCCTGTCCTGACGAGCGGAACCTAGCTGTTCACGGAAAGGAGCCTGAAGCTACCTGCGGCTGAACACCGGACGAGAACTTGGAGGAGCCTGGCGTACGAGCGCGCCCCGCATCCGAGCCACGCGGAAGTAGTTCGTCTTCGTGGCACATTGTCTGGCGGCGGTGGTGCTGTAGTACCGGAGCCCACATTTCGCTGGCTGGCCTCTCTGGAAGCTAGCGCTACGCGCTCGCCGACGCTCAAAGCAGGCCCAGACTCTCTTGGACATGTCGCGGCGTGCAGCGTGATTCATCCCGCCTCGCTGGCGCCGACGCGGACCCTTCCTCCTTCCCTCCTCACCATCGGTGCGAACTCCTCCGACGCTTCGTCGGCCGTCGCCTCTCGACCATTGGTCTAATTTGAACGGTGGCCAGTGCCGTGACCTGATTGGAAGATTTGAACTGCTGGCGGCTGCAACCGACAGCGGCGGCTTTAAAAACGGAGCCGCGCTGAACCCGCGCAGCAGACGGGCAGCAGAAGAGCCATCACGCCGGAGCTATGCTCGCCGCCGGGGCCGCTCTTCTTCTTTGTGCTAGCCCGTGGTGCTCTTGGCCCTTGTATCATGTAAAAGCCCTTGTACATACTGTACATAAGTCATTTGACTCACCGTCGCCTCGACCGTTTCCTGGCTCGGACTCCCAGTCCCAACAGTGGTGGTAGCGGTGGGATGCCCCAGTCCCAACAATGGCGAGTACGCCTGTGCGAAAGTTCAACTTGCACTCAACGTATGACACACCATTGAAGTCGGGGAGTTCATGTAGTGCCCACGATCTCGATGGCACAGCGAGCTTGCGAAGGTCGTCAAGGGAGGCGGCTGGCTCGGAAGCAAAGTCGACGACTGCGTGATCCGCTTCTTCGGCTTCGTTATTCTCAGTAGCGGCTGTTGCACGTTCGTCTGATGACGTCACTTTACCTCGGCCAATGCGACGTCGTTTTCTTTCGCCGTCGTTATCAGACGCGAACTGACGCCGTTTTGTCAGTGGCCGCGGTGCCGGTGTTTTCTTCGTTAGGTATGAAGGCACGTTCGGCAAAATCGTCGGCACAGCGTCAGGCCAAAGAGTTGGTTTGCCTCTTGGCACTCGAACTTCTGTTCCATTAATTATGTGCACATAATCTCACACGATTAAATGAGGCTCAAAGTGAAGCTCGCACACAGCGCAATCGGCGTCGAGGGGCTTATCAAGCCTACACAGATTTCTCTCCCAGACAAGTCGTCGTTCTTCATCTCTTGGGGCTTTAAAAAGGGATACCTTGCGGCCTTGGACCGTGCGAGCGTACCCAGTCTTGCACCCGGGTGCATAACAGTGATTTAAACGCTGTTTTCTTTCCATTTGAGTCACAAATCTGCGATAGAGCTCGCATACGCGCACGCACACACACGCATACAGGTCGGAACACGCCAACTTGCTTCAAGAGTGTACGACGCCAGCGCCACCGCTACTTTCTTCAAGAAAGGGGGACGCTGGTATGGAAGGCGCGCCGGCTTCGGTCGCGCCACTCAATCAGGCACGAGACTAAAATCCGCCGCCAATAGGAATGTGAGGTTGTCCCTAGGTTTCCCTAGTTGAATTGAACTCCATGTGTTTTGAAAGTGCCTAAAAAAAGACGAAAATGTCCCTAGTTGGGTCTAACCTGTCACCAGGATTTTTCTTTTGCCCTTTTGCCACTTTTGCCTTTGTCGTCATTAAAACTTCCTGTTGGGCGAGTTGGTAGTTCATCTTGAAGTATAAATGTTATAGCGCAAACAAAGACACGGACAAGAGAGACGAAACACACACACAAGCGCTTGTGTGTGTGTTTCGTCTCTCTTGTCCGTGTCTTTGTTTGCGCTATAACATTTATACTTTGTCATCAGCGCAGCGGGAAGATCAACAAGTCGGGCAGCGTGCGCGGTGTTGCTGTTGGCGACAGCCAGGTGAAGTTTCTGGAGCGAGTCCGAATCGCGCTGCAGAGCACGGTAAATGTTTTCACCTTTAGCTTCGGTGGAGCCACGATGGAGATGCTGCCGGGTCTTGTCCGGGGACTTCGCCTTCAGCCTCAATTAGATTTCATTGGTGTTTACGTCAGCGGAAACGATTTGTTCGTTTGAAACAGCAATACAGTGTCAACGATCGTTGCATGCCTCGAGGTAAGCCACTGTTACTGATGTTCGTCATGGTGTGCCGCGTTTTGTAGTCTGGAAGTGAAGCACTGGGTAGTGCGTGAGATCTGTTTTGTGTTTAGGGGCATGCTGCTTTGCTGTTCAAAATAGATGACAGAGGATAAAATTCCTTTAAGCAAAGTACACATTTTGTCCGCGATTGTACTTGGTTTACTAGTTGCTACAGTGTGCAGATAGGGCTAACCTTTCCCCTTCTGGAACAGTTAATTTTTCACATATGCTTGTGTTGTTTGGTGACTCATAATGTGGGAGCTTGCTTTCACAACGCTGTGGAAGTGCAGCTTAGTGTCGTACTTGTCTTTGAAAGTGTAGGTCTCGCTTTGTATAGAACTTTCAAATAAAGCTAGGAGCTGTCACTCTGTGCATGTCATTGATGCTGGAAAGTGCTGAAGAGGTAGATGTGGAAAACATGTGCTTGCACTTTGCATTCTTCTGCATTCCCGATGTAAAAATGGTCTTGCAAAAACAAAGCATTGTTGTTCACTGCTCATGATCCAATATTTTCTATGCAGGAGACTGCGGCAGAAGTGAAGCAGTACGCAAGCCACATTTTCGTTTACAAGATAGTGCCCCGAGGGGATGAACAGGGGCGTGAGAAAGAGGCTGACCGCCTTCACCTGAACAGGCTTCTGGTGTGGCGCCTCTCCAGGCTAGGTGCCACAATTCTCAGCATTGACGTAAGCGTGTTTTACATTCCAGAATTGTCCTGTACTACTTATTCAAAGATTGCACTGATGTCAGTGAAAGGAATTCTAGGATATGCTTCCACCATGTTGATGAACCACTAGCTCCTGAAGTATGCATTCCACATCATTTCAGCACGGCGGCACGCTATATTTCGGCAGTCCAAGCGCAGAATAGCTGCGGTAGGAAACATCCGATGAACAGAAATTTTCTCGCTGTGTGAGCGAAGGCGCACTTAACAGAGCGAAAGAGCTTGCGTGTGGCGCACATTTAACGTGCCAACTTTGACCATAAGAACAGCTACCATCAAATATAGGGTGCATTCTTCATAACAGGTAAATTCGCAATTTCGACTGTCCTGTATGTGACAATGGTGAAGCAAGAAAAGTGCCAGTGGTTAACTGGATGTTTTTTGTTGAAATGGTAAGCACCCAAGTAGCTCGAGGAGACAAAACTTGACCGGACCCCATCGCTTCATGCTTGGTGCCAAGCATGAAGATTTCGCACAATGCCAGCATACAGTGAGACAATACACAGTGAGAAGAGGCAAGCTGAGGCTCATGCAAAAACAGCATGCAAAGGCCAATGTAGCAGGGGCGCCGATTAAGCCGTGCGTAGTGTGCCTTGATGCATCGTTCCATATTGAAGCAGGTAGACGATGACAATGAGCAATTGAACAAGTGAAAGGAGACGAAGACAACAACAAAGTTCTGGCTGTGTTCTCGGTGCCGCTCAGAGCTGTTCCCTTCGCTTGTGTAAATAACTGTAAATATATTCTTTCCCGCAACAATATCAAGGAAGTAAGGTGGAAAGTTGGGCGAGTTGAATCTTATTCATGATGAAGTTTAGCGCCAAAAACGAAATTAATGAAATTAAAATGAAATTAAAAATGATCAGAAGTATTGAAAAGTGAACACAAGCATACAAAAATATTACTGGCTAGTTTGATTAACACTGCCATTGCAGATGTCTTCATGCCATCTAAATGAAAATCAAGTGATCAAGTATTCATTTTCCTTCAGCTAAAGTGTTCTTGTTTTCCTCTTTTCATTTTCTTGTTTGCGTTTCATTTGACACTGACTATGCAGGGTTCTACTTGTACAGGGTTCTATCATGAAAAGTGAACTGCAAGCAGCAGTGCTTCTAGTCAGTTTTGTTACTACATTTCATATTGTACACATCTGTGTTCCTTGATGCAGAGGGTTCTTTGAATTCTGTGAGAATGTTTCATAAAATCTTTCTTCATCAGTGAAGGAGAGTGCTGAGGTGTGATATTGTTGTGTTGTTGTCAAGGTTAATGTGTATTGACTGCATTAAAGAAGAATGCCTCTATTTAAAAAAAAAAAAAGTGCTCGTGTTGTGTCTTCACTCCTTTGTCCTCGTTTTTGGCGCTAAACTTCATCATGAATATCAAGGAACTTTAGCCATGCGCTGATCTTTTTTCATCCCGCCCACAGCTGACGGCAGAAATACATGTTTTTGTGAGCTGTCTTTTTTTGCAGCAAAAAAGGGACTAACATTTACTGGCAGTGCAACAATGTGTGTATTCAATGTCCACAAACAGGCTAACGGCTGCGCTCTTCTCTGCTTCCAGTCATGAGGGGCCAATTTTCTTGCACTGCCGAACCTTTTCCTTGCATTGAACGTGCACTGAAGCGATCAGTTGCAATTTTTAGCCCTTGTGAAAGGACTGTGCATTCAGAAGAGAAGGCATTTTCACGCACAGAGAGCAAAGGAGCTGATTGCAGCACAAAATGCATCTGTTTATTCGCGTCTTGAAGCATGAGTGGCAGCCAAGTGGTTCGTAAACATGGCTGCTGTAGCAGCAATCTCAATGATGTGACGTCATGACCAAGCTATGTATAGCCTAGGATGGTTCACATTGTTCTCAAAGCAGTGTTGCAGATCTACCAATGCAGTGTACAGCCAGCAGACAGCAATGAAGGCTGTATAGCATGCATGACTTTTGCAGAGTTGTTCTTGTTTTTGTTTTATGTTCCTTGTCCTAGAAATCTTCCGATAGCCACTTGATTCTATAGTCTCCATACATGTCACCATTTTTACATACCTCTGCTTCTTCTCGGCAGTATTGCGTACCTGACCTTCATTTCCAGGAGCACCTCTGACACTTTCGCTTCCTTTGTGCACGCAGATATGAGGTGCATTCAGTGGTAAGCTGGAGCTGGATTTTTAAAGTTCTTTTACAGAAGGTTTAATTAAGGTACTAAACTGATTACATAGCTAGTACACAACACAGCACTCCTTTAAGTTTTTTTTTTGGCAGTTCTTGGCAAGTGCCTATATATTGTGAGGAAAATTTATTATTTGAAATCGGTTACCACCGTTCATGCATTCCTGAGTGAACTTTGTTGTTGTGGGACCTCATTACGCTTTTCACATTTTGAAGCAGGACAAACACAAGCAAACTCGGTGGTGTGAGGATGGTCGAATACAAAAGGATGCGAGATGCCCCAAAACTGCACTTCCTCAATAGTTGACACAGTCTGTGAAGCAGTTTTTGGCGTAAAATAGTCGCGGCAGAGACTGTTGTTGGCAGCCAGTGCCATTTCCAGCGAATAGCAGGCTTGAGCTGACCCTGACCGAGCTGAGTGTAAATAGTCACACTGCCTCCTCTAGGCATGTGTTGTTCTAATATCAGGGCCTTGTGTACCGAGAATAAAGTCAACATCAGTTTGCCTGCAGATCGCTCCATGTGCAACCTTTTTGGTTTTGTGCATGTGCTGTGGCACCACTCCATGCTTTCTTGCTTTCACATAGATTAGAAGTAAACCCATCTGTGATTATGTAAACAAATCGATGCATTTTAGGCATGTTATAGCTATTATGCCTGCAAAACCAGCAAACTAAAATTTCTACTCGTCAGAAAAGCCGCAGGGCTACTGTACCCAGAGGCATCCATTAAGAAAATAAATGAATTCCAGAATTTGTTTCGTATACATATCGTGGTATCTCTCTACGCAAATGACTTCAGCACATTTAATTACATCCTCCGTGTTTGTGGAAATTTTTGTCTGTATAGGCGAGATTTGATAGCGTTGCGGTCACGTTTGCATATGTGGATACAGTGCCTGAAGAAGATATAAAAAAGAAGGATCGATATCATTGCAGTTGGCTGGTGGAAATGGCCTGTGGCACTGACAGCTGTATTTAGTTTCTTGGCCATTTCCAGCTTATGAAAGCTCTATTCAGTCAAAGTTGCTGTTTTGTTATTAGAACACAGTAATCAGTCGATGTAGGCATACTTCACTTTGACCTTAGTGTTCTTTTTAACTCTGTTCACATTCTTATGTCTGCAGCTGTATGCATCAGCAGTCTTTATAAGCCATTGTATGGTTGAAAGATTGCGCCCTCTAGTTTTGCACCCACGCAGTTACTATTTTGAATATTTCTCAATGAACTTCTTCTTTTCATGTGCATGTGATGAAACTGCACCTCCTTTGTCTCTGGCTACTGATGCATGACAGGTGCGTGCCAGTGGCCTGAAAAACCTTGCCATTTTTCTGTATGCCTCTTTCCTTAAAAAATTACATAGCTCGTACAAAATATTTGTAATGGTACTGGTGTTGAATGGTATTGGCCTGTACACCCCACCTGATCGAAATTATGCCTATTTTTCTAGCATCTCTTCCTGACAGCTCAGCGAGAGCCAAACCTGGAGATGCTTGCTGAGGACCGGTACCATGTGTGCCGTGTTCGCGGCCTACAAGCACTGGCTTTTGTTTTGAGCCGGGGAGTAGCTGCCCTCTTTGGTTCTGAGCATCGTGGCAGGACTGAGGAAGCTGCAGCCCGGTTTCAAGCACTGTTTTGTGTTTTATGTTGGGCCAAGGGACACCACCGTGGAGAATGTGAAGGATTCAGATTTGGGTTCTAACAGTTCTTTGAACTGTTTCAGTGAACTGTTAACAGTTCATTGAATCCTTACCTGAACCTTGTAAGTGAATTTGGCCTCCCTGATGGCACTGTCTGGCGTGCAGTAGTCATTGTTGTCTCTCCTTATTCTTTTGGTATGGAGAACTCACCATCTCATCGTCATTTCAGAAAGTATGAGCTGTAACTCGTCTGTTGTGCAGTGGCTTTTCAGTGGCACTGAAGAATTGTTTCGTGTTGCACTGCTAACATTGCGCTCGTCTGAGCGCAATGTTAGGTAATGTGTTCAGTACACCGAGACTCTCGCACATCTCTTCAAAACGCAAGAGGAGTGGTCTGGTAGTTTGTGGTTTATTATTAAAAAGTGTTCTGGATGGACACTTTGTAACTATTTCGTAACAAATATGTTTTGGTAGGGAACGGATTTTTAGGACGTATGAGCATGTAAGTATGCTTCTTCTATCTGTAAGAGATGGTTCATTTCTTTCAACGTAGAGACTATTAATGGGTGACGTCCTGTAAGCGCCAGTTGCAAGACGTAAACCTAAATTGTGCACTGGGTCCAGTCGTTTCAAGTGTGATGGCCTTGCTGAACCATATACTATACTACCATAGTCTAATGAGGATCGTACCACAGAGCGATAAATTTTTAGAAGCCCTGCCCTGTCAGAACCCCAGTGTTTATGTGAAAGGACTTTGAGTATGTTCAGTGATCGGGAAGTTCTTTTTTAATGTGTTAATATGAGGCAGGAAAATGGGTTTTTTGTCAAATGTTATGCCTAGAAATTTATGTTCATTTTCTGCTGGTAAATCTATTTCGTTAAGGTGTAGGGTGGGGTCTGCCTGTAAGCCTCGTTCGAGTGAAAACAGAATGGCTACTGTTTTCTGTGGGGAAAATCGGAAACCATTTCTGTCTGCCCATGTTGTCAGTTTATTTATTGTTAGCTGTATTTGTCTTTCACATGTTGATATGCTGGAGGATGTGTAAGCTATCTGGAGGTTGTCTACATAAAGTGAATACATAACAGACCTTGGTATTATTTTGTTAAGAGAATTCATTTTTAGAATAAAAAGAGTTGTGCTTAAAATACACCCTTGAGGCACTCCATTTTCCAAATTCAAATTCTTTATTTCTGCCTTGTAAACATACAGACAGCGGAGGCGCAGAAAAAGCTGAGAAACAGCTTGACTAAGCCGCAGCCCCCTTTCGCTTGGCAGCAGCTTGACAGCAAGGCTTTTAATACAAAAGGCAGTTGCAAAGCGTGATAACAAGTATACAATACAAGAGAAAACGAAAGAACATTATACAATATTGACACAATATTCATATTAGGTAGACACAGGTAATGGCAGCAAAGGAAAAAAAAGAGAAAGAAGAAAAAAAAAACACAAAACAAAAATCCTACATGCTAGCATACAAAGCACGCAAAGACCTGTTTGACGAACTGAAAAGGTCAAAATTATTATATATATACGCGTTTAGCAGGGACGGAAGAGTGAACTGCAGGCGTTCTCTACCCGAGTTTAACCGTGGGGTCGGGACTATCCATGTCTCCGCATGCCTTGTTGTGTAGCTTGCATCTCGGGTATGTAGTTCAGCAAGTTTACGTATGTGGTTTACATTTCTACGTGTTTCGAGTTTAAACCGGACACTCAAGCGATATTTATACAAGTTGTGTATTTTTAGCACACAACTTTGTAGAAAGAGATCTTTGCTTGGCGAGTCCCAGGGGACATTGTAAACATGACGAAGAAACTTTTTCTGAAAAATGTAGATACGCTGAAGACAGCTAACCGTAGCTGTGCCCCACACTAGATGGCAGTAGTTTAAATAGGAGTAGAAAAGTGAATTGTAGAGGAGTAACTTTACTGTTCTTGGAATGACGTATCTGAGCCGACTTATCACTCCGGTTATTTGAGCCAGTTTCGTGACAATATGGTCCGTGTGGTGTTCCCAAGACATGCTGGAAGAAAAAAACTACTCCAAGGCATTTAAATTGTTCAACTATGTCTATACGTCGCGAGTTTAGTTTAATCTCGATGGGGGAAGGAAGTACTTTGTTTTTAGGACGAAATATGACAGCTTTTGTTTTCTTCTCATTTATACGCATGTATCTGGATTCGGACCACTTTTGTAATTCACTCAAGGTGTCATTGCATTCCCGAACAAGGAGATCAAGATCATTTCCAGTAAAAAAGATGCTAGTGTCGTCAGCGTAGATAATAAATTTTGCGGCGGAGTTAATGTTGGAGATATCATTTAGGTACATATTAAAAAGTAATGGTCCCAATATACTACCCTGGGGAACGCCAGAAGTAACAAGTTTTAGTTCAGATGTCACATTGTCTATGCTTACAGCCTGTTTTCTATGCGAAAGATATGATTTCAGGATCATTTGAGCCAGTCCACGAATACCACAACGCTCCAAGTTTTTCAGGAGTACACTGTGGTTTACTAAATCGAATGCCTTCGAGAAGTCCACGAAGACACCAATAACAAAGGCCTTATTTTCAAACTGTGTTAGTATATATTCCTTTTGTTCGAGTAGTGCTAACTCGGCAGATTTATTTTTACAAAACCCAATGTTATAGCGGGACAATCTTTAGGGCCAAGCAACCCTGAGCTACCATGTGTCACGTGTTGGCGGCTTTCCCGCCAGTCTGTACCCTGCCACCAGCAATAAAGGACGTAACATATAATTGGCGACGAGGTAAAAATGGCAACTGCGCTGGGCACGATTGGGGAATTCGTTCCAACAGAGGCGACGTCTTGGCCCTTGTATTTGGAGCGCCTCGAATTTTTCTTTCAAGCAAACGACATCGACGGTAACGAGAAGAAGCGAGCAACGCTCTGCAGCGTTTGCGGCCCAGCAACGTATGCCATCGTTCGCTCCCTTTGTTCTCCGGATGCGCCGTCGGCCGTGGCCTACGATGAGATCGTCAGGCGTCTCTCAAACCACTTCTCGCCGCGACCGTCGGTGACAGTACAGCGTTTCAAGTTTGGCACACGTCAACAGCAGCCCGGTGAGTCAATTGCCGACTACATCGCAGAATTGCGACGTCTCTCGGAACACTGCGATTTCGGTGCGTCGCTCGATGACATGTTGCGCGACCGGCTAGTGTGCGGGGTGCGAAGCGAGACCCTTCAGCGTCGGTTGCTGGCGGAGCCGGAGCTTACGTTTGCTACAGCTCGGGAGAAAGCCATTGCAATGGAATCTGCGCAGCGACAGACCGAGCAAATTCGCGGCAGTGCCGCATCGTGTGAAGTTGGCAGCGTGAGCGGGCAGCGTTTCGACCCGTGTGTTGCGAAGGTCTCTGCGCCAGTGACAGCCAAGGAGGGTACCCATAAGCAGGCTGGTTCGCCTGGAAGCACAAGCGTATGTTTCCGCTGCAAGGGTGCGCATTCGCCAAGCAGTTGCCCATTCATGAATATGCAGTGCCACTTCTGCAAGCAACGAGGGCACATAGTGAGAGCATGCAGGAGGAAGGCGGCAGCTCGCGCTTCGGCTGAACCCAACTCTCAGAACAAAAAACGGGCCAGTGGAGGCCGTCACAAGAATGCTGCGTCGGACGTTTACGACGTGTTCGTGCTGTCTGGTGAAGAGCCAGCCGTGAGAGTGGAAGTGCGCGTCAACGGAAGTCCCCTAGAGATGGAGGTGGACTCTGGTGCAGTGTGTTCAGTCATCAACGACCGGACTATGCAGAAGCTGCGAATATCGAAAAGGGCGTTGCGCCCAAGTACTCTTCATCTCCGAGCTTACAATAACAAGGAACTACGAGTGTTGGGTGAACTGACCGTGAAGGTGGAATTCAAGGGGCAGGAACATCGCCTGCGATTGGTGGTGGTTAAGGGTGCTAATATCGGACTTCTCGGTCGGGACTGGTTCAAGTCTTTGGGAATAAGTCTGAGTGGTGTTCACAGTGTGTACGAGTCGAGTCGAACTGGCAGTAGGGGAACAACAGCCTTGCTCAAGAAGTATTCTTCAGTCTTTGAGCCTGGACTTGGGACAAGTAAAGGGCCTCCTGTACGCATAGAGGTGAACCCGGCAGCTCCGCCGCGATTTCTGAAGCCACGACAAGTACCGTTTGCATTGAGACCGAAGGTGGACGAAGCACTGGACAAGTTGGTGAGCCAAGGCATTTTCCAGCCTGTGCGGCACTCGAAGTGGGCAACACCTGTCGTTCCAGTTGTCAAAAAAGATGGATCGATAAGGATCTGTGGGGACTACAAGAGCACAGTCAATCGTGTAGTGCAGTGGGAAACGTATCCCCTGCCGACACCGGAGCAGCTGTTTGCCAGGCTGGCAGGTTGCTCGAAGTTTTCAAGGCTAGACCTCGGACAGGCGTATCAACAGAAGACTGTTGATGAAGAAACAGCTGACTTGTTGACGGTTACAACACATCGGGGACTGTTCCGCGTAACCCGTCTTCAATTTGGCGTGGCAGTGGCAGTGGCTATCTTTCAGAGGTACATGGAAGAACTGTTGCATGGAATTGATGGTGTTCTTGTGTTCTTGGATGACATCTTGATCGGTGGAAAGGATGAGGTGCAGCACAATGCTCGTTTACAAGAAGTGCTCAAAAGAATTCATGAAGACGGTCTGCGACTAAAGTTTGACAAATGTCAATTTGGTGTTGAGGAAGTGTGTTACTTGGGATTCCGTGTGAACTCTGCAGGTGTGCAGCCGACAGAAGACAAGGTGCGTGCTATTCACAAGGCCCCAGAGCCGACATGCAAAAAGGAACTTCAAGCCTTTTTAGGAGCTCTGAACTTTTACAACAAGTTTCTTAAAGGAGCAGCTCATGCCTTGGAGCCACTGTACCGGCTGTTGGACAAGGGTCGCGAGTGGCGTTGGATGGAAGCTGAGGCGGAAGCATTTCGCCAGGCGAAAGATCTGCTACAGTCATCACATGTTCTGGTGCACTATGATGTCAACAAACCCCTAGTGCTGGCCTGTGACGCATCCCCGTACGGATTGGGTGCTGTGTTGAGTCATGTGTGCGAAGATGGCAGCGAGAGACCGGTTGCATATGCGTCGAGAACTATGAGTGCGGCAGAACGGAATTATGCCCAGACAGACCGAGAAGCGCTCGCCATCGGCTTTGGCATAAAGAAGTATCATCAGTTTCTATATGGGAGACATTTCAAAATTGTGACAGACCACAAACCTCTCTTAGGACTGTTGCACCATGCCAAGCCCATTCCCCAGGTGCTATCACCACGGATGCTGCGTTGGACCCTCATGTTATCGGCTTATGACTATGAAATTGAGTATCGACCAGCGGAGAAGCTTTCCAATGCTGATGCATTCAGTCGTTTACCACTGAGAGCCAGTAGGGCAGAGGAAGAGGAGCAGCGTCTTGGGGAAGTAGGGATGCTGGAAATGGCGCCGGAAGTAGCATGGAACTCTAGGAAGGTGGCAAGATTCACGTCAAGGGATAAGCTGTTGGCTAGAGTCTGCAATTGGGTGCAGCATGGGTGGCCAGAGGGTAAGCTGCCAGAAGAGTTTGCAGCGTTTGTGAGCCGCAAGCATGAACTGTCGGTGTACCAAGGTTGTTTGCTGTGGGGCAGTCGTGTGGTCATTCCAGAGCCAGCTCGACCGTATGTCATGGACATTCTTCACACAGCTCATCCAGGAATTGTCAAGATGAAGGGGCTTGCCAGAGGAGCCGTGTGGTGGCCAGGAATCGACAGAGATGTTGAGCAGAAAGTGAGAGACTGTGCACGTTGTCAGGAATCCAGGTCTGCGCCAGCAGCTGCAAAGATTCACCCTTGGGAATTCACCAAGCGTCCTTGGACAAGACTACACATCGATTTTGCTGGGCCCTTCCAAGGCAAAGTTTTCCTCATTGTGGTGGACTCTCACTCAAAGTGGTTGGAAGTGTGCCGGATGAATTCCATGTCGACAGCTACAGTTTGTGCGAAGCTTCGTTTCCTTTTTGCTACCCATGGCATTCCAGAAACTGTTGTTTCTGATAATGGCACTGCCTTTTGTTCGGAGGAGTTCAGAGACTTCATGTGCCGGAATCAAATCCGACATGTGACCGTTGCCCCATATCACCCTTCTTCGAATGGTCAAGCAGAACGCATGGTGCGCGAAACCAAGGGAGTACTCAAGCGAATGGTTGGAGGCGATATCGACACACGTCTGGCTAGGTTTTTAATGACCCAGCATATCCTGCCTCATGCTACAACAGGCAAGAGCCCGGCCGAATTGCTAATGGGCAGGAAACTTTCAACTGTGTTAGAGCGTCTGCATCCTGACCTGCAGTCCAGTGTGCAACAGAAACAAGAGCAGGTGATGCAGCGCCGTAGCCAGGCAGTGCGACTGTTTGATGTGGGGGATCGAGTGTTTGTGCGCAACTATCTCTATGGGCCCAAGTGGTTGCCGGGCATTGTGGATGCTGTCACAGGACCAGTGTCGTACTTGGTCGTCACCAAGGACGGTCGTCGATGGAGACGTCATGTTGACCAACTCAGAAGTCGTTCTGCCAGCTACGCATTGGACAGTTTCGCTTCTGGGATGTGTGAAGAGGAGGAACCGCTGGTTGCTTCCCCGGCAGGGTGTTCCGGGCTTGGCATTCCTTCAAGCCTAGAGGACCCTGGAAGACGGGACCAAGGAGAAAGACTGGAGGAGGCTGCAGCGCCCAGTACCGAATCTGCTTCCTGTGGTGAGGACCGTGAAGCGAGTGCTTCCCTTCAAGTCCAGCGACCACAGCGCCAACGCAGCCGCCCTGCGTATCTGAAGGACTTCGTGACGTAGGGGGGAGGAGTGTTATAGCGGGACAATCTTTAGGGCCAAGCAACCCTGAGCTACCATGTGTCACGTGTTGGCGGCTTTCCCGCCAGTCTGTACCCTGCTACCAGCAATAAAGGACGTAACACCCAAATTGATTAGGTGACAAAAGGTCATGTTTATCAATAAAATCAGACAACCGTGTATAGAGAACTTTTTCAAAAGCTTTTGAGAATATTGGGAGTATCGATACTGGTCTATAATTTCCTAAATCATTGCGGTCTCCTTTCTTATACAAAACCGTTACTTTGGCTATTTGCATTTTTTTAGGAAATGTGCCCGTAGTAAAGCATAAGTTAAATATATCTGCAAGAACAGGGGCAATAACTCTTATAACATGCTTGACAGGCCTCACTTGAATGCCGTCAATGTCACAGCTATGGCTGTTATTTAGGCTTTGTACGACTGATATAACCTCCTCTGTCGTAACTGGGTTCAGAAATATTGTGTCCCTATTGTAAGAGCTAAAATAGGTGTTGAAATCACTTGACGGGGTGTTATGGGCAAGGGTGGTAAAAAAGTTGTTGAAGGCATCTGCCAACTCTCTGCCGGATACATCTTTGTTATCAAGCTTTAAAGCCCGCGGGGCAGCCTGTGGTTGCTCACGCCTCAGTAAGAAATTCAACCTTGACCACAACAGATCGTGGCGACCATTTTTAATTTCAAGAAATGTCGCGAAGTATTCCGCACGAGCGAGACGTAGCTTTTTTGTTAATCTATTTCTGTATTTCTTAAAAATGCTTAGGTCATCTGTTGAACGTGTGTTTAAAAAGATTTTGTACAGTTTGTCTTTCGTTTTAATTTCTTGGCGCAACTCAGAAGATATCCAAGGTTTGCGAGTTTTACGCTTTATTGCACGCACTTTTAGCGGGAAAGAGGAATGGTAGAGCTGTTTAAATACTCGGAGGAACTCATCGTAAGCCTCATTTGCGTCACTGGTAACGTCAATACTATCCCACTCAACTTGTTCTAGTGAACTGTGAAATGAATTGAGGGTAGCATTGGTTATACTTTGGTACTTCGCTTTCTCCTGTCGGTACTTTACCAGTGTAGTCTTATTTATGCATGCAAACACTGGAAGGTGGTCACTGATCGCACATGATATTACGCCCGACTCAACTATCGGTTGGGAAGTGTTCGTAATCAGCAGATCAAGAAGTGACTCACTTTCTTGTGTTACCCTTGTTGGATCATTAATAATAATAATAAATCCGTTCGAGGCCAAGACTGCGTTAAAGTCTCTAGTAGAGGAGTTATCCTTCAACATATCGATACAGTGAAAGCTCGTTAATTCAAAACTCGATAATTCGAATTTTCGGATAATTCGAACTACACTACTTGGTCCGGCCAAGCTCCATAGAGATCTGTGTATAAAAAAGCCCGTTAATTCGAAAGCGAGTCGGTTCCGTTACGGATAATTCGAACTACGCGCCACCGCATCTGGGCGGCTTGGCACACAGCATGTGGCCAAAAAAAAAAAAAAAAGCACCTCCTCCGCATAGTTAGCTGCGTACGAAACGGGGACAGAAGATGGAACTAGATAAAACCTTGGAAAAGTGGGTAAAACTTAAATGGCACCACCACCGGCGCGGTGGCCGGCGGCACCGGAGGGTAGGGAGGGGTTGGCGACCGCGCTGGCGGCTGCCTACCCTCTTTTCCGCGCAACCTCCGGAACTCTCATCTAAATACTCGTTAATTCGAGCCCTGTTAATTCGAAAATACGGATAAGCACTGTCAGCGCGGTCCCAGCCAACGCCCATGAAGGCTATGACTTCGGACCGGCGCTACAAATTACGAGCGAAAAAGTTTTTTTTTTTCTTTGCGAGTGTCGTCCATGCTTCCACCCATCGGTCACGCCAACGGAAGCACGCGCTCAGCGCGAACAAGACGCCGGCTTTTGAGAGGCAGTAGACGGTGTCCGCCCCAATCGCCCATGGCACATAAGGCGCACATACTGAAAACGAGGCTTGCACAACCGAACAAGCGCTGGCACTCTGCCAAAGTTCGCTTCCCCCTTACTGGAGCTACCCCCCCCCCCCCCCTGCCTAAGAATCTGAAAAAAAAAAGCGTCAGTCGTTAACGCTTCCCTCCGTTTGGCACCGTCACGGCCCACAACGCATTTCTTGGCCGCGCGCCAAGATGCTGCGCAGCGATAAGCCCACAACGCATTTCTTGGGGGCGCGCCAAGATGCTGCCAAGCGATAAGTGATTTTATCGCTGCGCAGCATCTTGGCGCGCGGCCAAGAAATGCGTTGTGGGCCGTGACCGTGCCAAACGGAAGGAAGCGTTAACGACTGACGCTTTTTTTTTTTCAGATTCTTAGGCAAAAATCGGGGGGGGGGGGGGGGGTCATTATGTGAGTGGGTTCGTTACGCGAGTAAATACCCTACATATACCGTAATGCAAATGGTTCTTGTCGGTTTTTTCGCGGCCATTCGATAATTCGAACATCGGATAATTCGAACTTTTTTCCCGGTCCCGTGAAGTTCGAATTAACGAGCTTTTACTGTATTAAAATCACCTCCAGCTATTAGAGTGTATTTGTTATCTGTTATAAATGAAAGAAAACAGTCGTAAAATTCCAAAAACCTAACCATATTTCCCTTCGGTGGACGATAGCAAACCGAAAACACGAACCTGCCAGTACAGGCTGATAGCACTTCAAAATCTTCAGTAATAAGACTGTACGAGTCCAACTTGTCGCATTCAATGTCATCTGACACCAGTAAAGCCACTCCACCCCCCCGGAGGCCGGAGCGGTTCAAGTAATAAGTTTTGTAATTGGTCATCCTGAAAACGTCGGAATCATCTGTGCTCCAAGTCTCACTGAGCATGATCAAAGAAAAAGGAAATGAAAATTCGCCAAAGAACTCCTCTAAACACAATATCTTGTTTTTTACAGAGCGTGCGTTCAGGTGAATAGCGTTAAGCGTTGTCAGCGCAACACACGAAGCAGTGCGGTTCAAGTCACTCGGCAGATAATACATCTGCTGCATTTCGATTATGTTTCAAGAAGAAACTCGAAAGATACCATGCTGAGTGCTATAGCCGATCCAAATCGCTCTTTCCCTTCACATGAATGGCACTCATTCCCTCACTTCGCCTAACGAAAACCTTTCCATTGACATACCAAGTGAACTTATAGCCTTTTTCTTTGGCACAGACTTTAGTTGCCTGAAGCAGTTCTCTATTTCGGCGTGTTAAATTTTCTTGCATGAAAATGGGCGGGTCGCTATCTTTTAAGTTCTTCTTATTCTTCAACCAGTTTTCTCTTGTAGCTTGCTTCGCAAAATGCACAATGATGCCTGGCGTCTTATCATGTTTAGCGGGAAGTCGATGAACAGTTGCTATCTCCGATTCCATCAAGCGAGGCACTCGAAGTTTATCAGCCACGTTATTCAATATGACTGTTAGATCCTCATCCTGCACTTCTTTTATGCCATGCAGTTCCAAGTTCAGCTGCCTGCTTCGGAATTCAAGATCGTGTATCTCCTTTTCAAACTGAGCTTGTGCTGCCTGATTTAAGTCATCCTTTTTCTCAAGCTCCGATATCCTCTTCTTTAGGTCCATGATATCCGCCTCTTGATGGCCGACCTTTTGCTCAAATTCATCAAACTTCGAAGATATGAAGCTAAGAGACTCCTCCATGCTTTCAATTTTTTCTGCCAGGGGCATCAGCCGCTCTAACTTTTGGTTAATTGAGAAGAGCGCAAGTTTGATATCTGTTTCAGAGCCACTACTCTCTTTACTACATGTATTGCTACTTCCTGCACTTCTGCATGATGGGCACTGCCACGCTTTCTTTGTGGCCTCATACTTCGATTTGAAGGTCTTTTCAGTAAGACCAGCACATTTTCCAAAGTGATAGTTGCTCTCGCATTTGGAACATTCCACAAATGGCTCATCCTCAGAGATGATCACATCACACGTGCTACAGGAATCAGACATTGCTTGAAGTGTACAGAAGTACTCGCAAAATGAATCTCAGTAATGCAAAAAGCATAGCAAATGTCAACAAATGTCAGCAAATGGCAGCAGCAGCAGCAGCAGAAATACTATTAAAATAGATATTATGGAAACATACGCCTACTAACCTGCAAAAGAGCAGTTTTTCAAACGGTGTTCACGGCTTGCTGCCGCTGCTGCCAAGTGACGGGTGGCCGAAGATGCTCCGCTTTTTGTTGGGTCGAGCTGGCTGGGTGCGCATGTGCAGATGACTTCTTGCCAGGAAATCCCTCGTCACTGGGGCGGATCCGTGAAACGTAGAGCCAGAAGTCGACGCAGCGCTTCGAATGCACGTTCGGTGGGGCCGCGAAGTAGACGGCACTGCAAAAGAGCAGTTTTTCAAATGGTGTTCACGGCTTGCTGCCGCTGCTCCTGAATAAAATCCCTCGAAAGGGTTGAGCCTAGACGAACATTAAATGAGCGGTTAGATAAAAAGTCTTTAATGGAGTTCAGCATTCTGCCATGGATGCCAAGTTCAGCTAAGTCCTGAAGAATTCCGAACCTCCAGGTAGTATCATATGCTTTTTCTAAATCAAAAAAGACTGCAAGACAGTGTTGTTTGTGTATAAAAGCTTGTCTGACTGTATTTTCGAGACGGACTAGGTGATCTGTAGTTGAGCATCCCTTTTTAAAACCACGCTGGTGGATATCAAGAAGTTTACAGGATTGAAGAACAAAGGTTAGTCTTATATTTAGGACACTTTCGAAGGATTTGGCGAGGCAACTGGTCAGGGCTATGGGTCTATAACTGCTAGGAGAGGTTGGGTGTTTACTAGGTTTAAGAAGCGGCACAATAATAGCTTTTTTCCAGGCTTCAGGTATTTTTCCCGATATCTAAACTGTGTTAAAGAACCTTAAAAGTGCTTCTACGGCAGGTTGAGAGAGATGGGCCAGCATTTCGTAGTGGATTTGGTCGGGTCCTGGAGCGGTTTTTTTACCAGCAGACAGTACTGTATTTATTTCTTCGAGGGTAATCACACTGTTATATTTTTGGTTTGCCCCTCCACTAGTTGGAAGTCTTTGTTTTTCGGCTGTGTTTTTGTATTTTAAAAAGGACTGCGCATAGTGTGATGAACTTGAAACTGCTGCGAAATGTTCCCCCAATATGTCTGCCTGTTCCCCTATGCTTGTTTGTGTGCCAGGTGTTGTCAATAAAGGAATTGTGAATGGTGAAAAGTTGCCATTTAATTTTCGCACATGTTTCCACATTTTTTTAGATGTGATGTGACTGTTAATAGAAGAGACGTAAGTTTGCCATGATTTTTTCTCGGCACTACGACGGACGTACCGAGCTTTAGCTCTTGCTTTTTTAAAATTTATGAGATTCTCATGTGTCGGATACCTGCGAAATTTACCCCAAGCTCTGTTTTGTAGTTTTTTTTGCTTCCTGGCACTCTTTTGTCCACCATATTTTATGCTTTTGTTGCACCACTCCTGACGACTGTGGAATAGCTGTGAGTGCGGCAGTTATGATACAATTAGTGAACTTTTCATTTATCTGGTCGATGGAGAGATTGTCTAAAAGTATATTTTCTAAATTTGCTTTTGCTCTAAAAAGTGACCAGTCGGCGAGGTGAAGCTTCCAGCGCCGTGGCCTTGTGGAGATTATTTCCGGTGGGGATGTTAAAGTGATTAGTATAGGGATGTGGTCACTGCCATATGGGTTGTCAATGATATCCCATTTAAAATCATTAAAAACAGAAGGTGAGCTAAATGACAAGTCTAAAAAGGACATTTTCCCCGAGGTAGGGGAGCAGTAGGTGGCTTTTCCTGTATTTAAAAGACATACATTGTTTGTGATGATAAAATCTTCGATTATTTGACCCCTAGAGTCACAGCGCTCGCTTGCCCAAAAAGGGAAGTGAGCGTTGAAGTCCCCAACTACTAGATACGGTTCTGGAAGTTCATTGATTAGTTCTTGTAAATCGTGGACTGTTAATGTAAAACGTGGAGGAATATATACAGAACAGATAGAAATTGTTTTATGGCTGACGACACTGACCGCAACGGCTTCAAGTTTTGTTTTGAGTGTGATTTCTCGAGCAGGGACGCCGCTTTGCACGACAATCGCAACGCCTCCAGATAGTCTATTTGCCTGCTCACGATCGCGTCTAAAAGTTTTATAATGTTTCAGGATATTTGTATGTTGTGGACCTAGATTTGTTTCTTGAAGACATAAGACTACGGGCGAGATTGACCCTAGGATATCTTTTATGTCATTGTAGTTCCTCAACATTCCTCTACAGTTCCACTGAACTAGAAAAGCCATATTTATGTTTGGGATAGGAACGATTGGGAGTTTACTTATTTTCTGGGGCCATTATGGTGGCCCTGCCTTTTTTCCGCTCAAGAGAGCTGTTCCGCCGCTCTAAAGCAGGCGGACTGTGGGATACGTCCATCACCTCGCGAGAGGTGCTGGACGACCGCGGGGAAGCCGCGCGTGTGTGAGTGTCAGGTCTCCCCCGACGGGGGGAAGTCCTGCGGGATGTCGACCCATGGGCCCTGGCTTGGAGTTGGCAGAGCAGCTTTCGCTGTCTCTGCCTGGGGCGTGGGTGGCCCTGCTACTGGCACAGTGGAACTGGCCTCGGCAGGGGCCGGAGTGCTGTGTGGTGCTACGCCCCTGCGCACCACATCAGCGAAGTTTGGTTTTGCTGAGAAGGAGAATGTATTTGTAAGTGCAAAACGCCTTCTGGCTTCTTTAAATGAAATGTTTTCTTTTGTCTTTATGGTAATGATTTCTTTCTTTTTTCCAGGACGGACACGCCCTGGAGTACGCAGCATGGTCTCCTTCGCAGTTTGCGCAGCGTAGTGCTGCGTCGCATTCCTCAGACTGGTTGATGCGCATTTCGCGCAAGTTTTGCGGCCGCGGCAACTCTGTGATCCGTGGCCAAACCGCTGACAATTGAAGCACCTTCGGGGGTTAGGGATGTAGTGCCTTACATTTACTTTAAGGTATCCTACTTCGATTGTTTCGGGTAAGCTGCTGGTGTTAAATGTAAGGACCATGTGTTTAGTGTCTATTTCCTTGTTATCCTTGCGGATTTTGATCCTATGGACGTCAATGACATTTTGGTCGGAGAGTCCTTGAAGCATTTCGGTTTCTGTAAGGTGGATAAAGTCAGCCTCTGAGATCACGCCTTTGACTGTGTTGAGGGATCGGTGGGGAGTTACGGAGACAGAGATGTCCCCTATAGAAACAATGTTTGCAAGTTTCGAGCACTGGATGCTCTCGCGTAGTTCAAGGAGTAGGTCGCCGCTGGACATTTTGGATACCTTGTAGCCAGGCCCTAAGGTATCTGTTAGGCATTTGGTAACAAGAAATGGGGATATTATTCGGGCTTGCTTTTCGTCACTGTTGCTGTGTATCACATGAAACTGAGTGAATGTCGGTTTCTTTTTCGAAAAAAAGTCTGCTGCTTCGTTCCGCACTCTTTTGAGAGAGCGATCAAGTTTGGAAAGGGGGGAAGCCATAAAAAATTGATGTTTTTCGGTCATGGTGCCAGCCACCCACCATGGAGCCCAACAAGGGGACGGGACAGGAACTTGAAAGCAAGTCCTGCCCACGCCAGCTGTACACCTTAACTATAACCTAATATGACTCAACTCAGGGTAGTTGGTCACACACGGTTAACCCTCGCCGCCAGGAAAAAGAGGAAAAACCGAAGAAAAGAGGAGGAGACAGGAGAGTTGTAAGAAAGAGATAGGAAAGTGAAAGATGGAGAGGAGAACAGGAAAAGGCGACTGCCGATTTCCTCCGGTTGGGTCAGGCCGGAGGTGCCGTCTACAGGAAGCTGGGGCCAAAGTGGTGTGTTGCCTCCGCCGAGGGGCCTTAAGGGTCCAAACGCTCGGCATCGGCTCAACCACCAGGATCCCCTTTTCCCCGGACACGGCGATGCCACGCACGGCTAAGCGCGGATGCTCGGGTCCGTGGTGACGCATTGTTCACCATCATCCCCCTGCGGGGATGTCCCTGCGGATGCTCGGGTTAACCCCATGGTGTCGCCACTCACCAACGTCTGTTGCAGACGCCTTCCTGCGGGGGGGCACTGCGGGGGCGTAGGAAGGATTTAGGTGTATTGTGGTTGGTATGTCTTGATCGCGCAGAGGTAGACCGCGGCACTGGCTGTATATTGACAAAAATTTTAGACATACCAAAGCAGGCACTGAAGTAAATCTATTAGAATAGTTAGTTATATTGATTTTAATGGCGCAAAAGCAACTGAGGCTATGATGCGCCAAACACAAGGTTGGAGTTTTTGTTGAAGGTGAAGCTTTTTATACTTAGAGTTTGTTTAAAACGCTGGCTTCCTTGAGAAACCTAAAAATACATGAGATGTCAACCACTGCACGATCGCCTAAAAAAATCTATTAGAATAGAAATGTTCCTAGCTTTTAAATGATAAACAGCATTTGAGCGTTCCGACTTTTCTTGGTAGCACTGATTTGTGTAAATAATACAGGGGTCATGACTATGTGATACTTTATTTTCATAGATGGAGAGTGCATTCTCAGAAGAGTGTATCTTCGGACGATGACCAGAGTACGAACCTAAATGAAGAAAAAAAACACAAAACCACCTGCAGAGGCTGATAATAAACAGGTGTGTCCAAAATGCATGGCTGTGTTTGCATTTTTTTTTTTTCAAAGGTGTACAATATAGAAGTAAAGTTTCACAGGTTCTTTCGTCTTCCTTGCACCAGGGGTGCCCCGTCAGAGACGGTTTGTTCCAACTGGAAGACTGAAGCTTCTTTCTTCGCACCAGGGGTGCCCCGTCAGAGACGGTCTCTCGATGAGTCGAGACGCAGGGATAAAAAAGGCAATAACTGAAGATTTATATACAAATATTTACAGAATATACAAGTTAAATACAACGGCAAAAAGACACAACCAAAAGGCGGAACTGGCTAATACTAGGGGAAGGCCGCTACTCGGCGTAGCCGAAGATGCGTAGCATCTCACCTTAGCGCAGAACCCCGCTTCCGGCTCCGGGGCCCAGTTTTAAAGCCCTAAAGGCCCGGCCCACATTCCGTAGCTTCCAATCATGTTGCGCTCTTAACATGATTGGTCCATCCAGGGCATGGCCAGCCCTCCAGCTTCCGTAAGGTAGAGTAGCTTCCAATCATGTTGCGCTCTTAACATGATTGGTCCATCCAGGGCATGGCCAGCCCTCCAGCTGGCCAGCACTGATATCAGGTTTGTAACCCTGTGGCTGTGGAGCAGTTCGAGCCATTGGACCTCTCTGTAAAAAAGGAAACAAGTGAGCAGAAAAAAGGCACCGCAAACAAATTGGCAGGAGGAGTGACAATGAATGCAACCCCCTTACTTGTTTTTTCGGAGGTTATGAGACAAAGGTCGCTTATGGGCCATAAGGGACCTTTGTGGCGTTGACGAAAATGTTTTCGTTTTGATGCTTTCTGGCCAAACTCAAAAGGTGCTTTAGAGTATTTAACCAAAGAAGTTGGATTTAAGTACTTAATGACGGCCCGGTTAAGTCAGGATCAAGTTTAAAACTTGTTCGGGGTTGTACGGCAGTCACCGGAGTGTAATGACCATCCTACACCTGAGTAGTTCTTGGTAACTGTGAACTGCCTCAGCTTTTACAGCCTGGCAAGACCTGTGGATGGTGCCAGCGTCGAGCCACTAGTCCTCACAGCGCTACTTGACACAGGAAACATAGACCTGTCAAATTCCTCAAACTTGGACGACACAATTGACAGCTAAGTTTCAAGGGGGGAGGATGCTGCCAGCCAGAAAGGCAACGAGGTTCCCAGTGAACATAAATGACTTTTTTACAGTGACTTTCACCGTCTTTGTGGGAGCATTTAGTACCT
The DNA here is from genome assembly GCF_055824585.1 of Amblyomma mixtum. NCBI lineage: Eukaryota > Metazoa > Arthropoda > Arachnida > Ixodida > Ixodidae > Amblyomma > Amblyomma mixtum. Next base: position 105,392,293 of record NC_143013.1, read on the forward strand.
TTTTTTGCTTTTTGTTTTGTTGCATATTGCGCTGTATTACGTTTAACAACAGAGCTTCAGGGGAAGACCCTGGAGAAGCCTGTCCACAATTGCTGGTCTTTTATGCGGCTCAGAAATGAGAGGACTCAATCCGTAATAAAATCAGATAAAATTTTGGCCAGCTTTTAAAAGCTAGAGTAATACCAAAGATGCTATCAAATAAACTTGCCGGACGGTCAGACATCTGCTGCGAAAATTGTGAATCCTCGAGCTATGGATTCTGCTTTGGTGTTGTGTGTTTTTGCATGTTTGGTTTCATGGGTTTGGCTCAGCTGCATTCTTGGAACTTGCGTAAACTTTGTTTTGGGCTAACGTGGCATGTGCATTGGTTTTTCGTTGCTTGGTTGTTCGGCCTGTGTCTTTGCTGTTTGTGCTGAGGGTGGGTCGAGGGTTGCATAGGGTCAGTGGGCAGCCTCCTGCCTAGGACATGGGTCGGGGAGGTGGCTCCTGCTTCTGGAAGGTAGAGGCGTTACTCACCGTAGTTTGAGGACAACACTTTATGACACTAATACTAACGGGGACAATTGGAGCAGTTGATTTAGTATTTTGCTTACTGGAACAGCGCTACTCACAGGCACGAATACGAAGGCAAGACAAACACATGGGCCCTGAATTTCAAACATCAGCTGAAGTCAAAGCTCATATGTTTGTCTTACTTTCGTCTTCCCAGTGTATAATGCTGTTCCACTCGACAAGACACTGGCGCTCTTTTTGCAGTAAAATAAAAAAGTGAAACGACAAGACTCAACTAACTGAAGTCAAAACTGTCTTGTAATAAAAACAGCGCAAGGACACAGGACGAGAACGGAGAGTAGGCACACACGGCGCTGAACTTGCAACTGCACAACCAGCTGTTTTGTCTCCGCTCATCGCCGTGTGCATTTGCCGTGCCCGCTCAGCCTCCTACCATCTCCGTCATGGAACCTGCCCTACGAATCTACAAGCTATGTGTGGAATGTTGAGACCATCTGTGGGCCATACCAGGAGAATGTGCAAGATTATCCAGAGTGAATATTGGAGGCAGGCGAGGTTTTTCAAGGACATGCTTCGGACAAGGTGCTGCTGCGAGGATGTACGCCGGAATCAACGCCTCTTCCGCGAGTGGTGCAAGACTACAGAACAGCTCACGGAATTCCTGTGGAAAACTGTGCGCTCTTCGTTTCCAAGAGCAGCCAAGCGGCAGCAAGCTGAAGGCAAACTTTTGGTGCTTGGGGACATCACCGTGGATCCTCGCCAAGAGAAGACCCTACGCCTAGGACCAAAGTTTTGTTTGGAAACCGGTATGAAGACTGTTGAAAAACTTGGTTTTGCTCGCAGTGTATCGTCTAGGGCAGCAATAGATGACCGCTCAAAATGTGTTTCTGAGTGCGTAGATGTTGTAGGTCATTGTGAGACTACTAAAGTTGTTGTTGTTGTTGTGTTGGGTTTATTGGCGCATAAGCAGCTAAGGCTATCATGCGCCAAGAACAAGGTATGGAAAGATTGGCTTGAGCAGAATGTGAAAACAAAGTTGATAAAAACGGTGGTGTAAAGGGCCTAAAAGTTATTTTTATTACCTGGCTGATTAAATACAAACTTTTTAGAAATGGCTGCTTGTAGAAGCTTTTAAAAGTTGGTTGACCTCCGTGGACATCCTTGGCTTGCCAAGGATCTCGAGGCCCCCAACTACTCAGATAAAAAACCTCAGCCTCCCTCTCAGGACTGAGAAAGTGGCTGAGGTGTATCGTTCTAAGTAGAGAAGCACAGGGTCAGAAAATTACAGGTTTTGAAGAAGACCGGCTTCCCTTAAAAAGCTAAAAACATCAAGTATACTAACGAGTGCATATTCAGCTAAAATCAACGCTGGATGAAATGGGATATGTTCTTTGTAAAATGTAGCAAAATATTTTTTTCTTAATGATTCAAGTTTTGTGCATGATAGTAGTATGTGGTTTACGGTAAGTTCATGTCCGCATTGCTCGCAAACAGGTTTGTCTTTCTTTGTTAGCAGGAAGTTGTGTGTGAGATGTGTGTGTCCTATACGGAGACGGCATAAAATAACTTCGATGAATCGTTTTTGGTGTGAGCATGATTTCCATTCGTCTAGAATGGGTTTTACTAAATGTAGCTTATTATTTCTTTCGGTATTCCATTGCGACTGCCATTTATTTCTTAATTTCCACTGTACCAACTTCATACCATCTTTGTAGGGAATGTACACTTTCTTTATTTCTTTGTTTCGAGCTTTTCCTGCACATTCATCTGCTTTCTCATTGCCAGCGATTCCAACGTGGCTGGGAACCCAGCAAAATTTTATGTCTTGTCCCTGTATTGTGGCGCTTGTTATGTTATGTATGATATCCCCGATTAGTGGTGTCACTGCATTGCTATGGTGAAGTGAGGTTAGTATGCTCAGAGAATCAGTGTAAATGATACTGTTCTGAATGTTCTCATTTATTATTTTTTCTACAGCCACCAAGACTGCGTAACACTCGGCGGTGAAAATGGATGTACACTCAGGTAGCCGTACTATTTTTTCCCAATTATTCTGAACTACAGCACTTCCCACGTATTGCGCCGATTTTGATCCATCGGTATAAAGTGCTTCGTATTCTCTGTATTTTTCGTTGAGTGCTAAATATTCTTGTAATATCTGTTCATGTGGAGTATGTCTTTTCTGAAATTGTGTTAATGTGAAGTCGCACACAGATGGTAGGCAGTACCAAGGCGGGAGTGGATCAGGTTTGCAGGCAATATTAGGTAATACGTTTATTATGTCTAGTTCTTGGCATTTCTCTTCAAAGCGGAGAAGAAGTGGTCTGATTGCTAGAGGTTTGTTGGTAAATAGTGTTCGGGATGGGCACTTTGTAACGAGTGGGTAACAGATGTGTTTAGGCTGGGAACGGATCTTTAAAATGTATGAGCATGTGAGCATTGTTCGTCTGTCTGCAAGTGGTGGTTCATTGGTTTCGACATACAGGCTATTTATGGGTGACGTCCTGTATGCACCAGTTGAAAGGCGCAATCCAAAATTGTGCACAGGATCCAGTCGCTTCAAGTACGATGGCCTTGCTGATCCATACACTATGCAACCATAATCTAAAACGGAACGTACTACAGAGCGATAAATGTGTAGAAGACATACCCGATCAGAACCCCAGCGTTTGCGTGATAGGACTTTCAATATGTTCAGTGCTCGCGACGCCTTCTTTTTCAGTGCATTTATGTGAGGCAGGAAAGTAAGTTTTTTATCGAAGGTGATGCCTAGAAATTTGTGTTCGTTTTTGAAAGGCAGCTCGGTTTGGTTGAGGTGTAATGTTGGATTTGTGTGCAAGCCTCGTTTGAGTGAAAAAAGTAAGGCCACTGTTTTCTGTGTTGAGAACTGGAAACCATTCTTGTCTGCCCATGTTGCCATTTTGTTGATTGTAAGCTGTACTTGTCGTTCGCATGTGGATATATTGGAAGATGTACATGCTATCTGCAGATCATCAACATACATTGAATACATAATGGACCTTGGGATTATTTTTCTAATAGAATTCATTTTTACAACGAAGAGAGTTGTGCTTAAAATGCACCCTTGAGGAACTCCATTTTCCTGAATGAAGTCCCTCGAAAGGGTCGAGCCTAGGCGGACATTAAATGAGCGGTTAGACAAAAAGTCTTTAATGGAGTTGAGCATTCTGCCACGGATGCCGAGCTCAGCTAAGTCCTGGAGAATCCCGAACCTCCAGGTTGTATCATATGCTTTTTCTAAATCAAAAAAGACGCTAAGACAGTGTTGTTTGTGTATAAAAGCTTCTCTGACAGTATTTTCAAGGCGGACTAAGTGATCTGCAGTGGAGCATCCTTTTTTAAATCCACACTGATGGATATCAAGCAGTTCACAGGATTGAAGAACAAAGGTTAGTCTTATATTTAGGACACTTTCGAAGGATTTGGCGAGGCAACTGGTTAAGGCTATGGGTCTATAACTGCTAGGAGAGGTTGGGGGTTTACTAGGTTTAAGAAACGGTACAATAATAGCTTTCTTCCAGGCTACAGGTATTTTCCCTGACATCCAAACTGTGTTGAAGAATCTCAAAAGTGCTTCTATGGCAGGCTCAGAAAGATGTGCAAGCATTTCATAATGTATATGGCCGGGTCCTGGAGCAGTTTTTTTTCCGGCAGACAGTACTCTGTTGATTTCTTGGCGGGTAATTAGACTATTGTATTTTTCATTTGCACCTCCAGTTGTTGGCAGCCGCTGTTTTTCAGCTGTATTTTTGTATTTTAAAAAGGACTGTGTGTAGTGTGATGAACTTGAAACTGCAGTGAAATGTTCCCCCAATATGTCTGCCTGTTCCTCTATGCTTGTTTGTGTGCCAGGTGTTGTTAAAAGCGGAATTGTGAATGGTGAAAAGCTACCGTTTAGTTTTCGAACCTGCTCCCACATTTTTTTAGATGGGATCTGACTGTTGATAGATGAAACATAATTCTGCCATGAAGCTTTCTCGGCACTGCGACGGACGTACCGAGCTTTAGCTTTTGCCTTTTTAAAAATTAAGAGATTAGCATGTGTCGGATACCTACGGAATTTACCCCAAGCCCTGTTTTGTTGTTTTTTAGCTTCTTTACATTCTTTTGTCCACCATACTTTATGGTTTTGTCGTGTCACTCCTGACGACTGAGGAATAGCTGTGAGTGCGGCAGTTATGATACAATTAGTAAACTTTTCGTTTATCTGGTCGATAGTAAGATTTTCTAAAACTATATTTTCTAAAGTTGCCTTTGCTCTAAAAAGTGACCAGTCGGCGAGGTGGAGCTTCCAGCGACGTGGCCTTGTGGGGATTATTTCCGGTGGGGATGTTAAAGTGATTAGTACAGGGAGGTGATCGCTGCCATATGGATTGTCAATGACGTCCCAGTTAAAATCATTAAAAACAGAAGGTGAGCTAAAAGACAAATCTAAAAAGGTCATTTTCCCCGAGGCAGGGGAGCAGTATGTGGCTTTTTCTGTATTTAAAAGACATACATTATTTGTGAGGATAAAATCTTCAATTATTTGACCCCTAGAGTCACGGTGCTCGCTTCCCCAAAAAGGGGAGTGAGCGTTAAAGTCCCCAACTACTAGATACGGTTCTGGAAGTTCATTGACAAGTTCTTGTAAATCGTGGACTGTTAATGTAAAATGTGGAGGAATATATACAGAACAGATAGAAATTGTTTTATGGCTGACAACACTGACCGCAACAGCTTCAAGCTTTGTTTTGAGTGTGATTTCTCGAGCAGGGACGCCGCTTTGCACAACAATCGCGACGCCTCCAGAGAGTCTATTTGCCTGCTCACGATCGCGTCTAAAAGTTTTATAGTGTTTCAGGATATTTGCATGTTGTGGACCAAGATTGGTCTCCTGAAGACATAAAGCTACGGGCGAGATTGACCCTAGAATATCTTTTATGTCACTGTAGTTCCTCAACATTCCTCTACAGTTCCACTGAACCAGAAAAGCCATATTTATGTTTGGGATAGGATTGATTGAGAGTTTACTTATTTTCTGGGGCCGTTATGACGGTCCTGTCTTTTTTCCGCTCAAGGGAGCTGTTCCGCCGCTGTAAAGCAGGCGGGCTGGGAGTTTGGTCCATTACCTCGCAAGAGGTGCTGGACGACCGCGGGGAAGCCGCGGGTGGGTGAGTGTCAGGCCTCCCCCGACGGGGGGAAGTCCTGCGGGATGTCGACCCATGGGCCGGCACTCCCTGGCTTGGAGTTGGCAGAGCAGCCTTCGCTGTCCCTGCCTGGGGCGTGGGTGGCCCTGCCACAGGCGCAGTAGAACTGGCCTCGGCAGGTGCCGGAGTGCTGTGTGGTGCTACGCCCCTGCGCACCACATCAGCGAAGTTAGGTTTCGCTGTGAAGGAGAATGTGTTGGTAAGCGCAAAACGCCTCCTCGCTTCTTTGAATGAAATGTTTTCTTTGGTCTTAATGGTGATGATTTCTTTTTCCTTTTTCCAGGACGGACACGCCCTGGAGTACGCAGCGTGGTCGCCTTCGCAGTTTGCGCAGCGTAGTGCTGCGTCGCATTCCTGAGACTGGTGGTCCTTCGATGCGCATTTCGCGCAGGTTTTGCGGCCACGGCAGCTCTGTGAGCCATGGCCAAACTTTTGGCAATTGAAACAGCGACGGGGATTGGGTATGTAATGCCTTACGGTGATTTTCAGGTATCCAACATCGATCGTTTCGGGCAAACTGCTGGTGTTGAACGTGAGGACCATGTGTTTGGTGTCTATTTCTTTGTTGTCTTTACGGATTTTGATTCTGTGCACTTCAATTACATTTTGATCGGAAAGTCCTTCAAGCATTTCGGTTTCTGTTAGATGGATGAAGTCAGCCTCTGAGATTACGCCTTTGACTGTGTTGAGGGATCGGTGGGGAGTTACGGAGACAGAGATGTCCCCTATGGAATCGATGTTTGAGAGTTTTGAGCATTGGATGCTCTCACGGAGTTCGAGGAGTAGGTCGCCACTGGACATTTTGGATACCTTGTAGCCAGGCCCTAAGGTATCTGTTAAACATTTGGTTACAAGGAATGGGGATATTATTCGAGCTTGCTTTTCGTCACTGTTGCTATGTATCACATGAAACTTTGTGAATGTAGGTTTCTTTTTCGAAAAAAAGTCTGCTGCCTCGTTCCGCACTCTTTTAAGAGAGCGATCAGGTTTTGAAAGGGGGGGAGCCATAAAAAATTGAGGTTTTTCGGTCATGGTGCCAGCCACCCACCATGGAGTCCAACAGGGGGACGCGACAGGAACTTCAAAGCAAGTCCTGCCCACGCCAGCTGTACACCTTAACTATAACCTAATATGACTCAACTCAGGGTAGTTGGTCACACACGGTTAACCCTCGCCGCCAGGAAAAAGAGGAAAAAACGAAGAAAAGAGGAGGATACAGGAGAGTTGTAAGAAAGGAGATAGGAAAGTGAAAGATAGAGGGGAGGATAGGAAAAGGCGACTGCCGATTTCCCCCGGTCGGGTCAGGCCGGAGGTGCCGTCTACAGGAAGCTGGGGCCAAAGTGGTGTGTTGCCTCCGCCGAGGGGCCTTAAGGGTCCAAACGCTCGGCATCGGCTCAACCACCAGGATCCCCTTTTCCCCGGACACGGCGATGCCACGCACGGCTAAGCGCGGATGCTCGGGTCCGTGGTGACGCATTGTTCACCATCATCCCCCTGAGGGGATGTCCCTGCGGATGCTCGGGTTAACCCCGTGGTGTCGCCACTCACCAACGTCTGCATGCTGCAGACGCCTCCCTGCGGGGAAGAGACTACTAAAGGACAGAGTAACCGGTTTAGTTCCTTGGTAAACTATCTGTGTGATAGGCAGCTTCGAGCGGTGCAGTCGGACAAAGAAGGGTTTTTTGTTGTCTTATCGGAAGACCTTTATGCCGAGAAAGCCCGCCATACAGTGATGAAGAATTTCAGGACCGCCAAGGTAAAACCAGCACGTTGTAAACAGAAGGCAGAGGCTCTGCTGCTTAAACTTAATTTAGAAGGGCTAGCAAAGAAGGTGAAAGATGCTCAGCTAGGGGTTCTGGAAATCTTCTTCGCGGCCAAGACACATAAGCCGGAGATTCCGTTCAGGGCAATAGTTTCCGAGCATCGCTCTTGGCAGTTGGTGGTTTCCACGTACCTAAACAGACATCTTTCAACACTGCATGTGAATGACCCGTTCCTGGTTCCAAACTCAGAGGAAATTGTTAACTTTCTACTCAGTGACAACCCTGGAGACTGTTCTGGTTTTAGTATAGATGTGGAAGATCTGTTCTTTTCTCTACCGCATGTGCCTCTCCTGCAATATGTACAGCAATCCATTGAAGATCAAAATGACGAGCATGCTTTTCAAGATAGATGCGGAATTTCTACGGCATCCTTTCTGGAACTCCTCACCTTCTATCTCAAGAATACGTATGTCTCTTGGGAAAACCAAACAGTCTTGCAAAAGTCTGGCGTGTGTATAGGATCTAAAGTAGCCCCGGTGCTCAGCAGCATCTTCCTTAGTCATGTTGACAAGGAAGTGGCGAATGAATTGGCAGGTGGTTTTATACGCATTTTTAGGTATGTTGATGATTACCTTGTGATTGTGAAGTCCCCTCAGGCAGAAATCGTGTCAAGTGTTTTAGATTGTTTTGTAAAGAAAGGGTCCGGACTGAAATTTACGCATGAAATTCCTCAGCATAACACATTACAATTTTTGGACTTACTGCTGGTCTTCGAAAAAGACCACGTGTGCTGGCAATACTCCCCTCGGAGTGAGAAGCCCCTGCTGAACTATAGGTCTTGCCACTCGAAACTAGTAAAAAACGGGATAGTAACAGGGTGCATGAGTATGGCGTTAAAGAAATCCTGTTCTCACAAAATGATGACTAGCCTCTGCGCCCAGGTACACCGCTGTAAGCAGGCCGGTTTCCCAGACTCAGTTCTTGTGTCGTGTGCGGAAAAGATCCTGAAAAAATTGAAAACCGCCGAACGGGACTCTGAGCAGCGCGCCAGTGTGGACGATAGAACAAAGAATATAGCTGTAATGCTGTACGTACATTCCCTTTCGCACAGATTCAAGAAAGTGGGGGCCAAGTATGGTGTCAACGTTGTGTTCTCGGCACCTAATAAGGTAGGCAAAGTGGGGGCAGCTGTTCAAAGGAAGAGGGATGGAATGGGAAAGAAAACAGGGTGTAAAATTAATCATGCAAACAGGTTCGTCTCGTGTAAGGTTGCTGTGGTCTACCAGATTCCTCTGTCTTGTGGCTGTACTTATATTGGCCAGACAGGTCGCTGCATTAATGTACGGCTTTCGGAGCACCAAAATTCTTTGGGGAAGAGTTCAACAAACTTGGCCAAGCATTGTCTCGAGTGTAAGTGCACCCCGTTTTTCGTTGACACCGAAATCTTGTTCATACATAACGATCGTAGCACGAGGGAAGTAGCAGAGGCATTTCATATCTTGAGGAAAGGAAACAGATGTGTCAGCCAGCCTTCAGTAGCATTGTCCTCTAAGGAAATGAAGTTGCTTAACAGTGGTTAGCACCGATAATCACACGTGCCTTTAGGAGACATTTTATTACCCGATAAGTGTATTTTTGACAAAGCGCATGCGCGCGCTTTCTTGACGCCCTGCCTTGAAAAGCAGCGTGTTTTTCCAATAAACTTAGTTGCAAGTTCAGCGCCGTGTGTGTCTACTCTCCGTTCTCGTCCTGTGTCCTTGCGCTGTTTTTATTACAAGATGCTTAACCAACTCGCCCAAACTGCCATTTTACTACAGGTCAAAACTGTATTTTCAGGACTACCTGGAACGTGGGCTGAGGTGCCCTGCCTGCCAAGAGGTGATGACAGCGCCTCAACGGCAGAAGAAATCTTTAACGCAATTCAAGGTAATTCGTCAGCACCGTCACCCATCGCCAATATTGATGAAGACCTGGAGCCCTCGGCAACAAGTCCTGGTCAACCTGCCAGTCAGGAAGACATCACATTGAGCGAGCCACCCTCAAAACGGTCAAAGAAAGGAAGGGGTTGTGACACTTTCAAGCAGCAGCTCCTTTCACAGCTGGGCAAGCACAGCACAGAAAATGAGGCTTTTGGGCAGTCTATAGATATGACCTTGACAGGATGCCAGAGAGAATTGCCTCTCGCTTGAAAGTTAAAATAATGGAACTCATAGCAGAATTTGACCAGTGTGATGCTTAATTTTAAGATATACCTTTTGAAGCGTAGGTAACAGCAAAGATATCAAGATATCTGCGCTCGATAAGAGCAATGAAACTCCGAAGACAACACAACGTGTCGAAAGAAATGTTCATTTGTGCGTATAAATGTCCTCCGATGTATGTTAAACGTATCAGAGCTTTCTCGGTAACATTGGAGGTAGTCGCTCCACCGGAAACTACTTTGTATTTAAGGGCACAGGGTAAGCCCTATACTTCCCATGCATTTTAGGCCATGTTGAGGTACATGTTTCTCGCCAACTAATAGGTGTACCCTGGTAATATATATATCATTTTGTTCCAAATTTTGCGCTCTTTTTACTGAACTAGAATAATTGAAATGTGTTGAACATTTTATTTTTAATGAAATTTCTAACTGTAGTACATAAATTTCGGCTTTCTGTTCACATTTGAAAATTCATAACGGAAAAACTACTAAGTAAAATTGCTTAATTCTAGTTCAGTAGTTGCCAACACTTATGTAGATGGTTGCAAAAGAAAATCAGCTGTCTGTCTTGAAAGACATTGGAAATAATGGTACCTTTGTAAGAAAAAAAACAGTTTCGAGATAATTGAGCCTAAAGTTATGTTATGTTATGTTAGGTTTAATGGCACATAGGCCAGCTAAGGCCATCATGCGCCAAACACAAGGTATAATAATTTCTGTGCGATTTAATAAAAATGTGAAAAGGTGATCAGTGGTGTAAAGGGCCTAAAAATTTACCTATCTACTAATAACAGAGAAAAAGATTTAAGAATTGCTAAAGGTAAAAGCTTTAAAAAGGTCAGGTAGCCTCAGCAGCCATCCTTGGCTGGGCGAGGATGTCGAGGAACCCGACCAATCAAATAAAAGCCTCAGCCCTTTCTTCACGAGTGAGGAAATGGCTGAGGGACATCATGTGAAGCTGTGGGTCATGATTTATATTTTGTTGAGAAAACCTGCTTCAGTTAAAAACTTAAAAACACAAGATATGTCCACAATTGCATTATCGCCTATGAGTAGCGCTGGGTGGAAAGGAATGGTTTGCGTGTAAAACAGAGAAAAGCACTTTTTCCTTAGTTTTTCGAGTTTAGAACATGAAAATAAAATGTGGTTAACTGTAAGTTCACCTCCACATGCACAAACTGGTTTATCTTGTTTCGTGAGCAGAAAGTTGTGTGTAAGGTGCGTGTGACCTATACGGAGACGGCAGATAATCACTTCTTTGAAACGTTCTTGGTGTACACATGACTTCCATTCTCCTAAAACAGGTTTTACCAAATGTAGTTTATTGTTTATTTCACTATTCCAAGCAGATTGCCATTTTTGCCTTGCTTTAAGATTTACTAAGTTTATGCAGTCTCGATGCGGCACATTTACATTTTTTATTTGCTTGTCACGTGCTTGGGCAGCGCATAAATCTGCTCTCTCATTGCCTTCTATTCCTACATGACTCGGGACCCAACATAGTTTTATGTTGTGTCCTTTAGCTGTGGATGTTACTATGTTGTGTATGATGTCACCGAGTAGAGGAGTGATAGCATTTCGAGAGTGGAGAGCTGTAAGCACACTTAAGGAGTCTGTATAAATGATACCGTTCTTGACGTTCTCGTTTACTATTTTTTCTATGGCAACATATACGGCGTAACATTCGGCAGTGAAAACAGATGCACACTGCGGAAGTCTTACTGTTTCCTCCCAATTCCCTCGTACTACCGCGCTTCCTACATAATTATCTGTTTTTGAACCATCAGTATAAAATTCTGAAAAGCTACTGTATTTTTCTTTCAGTGCAAGAAATTCTTGTATGATATGCTGTTGTGGAGTTTTCTTTTTACGGAACTGTGTAAGTGTGAAGTCGCAGATTACAGGAAAATTGTACCATGGAGGTAGTGGGTCTCGTCTTCAGGCAACGTCAGGTAGTGTGTCCTGCATATCGAGATTTTGGCACATCTCTTCAAAACGCAAGAGCAGTGGCCTGGTAGCTTGAGGTTTGTTTGCAAATATTATTCTAGAAGGACATTTTGTTACAACCGGATAGCAGATGTGTTTTGGTAGTGACCGTACTTTAAGGACATATGCACACGTTAGAGTGGTTCTTCTAATTTCTAGTGAGGGTTCATTTGTTTCTACATAGAGGCTTACTATGGGGGATGTCCTGTATGCACCGCATGAGAGGCGCAAGCCTGAGTTATGTACTGAATCTAATTTTTTTAGGTAAGATGGTCTTGCTGAGCCGTACACAATGCACCCATAATCCAAGGATGAACGTACCAACGAGCGATATATGTGCAGAAGACATGTTCTATCAGACCCCCAATGTTTCCTTGAGAGTACTTTGAGTATGTTTAAAGATTGCGAGGCTTTCTTTTTTAGTGTGTTTATGTGCGGTAGGAATGTAAGTCTTTTGTCGAATGTTATGCCTAGAAATTTATGTTCTCCTTTTACTGGCAGTATAGTTCTGTTCAAATTTAGGGTAGGGTCATTCTGCAAGCCTCTTTTTAGTGAGAAAAGAATCGCTACTGTTTTCTATGGGGAAAACTTAAAACCATTTCTATCTGCCCATATCACTAGTCTGTTTAATGTTAGTTGTATTTGCCTCTCACAGGTTGATAAGCTGGAGGATGTACATGCAATCTGAAGGTCATCGACATAGACTGAATACATAATGGACTTTGGAATGAAATTTGCTAGCGAATTCATTTTTATGACGAAGAGTGTAGTGCTTAGAATGCATCCTTGCGGTACTCCATTTTCTTGAATGAAGTTCCTCGAAAGTGTTGAACCCAGGCGTACCTGAAATGAACGGTCGGACAGAAAATCTTTCAGGCAGTTCAGCATCCTTCCACGGATACCTAGATCTGCTAGGTCGCGGAGAATGCCAAACCTCCAGGTAGTGTCGTAAGCTTTTTCCATATCAAAGACTGCCAAACAGTGTTGTTTATGAATGAAAGCTTCTCGTACTGTGTTTTCAAGGCGGACAAGATGGTCAGTTGTTGAGTGTGCTTTTTTAAATCCACATTGGTGGACGTCCAGAAGTTCACGGGATTCGAGGATGAACATTAATCTAGTATTCAATACGCTTTCAAAACATTTTGCAAGACAACTTGTGAGTGCTATAGGCCTGTAACTATCAGGGGAGGTTGATGGTTTTCCATGTTTCAGGAGAGGGACAATTATTGCTTTTTTCCAGGTGTCCGGTATTTTTCCTGATACCCATATTTTATTAAAAAATCTTAAAAGTGCCTCTATGGCAGGTTCCGAGAGATGAGCTAGCATTTCATAATGTATTTCGTCTGGGCCGGGTGCAGTCATTTTACCGGCGGACAGTACTTTATGGATTTCCTGAAGAGTAATTGGGTTATTGTAAGGCTCCTTGGTACTGCTGTTAGTTGGGAGTCTTTGTTTTTCGGCTGTGTTCTTATACTTTAAGAATGACTGTGTATAATGCGAGGAACTGGAAATTGTAGAGAAATGTTCTCCTAGTATGTCTGCTTGTTCACCGATGCTTGTTTGGGTACCAGGGGGTGTCAGAAAAGGAATTGTGAATGGGGAGAAGCTGCCATTTAGTTTACGAACTTGCTCCCACATTTTTTTGGAACTGATTGTACTATTTATGGATGATATAAGGTTTTCTTGTGTTGGGTATCGTCGAAAAATTCCCCAGGCTTTATTTTGTTTCTTTTTAGCTTCTTTACATTCTTGTGTATACCAGAACTTGTGGTTTTGTCTTACCACTCCCGAGGACTGAGGAATCGCTAGGCGCGCAGCAGCTATGATACAGGTTGTGAAGATTTCATTCAGTTCGTCAACGCTAAGGCTATCGGAGTATATATTATCCAGGCTGGCCTTTTCTCGAAAGAGTGACCAGTCGGCTAAGTGTAGTTTCCAACGGCGAGGTTTACTTTGGATGATTAAAGGTGACGATGGTATGCTGATAATTACTGGCAAATGGTCACTTCCATAAGGGTTGTCCAGGACTTCCCATTTAAAAACTGTAAAAACTGACGGTGAACTAAAAGATAAATCTAAGGGGCTAGTTTTTCCAGTACTTGGAGAGCAATAGGTGTGCTTTCCTGTATTGAGTAGGCACACATTGTTGCACAGTATAAAATCTTCTAAAATGCGACCTCTAGTATCAGTTTGATCACTTCCCCAGAAGGAGGAGTGGGCATTAAAATCTCCGACTAAAAGATATGGCTCTGGTAGTTGTTTTAAAAGTTCTTCCATGTCCTCAAGTGTTACTGTTATATGTGGTTCAAGATAGATGGAACATATTGTGATCGTTTTAAAATGAAGAACGGTGACTGCAACAGCTTCATATTTAGTCTGAAGTTTGACTTCGCGAGCTGCAACACCACTCTGAACAACGATAGCAGCGCCTCCAGAGAGCCGACATGCTTGCTGTCGGTCGCAACGAAACACTTGATATTTTTTTCAGAATGTTTTTGTGTTGCGGGCCTAAATTGGTCTCTTGTAAGCAAAAAATGACTGGGGAAAGTGAAATTAAAAGATCTGTTACATCACTGTAGTTTTTTATAAGTCCTCTACAGTTCCATTGGATTAAAAAAGCCATTTTTGTTGTTTTCTTGTTTTTTTTTTGGAAAGATTGAGCTGAAACCTAAGTTTCTGGCTTTTCGGGTCCCGTTATTCTGGCCCGTCCTTTGCGACACTCGAGTGAGCTGTGCCGCCCGAGCGGGACGGACGTGCCAGGGGTGACATCCATCACCTCGGAGGAGGTGCTGGAAGCCCGCGAGGAAACCGTGCGTGTGCGGGTTTCAGGCCTCCCACGGCGGGGAGTAGCCTGGTTGTCCGCCGACTCAAGGGACGGCTGGACCTTTTTGGGAGACGACAGGGCAGCTTTCGCTGTCCCTGCCTGGGGCATTGATGGCGCTGCCTGTGTCCCGGTAAACGAGACTTGGGCAGGTGCCTGATTGCGGTGTGATGCACCGCCCCTGCGCACCACATCCGCGAAGTTTGTCCTAGCTGTGAAGGCGAATGGATTAGACTGTGAAAATCGTTTACGTGCTTCTTTGAATGAAATGTTTTCTTTTGTTTTCAATGTTATGATTTCCTTTTCCATCTTCCATGATGGGCAAGACCTAGAATACGCTGGGTGTTCGCCTTCGCAGTTTGTGCAGTGTGGTGATGCTTGACAGTTCTCGGATTTATGTTCTCTTGATGCACATTTTGCACATGTTTGATGGCCACGGCAACTCTGGGAGCCATGACCAAACCTCTGGCAATTAAAACACCGAAGGGGGTTTGGAATGTAGGCGCGAACTCGGATTTTTTCATAGCCAACTTGAATAGATTCAGGGAGTGTGCTACAGGCAAAAGTGAGTACTAAGTGTTTGGTTGCTATTTCCTTGTCATCTTTTCTGATTTTTATTCGGTGCACATTTACAACATCTTGGTCACTAAGACCTTCCAACATTTCCTTTTCGGTGAGCAAAAGAAGATCATTTTCAGAAATTACACCTCTGACAGTGTTCAGGGATCGGTGTGCAGTGACAGAGACTGCAACCTCCCCAAAAGACACAATGTTTGGCAGTTTTTCATGTTGCGTGTTATCTTTGATTTCGAGCAATAGGTCACCACTTGCTAGTTTTGTTACCCTGTAGCCGGGGCCCAAGGCATCTGACAGACTCTTAGTAACTATGAATGGGGATATCTTTCTGGCTGGTTGCTCTGTTATTTCGCTATGAATAACATGATACTTTGGGAACGTTTCTTTTCTGTTGAGGAACTGAGCTGTTGCATCGGTCCGCCCTCTTTTGAGAGGGCGATCAGGTTTTGAAAGGGGGGGAGCCATAAAAAATTGATGTTTTTCGGTCATGGTGCCAGCCACCCACCATGGAGTCCAACAAGGGGACGCGACAGGAACTTGAAAGAAAGTCCTGCCTATGCCAGCTGTACACCTTAACTATAACCTAATATGACTCAACTCAGGGTAGTTGGTCACACACGGTTAACCCTCGCCGCCAGGAAAAAGAGGAAAAAACGAAGAAGAGAGGAGGATACAGGAGAGTTGTAAGAAAGGAGATAGGAAAGTGAAAGATGGAGAGGAGAACAGGAAAAGGCGACTGCCGATTTCCCCCGGTCGGGTCAGGCCGGAGGTGCCGTCTACAGGAAGCTGGGGCCAAAGTGGTGTGTTGCCTCCGCCGAGGGGCCTTAAAGGTCCAAACGCTCGGCATCGACTCAACCACCAGGATCCCCTTTTCCCCGGACACGGCGATGCCACGCACGGCTAAGCGCGGATGCTCGGGTCCGTGGTGACGCATTGTTCACCATCATCCCCCTGTGGGGATGTCCCTGCGGATGCTCGGGTTAACCCCGTGGTGTCGCCACTCACCAACGTCTGCATGCTGCAGACGCCTCCCTGCTGGGAGAGCCTAAAGTGAAAAAAGATGTTAAAAACAATTTTTTATTTGCACAAATACATTCATAGCCATTGGTTTAATAGCCCCCTACTTCGTAGTCACTGTCGCAGTCAATATTTAGCGTTTGGGCTTGTAATTTTGCTTGCCGGGCCTCTTTTGTCAGCTGTCGTGGTGCTCGGTCCACAAAGTACATACGCTTGTGGTCAGCTTCCCTCAGCCACTCGATGGTGCGGCGCCCTGGGTTCAATCCACACGCCTTCAAAACGTTGGCCCCTGCGATGCTACCATCATTAAATGAAATAACAGCGTCCAGTGCTGCCATCCAAAGGGTCTGAAGCCTAACAAACGCTCGCTTTGTCAGAATTTCGGTGAGCTCAACCCTTCCACCGCACTTCCACAACTCTGTAATTGCGGCACAAATGCCGTCCATGTTCGTTAAGGCATATTCGCTGCTGCTCTGTAGCACATCCTTTTCCTTGAAGCACACAGAAAATCTTGAAAGCTTCGATGTCGAGGAGGTGGCGCGTTCGGCGTCTCATTAGGTCATGGACATCATTTTGATTTTGCACGATGAGTGTAACGGTTGCCGTGAAATTCGCGCCTGCCGAAGGCCTTCTTTGCTCTAGGCATCTCATCTTATCAACAACAACCAACACCGGCACAAAGTACAATACTCATCGGCAAGGAAAGCACTCGTACGCAGCTGCATGAAAGTTGCAGAAACGTGGAAAAAACGTGTGCAGCGTCTCAGGATTATCTTGGCTAAAAAAGAGAGCTGAGCAATAGTTGGCAAACAATTTTTTATATGTAGCTGATTTCAGACAAGCTTTCAAATCAGGTGGTGGACGTTTTGGTTGAAAAAATTGGCGATAAACGCCGAGGGTATCCGGAAAGAGGGCGTAGCCGCTGACTACTTGGTTTCGGAAAAAGCGTTTTTCAGCCCGAAATATGGCTTTCTGAGGAAACTGCGATCATGGAACATGTGTAGAAAGAACGGAGCTTCTCAACTTGCAAAAGAAAAAAAAACTATTTTTTTTCTAATTTTATCTTACCCTGTGCCCTTAAGTCCATCATATCGTTCCAGGATCCAGTAGGGACGGTAACAGCTACGTATTAAGGGCTAACAACATGGACACCTTATAGGCGTACGGACAAGGGCGTAAGCTGAAGCCCGCCTGCGCATGCGGGTCGCAGAAATCTGTACATGTCAGATACCAGCGCCTGCGCACGGGTGCTCGCGCGCACCTCGGAAGCAGCGGTCAGGTTGACAGCAATCAGACGACCGCGGGGCTTTCACGGACTCTTATTTCCACCTCTTTAAGCTCATTGAGCTTTCCTTAAGTTTCTCTTGGAATTATTCCAGCTCCCCAACCATATCTTTTTCGCAGCTTGACATTTTCTCAGTCGTCTCGCGAGGGGGAATGAGCCAGCACCAGGACCATGGAGATGCACGCCTCTTTTCGACGTCCGTAGCGGCGCGGTGCTGGGTGCGCAGGCGCTCCGCACGTACGCCGAGGAAGTGTTCCTCGAGTTGCGGGTTTAGTTTTTTCTATAGTCTTCTGCGGCGAACTGGCATGTGCAGCCATACACGTCCAATCATTTGCACTCCCTGTCGAGTTGTCGACGATTGTAGCGACGCGCATCGCAGTGCTAATATGTCGTTGAACCAAACAGCCATTCTTCCGGTGTTTTCTGCGCGCTAAGTGTCGGCGGTGACGTCAAGGTTCCGCTCTTCCGTGACGCAACACAGAATTGCTCCAAGCACGGTCTTGGCTTCCTTGACGAGCACACGCTGCAGTAGTGCTATTGTGATGTCACTTGCACCACGTTGCGCTAGGGCAGGTTGACATCTTATGTATTCCGCTCTGTATCGGCATGCGTGGCTAGCATATCAGAATTGCCGTGCGAAAGTGTGGCTTTAGGCCGGTGGTCTGTTGATCAGACTCATTTGTCTTTTAGGAGAAGTTACTAGTGGCCGACCAATTAAAGAGCATGCTATCTGACGACGCCCTTCGCTATGTAACCTTGCAGGAGGGTGACGGGTGGAAGAAAGCACCAGCGCTTGCCGCGTTCTTACAAACGTTCGATGAGGCGCAGGGAAAAAACAGTGCAGTCAAAAGGCACGAGCCGAGAGTTGTGGCAAGCCACAGTGTGCGAGAAGGAGAGCGAGAGGCGGGGTACACGCAGCCGCCAGACGGAAAGCCGAGGCACAGGGGGTGCTTCTCGTGCGGGTCAATGGGGCATAGGAAGGCTGAATGTCCTCGCGGCGTGGGACAAGCTGCCCTGAAGGCACCCCGCGCAAAAAAGGGGAAAGCCTCTCTGCACGCGTAGCGACACAGGAAGGAGTAGCGGCACAAAGTGAGCTGAAGCCTATTTCCTTGGCCTGTCAGAATAGGCGGATTAATGCGATTCTTGACACGGGGCTGAAATTACGGTAGTGCGCGAGAGCATGGTACCCCACCAGTTCGTTAAGACGCATGGAGCCATTGAGTTGGTATCGGCTTTCGGGGAGAAGGTGCAGGCCAAACTTGCGATTGTTCCACTCACGGTAAGCTGCGACTAAGGCATTTTCACAGACATCAAAGAGGCAGTGCCGATGGTATGCACCCTGACCGACAAACTGGTGTTGAGGACAGACTGTTTGCTCTCAGAGGAAGCCTGGCAGTCGCTTAAGGACGAATATGATATGAAAGGCTTGGTAGCAATAAGCAATGTCGAGGGCACAGACCATACGGGAGTCGAATTAATGGAGCAGGTAGTAGGTGCGCAGGAAGAAGCAGTCGGGGAAGTCGCCACAGTGCGTGAGGTGAAATGACGCATGATAAAGTGAATTATGCAGGAACGCTGTGCGTGGACGATCGGGCGCGCTACGATCAAAAAGTCGCCCTTTGTGGTGTGGACCCGTTTCAACTATGTGAGAGTGATTACGTTACAGACGTGAACCTGTGGCCGCGAGTTGACGCAGCAGACATCGAGTTCCTTGTCTTGAGTACCAGCTTTATCACCCGCCAGCAACTAAAGGCACGGAAAGCATTAGAAGGCCACAATTTTGTGACTAGCGGTTGGGTGCGCGAGCCATGCGTGAAGAATGTTTCTTCCGACTCTGTGATTGTCAAGACAAAGGTACGTTGAGATGTTTTGTTCTGTTAGCAGAGTGTAATACTGTATTTTCTGTCCAGGTCAACAATTCGCAGAGCCTCAACAAGCCACCTGTTGAAGCGTGGATTCTCTGCAAGAAAGACGGCGACGTCGTTGCCGCACACTGCACTTGCATGGCCGGGAACGGCGAGGCGTGCTCCCATGTGGCGGCACTGCTCTTTTACGTCGAGTATGGCGTGCGCGTGCGGCAGGAGCGCTCATGCACGGACGGCGCTAACGCCTGGCTGCCGACACATATCAGGAAAGTGGAGGTGAGGCCGATTGCCGCTATGGATTTTGCGTCATTGGCGATGAAAAAACGACGCTTGGGTGCCGGCGCCAGTACGACTTGTGCGCCTAAAGCCTCTGCCCTGCCATCAGCGCCCACAGAAGACGAGTGGACGAGCTTTTTCACCGCCGTGGTCGCTTCAGGTCACCGGCCAGCTGTGGCAAGCACAGATCCAGCCTTCAGCGACATGTATGTGCCAGCAGTGAGACGCTGCAAAGGGGCCGATCTTCGACGACTGTACCGCCTATCGGCTCAGAAGCTAAGCCATCATGAGCTTCTGAAGGAATGCCATGAGATACATGACAAGCTTGAAATAAGTGAGGAAGCTGTTTGCAGCATCGAATCAAGGACAAGGAGCCAGCATATGACCACTCAGTGGTTCTCATACAGAGCAGGAAGGGTGAAAGCTTCAACCCTGTATGATGTTTGTCATACTAAAGTTGATGCCCCATCCTTGAGCCTGGTTAAGCGTATCTGCTATCCACATGATAACAAGGCTACATCACCTGCCATTAGGTATGGTAGGCAAAATGAGCCCAATGCACTGAAAAAATATAAAGAACGAGCAGCTGAACTTCACATAGGAGCACAGTTTCAGGAAGCTGGGTTTTTAATCTCACAGCAGCACATCTTTCTGGGTGCGACACCCGACATGCTGGTACTATGTGAGTGTTGTGGCAGAGGACTAGTAGAAGTTAAATGTCCATGGACAGTAAAAGACGGACGGTTAGCCGACCTGCTGTCCGACTGCAACAGCTGCGTAGCTGAATGCGACAATACACTTCAGCTGAAGACCAGGCACCGGTACTACCACCAAGCACATTGTTTGTCTGGGAAAGAGAATACATTGACTTTGTTCTATGGAACCAGAATGAAATGAATGTTGAGAGAGTAAGGCTAGACAAGAAGTTCTTGGAACTTTTAATCCACGCGTACGCCACGCACCGCGGCCGCCGGCCGGAGTAGTACAACTCCCAGGTGAAATCGGTCTATTCTGTTGATCCTTATAACTAAGGCATACAGAACTACGGCAGCACTTAACGTAATGGCTAATATTTCCCTTGTACAATTAAAAATTCAACTTAAAAGGGAAATATCTAAAATAATGCAAGGAAACAAACCTTTTGAGTTTAAGGATCAGATTTTTGCAGGAAAAGATGTAGCAAATAAGTTTGATCTATGGGTGTATCATCCGGCAGAAAATTAGCCTATGAATACACAACACAAAGGCATGCAGGCTGCCCTAGAGATGTGACAGCTGCTCAGGGTGAGTTCACCCGATGCCATTAAGGCCCAAGTTGTACGAACGAAGGCTTGTCGCCAAAAGAGGGCAACCACCCACTGAACTCCTTCTACTGCGACACTTATCTGAGCAAGCTAAAGGAAGAAAAGGAAAGGATCCTGCAACGACTGACCTAAACGCTCACGAACATCATGGCGAGTTCAACGGAGCCTCAAGAAACACGGCAACAGACGTGTCAGTTAATGCAATCGAGTGCAACAAACACACAAAATATTGGCAGAAATGACAAAGGAAATCATCGACAACTCACATGACTAATGTGGACTTGACCCTCGAAGTCAACTATTCAGCTGATAGACTCTAGGCACAGACTTCTAGGGGGTCAAGACTAACACACACAAACATTCATCACATGACAGACAATATCCATGAATTGTAGCCACACCAGTATTTCCCAGTGTGTCTATAATTTTTGTTTACTAAATTTCTGTTTATATTTTCCAGTAGAATCTTGAATTTTGGCTGGACAAAGCAGGTCTGAAGACAAGAAAAAGGCATAAAGACAACTCAGAAGAACGCAAGGAAAGCCAAGAAAATAAAAACAAAGAGTAAATAAACGCCCCCTGATGGTTGCTAGTGGTAGATATCCACTCCTCTATATATCCCCATCTCCCAACCCCTACTCATTTTCCTCCTCTCACCTCCTGGACAGCCAGGGACAAAAGTCTCCGGACCACGTGTTCCTCAAACAAAGCTTATAAAAGAACAAAAATTTAACTTTTACCTCCACAAGTGTGGTATCCAGCCGCCGACTAATAGCAGAGCTATCGGCTTCAATAGAGGAACACATGGTCCGGAGACTTTTGTCCCCAACTGTACATCAGTGGAGCGGTGGAGGTTGTTCTCAACAACCTCACTCTATATTCTGTCCCTATGTACTACCCGCAGTACTTATGTGGAGCGGGGAATCCTCTCCTAAAAGACTCACATACTATCTGTCCCTATCTACTGACTATCATCAGCGTTTCCTGGCTGTGGGGGCGGCCTGGAGCTCACGGAGCGGTTTACTGAGTTTTGTGGAAAGTTCTTCGAAAGAGTAACAAATTATCGCATGCCTCTCCTATTAAGGTCCTGCGCATCTTTATTTAAAATTTCATCAAAATCCACCCAGTAGTTTTTAAAATTATAAGCATTTTTCTGATCCTAGCACTTGTAAGCAAAGGCCATAACAGGTGCCCGGAAGTAAGTTGAACTTAGGGGGATTGCGTTCTTTGAATTATTTTCCGGTATATTTCAACTATTTAGACCCATTATTATAAAACTTGAGGGAAAAGAAACAGCATCGTCCATGCCCAGGCTTCATAGGCCTAACCGACCACCTTAGGTAGGGTACCTTTTGGCTTATAACAAGCTAAAACTTGCCTGAAACCTGAGGAGCATATATATTTTTAGATTCCCTGAAGTACAGGGAACCTTTTTATATCCATCAGAAAACCGAACCGGCGTCTGAAAGACGGCACACCATTCTGGCAACAGTGTGCCGCCAACATGGTGAAGGAGCTGCAACAGTAAGTGCAATGCGATGCTGGATACACTCAGTTCTACCGCCGCCGCTGCTCCATGTTCTATTTGTGACGGCTCAGAGCAGATTGTTGTGTTTCCCAGAACGGGCTGGGACAAGTTGAGCATTTTACCGCCTCTCACAGAAATTAATGCATTGGACTTTTATTACTAGTGCTGGCATTGAACGCTGCCTCGATCGAAGCTGCAGTATCCTACATTGTGCCATCCTCCATCAAGACCAACAGCGAAAGTAACATTTCTCCGACACTCGCAAATTACCGTTTCATACCGTTACATGCAGCATAGCGTGGTACTTTATAAAAATTTTTTCCACTGCTACTCGTCGGGACTGCTGTTGAGCACGGCATGGTGCCAGCGTACCACCGTTGACAGTTGACGCTTCGCGGGGAGATCTCGTTTGTTGCAGTCATGTGCCTCACACTTTTTGTTTTAAATGGACGCTTCACGTAAACGAACGAATGAATTTTCATTGCCGAACAGTGCAGTACTATAATATGAACTGATCTGTGCATAGTTATGTTGGGGGCCTTCTGCTGAGTCTTGTCTCATGCATCACCTTCGTGTGTGAGACTTGGCATGTGTGCCGAGTGGCAAGTTATGAAGCTGCTTCATTGCTGCTATGGCAAAAAATGGATTTCCTCTGCAAGTCCTGCATAACTGCCTGAAAACTAGAGTATGTATATATCACAAGTGTGCTGATCTGTATTGCGTTCTGCTGATATAAAAACCTTCAGTTGCCAGCTCAAGACATCTCTTCGTCAAGGAAGCCTGCTACCACAGCAAAAAGAAATACTCTTCACCATATACAGTAATTGCAGTTGTCAACATGGAGGGAAAGTTAATGGACGGCAGTTGTGATTGCCCAGCTGGCAAACTAGCCTGCAATCACTTGATGGCCATGCTGCGGACTGTTACACTGTTTCAGTCAACGGGATCTCGGAAGAGCCTGATAAGGTTTCCTGCACAGATATACCATAACAATGGAGGGTGTCCTGTGGTACAAGTACCAGGGACCTGGTAGATTGGAACCTGCTCTCAGGTCCTCAAGGGTGAAAAGAAGCAGGACAGAGAAATCAAGGAGCCAAAGCTGGTGACCTCAAGTGGTGGTGACCTGAACCCATCCCAAGTCGCTAGAAGCTATTCATAAACCACGTCAAGAATGCCAAATGAAGGCAGCGCAAGGTCAAGGTAGTCAGAATGGAGGAGGAAACAGACATTCAATCCCTACCAGAGACAATTATCAAGTAGAACAACCTAACTGCACCGAAGATATTGCAGTAAAGACAACCTGGAATGGACGGAACGGCAGGTCAACTGTCTTGGCACTTAACCAGAAAGAATGTGATGAACTCAGGGAAAAGATTCACTTGAACATTGGATGGGTGAGATGCCCAGTCTATGACAACGTCCGACTGCCTCAATGCACCAAGTGCCCGAGCCTCGAGCACAGGTTGCAGGTGTGCAGAGAGAGGGAACGATGCGTCAACTGCTCAAGAAGAGGACACAAGGCAGATGAATGCGAATGAGTCACCTTGCCTGCTGTACAGGAACATGGCACTGCATGAGGAGGAAACAAACCACCCTATCCAGTCGTTCTTCTGCCCATCATACGTGAAGAAAGACATCGATAGCGGAGTGGGTTGACTTAACCATTGTTAGCCAAAGCCTCTATCCGAGCATTACACCATGGACAGCAAGAATAAACAAGAGAAAAAAAAGGGAAAAAACGCCCCTTGAAACTCCTCACCTTCACGTGTTATATTAGTTAAGATCTTTAGTTTGCATGTGCCGCTTGTCTCATCATGACCTTAGATTCCACTTGTTCTTGCTTTCCTTGTGTGGCACGCCCCCCTGACATGGCTGTAATATACGTTCCATCTGTACGTCCGAAATAAAGTTGTAAGTTCAGCGCTCCTGTCCGTCGTGTTCCTTTTTCTTGTCCGTTGTGTTTTTTGCGCTAGTTCGTTCAGAAGCATGTCCTACCAACTAGCCCAACAACAAGTGTAACTAAGGTACTGCCATAGTGGAGGGCTGCAGATTATTTTACATCACCAGGGGTCCTTTACATGCAGCCTCCAAGGCCGGGATCGAGCCCCTTCGAAGTAGCGAGGATCGAGTTAAACCTCGGCGATTTAAAATAACCCCGAGACGGCGTCTTACACCGAAGTGCTTTACAACAGACTATCTCCTGCTACAAATTTCCTTTAAGACTAGTGTGATATGTCAGAGGTGTTTGGCTGACACTGGTTGTCCTTTCATTTGGCCTTCAAAAATGTGCAGTGTGCTGTGGCTTGCAAGTTGTTGTACTTTTTGTTCAGGAAAAGACAAGTGCACATTCGAGCCTTTTATTTGCAGGTTTCAATCCACAGATGAAGGAATGAAAAAAAAAGGTGGTTAGTGGCCATCAAGAGAGATGAAGGGCTACTCTTCAAGGTATTGAAGGCAATTAAAGTCTGCTGAAAACATTTCACTGATTCAGACTTTTGGATAAGTGTGGCGAGTGGTTTGCGGTTACTCCATCAGACAGCCGTGCCATCTGTCTTTCCATTCAGTAAACCTAAAACATCAAGGAAACCACCAAGACCACGTACCGGGTGCCCACATTCTGCCAAGCGGCAGCGAAAGAGTACAAACCAAAATGATGCACAGGATAATGTCCACAATGAAAATGACGCATCATCATTACCTGCATAACCCAATGTTAAATCTACAAAGCAGCAGAGCAGGAGCCCACTGCAAGAAGTTTTTCTCGCAAACATTGCTTTACATGATGCACAGGAAAATACTGACAATGAAAATGACACTCCACTCACAGAACTACCAAGCACAAGCCCACTGCAAAAAGTGTTCCCCATAAACACTACTTCATTTCACAAACTGCAAGCAAGGAAAGAGAGGCCAATCTGCAAGCAGAGCTCGAAGCATGCAAAACTAGTTGCATAAGTCTTGAAAGCAAGTTACAAGACTCTGAGCTAAAACTCCAGATGCAAACACAGGAGCTAAACCTGGTTCGAAATGAGCTTATAAGCTCGGGAAAAAAAATAGAACAACTCGGACAGGATGTTATGTCCTATGGAGTTGAAAATTTGAACAGTGAGATGATGATTTTCAGTTTTATACTGGACTACCAAACTACGACTGCTTCAACACCCTCCTTAAGGTATTGAATCCTGGAAAGAAAGAGGAAAATATGAAAAGACCAGGTAGAACCTATCAGCCAGATTACTACAGTGGCCGACCACAAAAGTTGACTGTACAGAACGAGCTATTTCCTGTGCTTGTAAAAGTATGACTCAGTCTTTTTCACAAGCATCTAGGTCATCTATTCTCAATCTCAGTCAGCACAGTGTCACGAATCTTTTGAGCATGGATGGATTTTATGTACCTGCAGCTCGCACCAATATGGCAATCACGAGAAGCCATCAACTGAAGCATGCCAGAGGCATTGATTGAAAGGCATGCTGCCACACATGTGTTGCTTTATGCGAGAGAGATACGCTGCAATGTGCCGACATAGTTTGTGACACAGACCGAGCTGTACTCCCACTACAAAGCCACACACACATTGAAGGGGCTCATTGGAGTGTCTCCTAATGGGCTTGTAACCTTTGCCTCCGAGCGGTTCACTGGCTGCACATCAGACAGAGAGTGTGTGATTAAAAGTGGCTTCCTGGACTTGGAATTCGACAAAGGCGACAGAGTCATGGCTGACAAGGATTTCCGAATCGAAGACCTCTAGCAGGAAATCGGCATAAAGCTCAACCTCCCACCCTTTTTGCGGGATAACCAGTTCACGGCAGAAAAATTCGGGGAAGACCCAAGAAATTGTTGCACTTTGTATTCATGTCGAGATAAGGATTCAGCATACGAAAGGTTACCACATTTTTGATCGACCCTTGCCAATTTCACTGGCTCCATTAGCCAATCAGATGTGGACTGTCTGTGCAGTTCTGACAACCTTCGAGGACCACTTCTGCGACAGCATGGTAAATCCGGCCTTTCTGTGGCTTTGTGCCTCACCGGATAAAATAGTATTTGATCCGACTGAAGGCACCTATGGTGTCGTTGACATCAAGTGCCCATACTCGAAGAGGCCCATTATGGATATCAGACTCTCGCGGGTGTTGACAAGCAGGATTTTGTCATAATGGTGTAGTGGGAACTACTTACATCATGGTATTATATAAGTATATATCAACAGCTCAATTTCTTCCCTTTTTTACTGTGATTTCAGAAAAGAGCCAAGCCGAAACACGATGGGACCTAGAGCAAAAACGGATTTATTTCCGGTAACTGTACTGATTTTTTGGCCCCCTGCCCGTGAACGACTGTTCAGCTGTCTCTTCTGAGAAACGCACGCTCTCTTGAACGAGTGAGCAGGTGGGAGGCGTTTTCTCTATTATCATAAAGTTATTAGAAAACTTCACAGTCATAGCACACCACATGTTTCTACCCGCCCTTGATTAGGTGATCTCTCATGAAACTCTGTAAAATTAAGTGGGTCAGTGTGTTATGCGTTAAAGAGTGTTGAAACAGCAGGGCGTATGCTGTAATCCTACTTGGAGTGTTTCCTTCTAAAAGCAAGCTTTGTGTATGGTTGAACCTTTGTCACCTTTATGTATCTAAAGTGAAATGACCTAATAGTCTTGCGATATATTTATTCCAGATCATTTACAACATGGAGTCGGGCAGCCGATATCACCATCACATGATCTGGCTAGCCTTTGAAGGCCTGACATCTCCTGAAGCAGCTGGAACCAGGAAACACATCCGAGGAAAAGGAAAAGGGTTTCCCAGCAAGAAAAATTCTAGGAGGCGATTTTAGAAAATCAAAGGCAGCTCATCTAAGCTCTTAATGAAGCCTCACAACATGAACGTGCACTACGAGAGAGGCAAGGAAAGCTCAAAAGAAGTTAGTGCACCTGCTGGTCCTTAATCACCATCACACGATCTGGCCAGCCTTTCTGAAGAACCCTCGATAGCTAAAGAAAACGCTGATCCTGAAGGCCTGACGTTTCCTGAAGTGTGACCATATGGTCAAACCGGTGCCAAAATAGCTTCCGAGATAAGGTTTGAAACCTTAGTGTTTGATTTATGGATGCCAGGTGTCAGCAGCTGTCATTTTGTGACACCTCGTTGCAAAGGTGGAAAATAGTCTCACTCTGAGAGACTATTCACTATCCCCATGCATCGCCATGCCACGCTCCAAGGGGTGTTTTTTTTTATTAACTTCTTTTTCAAGCAATTATACGACACACTTTCGTCGGCAGTGCTCTTTGACTATCCGACCTTGAAACTTTTGTGAGGGCCACCTTTATGGCCACCTAATTTTTAAGGCGAAAGCCTTTAATTCCTCATCGTTGTAAGCAGCAGTTGTCGACAGAAAATGTCACACTTTTCAATTGGTCGAAACGGTCGTGATGTCACAGTGCGCGAATTTCAAACGGGGCCAATTGTACTTTGCCTAGTAACCATGCAACCAATTGAAGGGATTGTATAGTGATGCTCCAAGTAAGTGGGACTGAGCTTAGTTAATTGCTTAATTACCCAATTAGCCTAATTAACTTTTCTAGTCAGGCCATATAAATGACGAGACGAGCATGCTATCCACTCCGCCATGCCAGCTCGATGGTTTGGAATAAACAAAGGCGCGTCTAGTGAATACGGTGTCTTCGCTCACTCCCATCCTCCTCCCTTCCCTTCCGGAGAGGTTGTGTCCACCGAGATATGAGAGACAGATACATTTCCTTTCGTCAAAAACTAATTTACCGATGAGTGAGGCGTAGAACCAAATGGGCAATGGCGTTCTATGGACTCCCTGGCAGGGTTGCAAGATGCTGTCGCGTTCCACTCTTAGAGGCGAAGCTTAACATCTTAACCACACATCAGTGACCACACTTTAGGTAAAAAAAGTGCCCCCTGAATTTTGACCGGTGTTCACCGAGATATGTGAGACAGTTACTGCGGGCCCTCTTTGTCTTCTTTCACTCCTACTTCCTTTCTGTAAGGTGCGGTTCAGGTGTCCACCGAGATGACAGAGAACTACTGCGCCATTTCCTTGCAGTTCAAAGGGCAAGGCATCGCGCCGAACGGGTGGTGGCGTTCCGTGGACTCCCTGGCAGCGCTACAACACGCTGTCGTGTTCCACTCCTAAAGGCGAAGCTTAAGCGTCATTAATTTGCAACTAATTAGTATTTAGGCATTAATCAGTAATTAACCATTAATTAGTGATTTGTCATCACTTAGTAATTAGTACTCAATTATATTTGACGCCACCAGTGCCACAGAAGCAGTCAAAGTGGTTCAGAAAGCGCTTTCGCCTCTACGCACTTTAGACAGTCACAGTGGTGGTCCAGCCATTTCAAGTTCTGGAGCAATTTTTGGAGCAGAAAAATATTCATTTTGGAGCACCTTTGTATCAGAACAACAATTCTGGAGCAATCCCGGAGCAGTACAAACGGAATAAAGGAGACACCCAGAAGCGGTTGTTACTAGTGAGACAAAGTTCAGCTATGAAGAAAAAAACAGAATCAAGGTGTATACTAAAAAAAACGACGACAAAAACATTTTATTATTGCTGGCAGTTTCTTGCACGCATTTCGGTCAAGTGTACCTGATCAAGTCCAAAGAACACGTTTTCTAGAAGCAGATTTTCATGTTGGCATGACCTTAACGCTTCTTGGAACTTTTCCCAACCTCTTCCAGCTCGCGAAGTGATCGGCAAGGCTGGAATTACCTTCTTCTAACAAAGCTTGGCCTCGTTGTACCTGCTCCAAGTCTTTGTTTTTCAACCCAGTAGAAATGACCTCCTCAGCCCTCTTCAGGGTTGATCGACATAATGCAACCTTTTCTTCAAGTTGCTTCTGTGACCGTTTTCCAGCAGAGTCACCTCCGTCATCCGCTGAATTCTTTCTTTTGAGGTCCGCTTCTCGGCTTTGGATTCTTTCTGTGTACCTAGCTCGTGCTCTTTTTACGCTTTGAAGAAGCTGCGGTGACAAAGGCACCTTTGTGGCATCGCTGCCGTATCTTCTCAAATACGTCTTCACATGTCGTAACCCATTGATGCTCTCGATGCACAGCGATGCCCAACTTTCAAGCATTCGTTTGTTTTGGCTGAACCCACGCTCACAGTCAGCATTGCCATGGGGTAGCGATAATAATGCTTTTACCAGTTTTGAAAGCAACGGGTATTTAGTTTCACCAGCTGCACTCTTTAGTTGGAACAGCTGTGCCCAGCGAACATCTATGCGAGCTTCTGCAAGATGAATGTTGTTAGCCAAGTCACATTTGAGCATATGCCACTCATCTACTAATGCAGACACTTGGTTTGGTTTGGTTTGGTTTTATGGGGTTTAACGTCCCAAAGCGACTAAGGCTATGAGAGACGCCGTAGTGGAGGGCTCCGGAAATTTCGACCACCTGGGGTTCTTTAACGTGCACTGACATCGCACAGTACACGGGCCATTTTGGATGACCTGTGGAAGTTGCGAGGCAAGCACCCTTAAAGATCGCACTTCGGCATCTACACAGCCAGGCTCAAGTCCAAGAATGCTCGCACTTTGAAGAACTTTGTTGTTCAGAGGCAATTTGTGCAGTAGGTCTTTCGCGCAAGCCATGTAGAACGCGCGTGCACCAAGACGCAATCGCTTTCTTTGACTAGCTACCCACACCACCATAGCTTGCTCGGTGTCTGTACCCACTTCGGGTTTCATTTTCCAGACTGCCGGGTCCTCCACATTGAGAGTCTTCAAGTCTTCTGCACTTCTGTTGACATATGCTTCACTTCGCAAAAAGCGACTGAGGATTCGCTTCACTAGGGATATCATCTCCATGTGAAGCACATGCAGCAGTGGTTCTTCTTTTTGAAATAATTTCTGGAAGCCCGAGAAAAGTTCAGAACAATTTCTTAAAAACAGCACCTTTGCATGCAGCGATTTGTCCGAAAACACCGAAGAAAGCTTGTTGTGCAGGTTTTGAGCATCCAAGCGCCTTCCCCGTAAATCATCCTTGTGGAAGAATGTCTGGAGGGCTTCAAACTGCTCCTGAACGCGACAAAGGGAATCTTGAAGCGTCAACCAGCGATTTGAGACGTGCCTCAGAAACACATGAGACGAAATGCCCAGCGCATCTTGGCATTCTTTAATACCTTCGCTGCAGACCGCACCCTTGAAATAATAGTAGATGCATCTCACAAGCTCCTCTATGTCCGCACCAAATGCCTCCAGACCCTTTGCAAAAGCATTATGCACTTTGT
Organism: Amblyomma mixtum; assembly: GCF_055824585.1. NCBI lineage: Eukaryota > Metazoa > Arthropoda > Arachnida > Ixodida > Ixodidae > Amblyomma > Amblyomma mixtum. The sequence goes on from NC_143013.1 coordinate 105,422,906, forward strand.
GCAAATTACAGTGGCCAACAACCACTAGGCCTGACGTCGTGTACTTGTCAAGTTTGTTTCTAACACTTTTCATGACATTAGGGCCATCGCTAAAGAAGCAAATAAGCCCTTGCTTCGGAAGCTCTGTCAAAGCATCTTCAATGCACTCAACAATTTTTTCTGCAGTCCCACGTCCAAGATGAAATGATTGGAGATGGTCAACAACCACTTGTTGCTGCTTGTTGCAAAAGTACCTTACAAGTACATCCAGCTGCTGCACCCTTTGCTCGGGTTTCGGGGTTTCATCAACCATTATTGAGAAGTAAACATTTGGTCACTTATCACCTGAGATTTGAAGTAAGGGCCAAGCCCATCAGAAACAATACGTGACAACTTGTTCCTGCCACAACTGAACCCCTTTGCAACTTCACTATCTGGAAACATGGACTGGTACATTTCTGTTGCTGTGTCTCCCCACGAAAAAGGCACAGACTTGCAGACGACAGACATAGCAAAAATGGCTTCTGCTTTCGTAACTTGATCTTGGAGAGATATTCCAGCTGTCCCACGAGAGAAGTCCAATGTGGTTTGCACTAGCTTCAGTGGCTGCAGGTTCCCATCTTTGTCCCTGTGCTTTGCAGCAAGTTCAATGTGTTTCTTCATCGTTGCATGGCGTTTGATGGCCGCAACTCCATGCATAGCACAAGAAATGACTGTATTGCAAAGTACACAAATGGCATCAGTTTCTTTAGTTCCCTTTTTGCACCACACATTAATGACATCGTTGTTGGAGTCCACTTCATTGAGGATGGATTCATTAAATTTTGTGCTTCGCCCTAGAAAGAAAAAATATAAACTTTGCTTTACAAACAACAGATGACACGTTTCAATCAAGAAAATAGCTTAATTCCCCACTGTGCATATGTTCCCATCAAGAACGTTAGCTCGAAATAAATCCCTTGAAAAAAAAAAAATCGATGCATCTGCGTGGCGTCTTGCTAACGGACACATTAACGCTCCTGTTTCGATAGCCACGAAAACGCATGCGCATGTTAAAGTGCAAACTTCGAAAACGGGAATGGTTAACCCATGAACGGTGTGAGCGCGCAAATTCACTTGGCGATTCAATTGGTAGTTAAACTAGGTTCCTATTATGTTGTACAAAGAAAGATACTATGTGCTGTCAAAATGCGTATTCCGAAAGCTCAATACGCTCGCGTAAAACCTGTTTCACATGCAAGCGTTTGAGCAAACTCGCAAGCATGCGGCGCGAAGCGCCAGATAATTTCCTACCTGTTGAAACCACTCCGCACTGCCACTCAGAAAAACGTTGTTGCGCCGCGGCGACAATTGCAAGCGTTTTTGCTTACAAGTGAAACAGGCATATATGCACTTCGGAACGACCACTCACGAGATAAAGTGCTACCAACAAAAAACAAGATTAATATGTTTTATAGTTTTACTTAACAGGAAGCCTAAATTAGAATTTGATTCTCACACCGCAAATTCGTACTGTATGACTGCACAACTCTCACCTGAATAGCTTTAGTGGTATAAATGTAGTGAACTACCGACAGCCCTAACTGAATTTATATGACATATCCAACCTGCGGTGCAACTACGATAGTAACTTAGCAGCGTAGCACAAAAAACACGAAGGACGAAGAACAGGCAACACTCATCATAAGCTTTGCTCTTCGTAATTTGCGTTTTTCGCGCTACGCTTTTAAGTCATGATATACCACTTGCCCAAGCAGCCACCCTCGTCAATTAAGATAATATTTATTAGCATCACAACAATTCTAACTTCACACTATGCAAAGCACACAGGTCCAATCATAGGCAATGCATTACTTTTCCGAGAAAATTATGTTAATGAAACTCCAAACAGAGCGCTAACAAACTGCCCAAACAAAGAAATGGTAACAAACTTCAACCACGTCTGCGCACACACGCCGCTTTGACCCTACAAGCGCAAAAAATTACTTACGTTTGTTCATCATCGGTGCTCCCACGAAGAACTGATACACAAACAAACGGTGTCACATATACCACAACCGCGGTCACAGCATCACGAAGCGTAAATTCCGATGCTGAAGGTATTACTTGCACCGCTGCCTGGCTCCACGTGCTCTTACCGTGAACGACAGCCAAACTGGCTGCTAAATTCTAACACTAAAGTCTAACACGGACCACCAGCGCCATCTGTTCCCAACTGCGGAAACGTTTTAGTAGGTTGCCAACTGAAAAACTGAATGGTACCAAAAATAGTTGCTTTCATGTGAGCGTGCCTTCTTTTTGGCGCAGCTAAGGTGCAATATTGATCAATTTGCCGCTTTTGGAGCAAACTGGCGCAGGAAAATGGAAATGTATCAGAATGGCGCAAATGGCGCAGCCGGACCACCACTGCAGCCAAAGTGCCCCCTCACTTTTTTGTATTTTTCATATCTGCAATCTTATTTCTCACACTGCTGTTTCCCTGCAGTACTCATTTGATGTTGACCACGGGACGCATTTTCTCTATTATCATAGAGTTATTGGGCAGAGAAAAGAACTGGCCAAGAATTTATTTCGCACCGCAGGAGGCTTGCGTCTATTTGGATAAGGAGTCCTCTGATGAGGACTCAGGTCAGCTCATTGCCAATCGAAGCGGAAGGCAGTTGCGGGCTGGTGCCGAAATGGTCTTCTGGGATGGACGCCACATGGGCGCTTGCAGCTCGGACTATGACAACGATCCCGACGGGCAAGGAAACGGAACATCACAGGTCTCCTCTGCTGTAGGTGACACAGGCAGTGCTTCAACTTCATCTACGACTTTCAAGTGGATGAAAAGTGATCTTAAGAAAATCCACGGCACATATCCAAACCCAAACTTTGCCGCTTAAGGGATTGTCCCCCTGTGGAGTTATTTGAACTCTCTTTTGATGAAACCGTCGTGGAGCAGCTAGTCGAGCAACAAGAAATTACACACTATTTTTGAACATGCCTGATCCGGAGGTTACCAAAGAAGAAATAAGGTGCTTTATTGGGGTCCTCATTTTGTCAGGCTACAACCGCTTGTCAGGACAGCGGTGAGGATATCCGCAACATGATGGCCTACAATGCTATGGCGAAGGAACCGCTTCGTGCAGATAATGAGATTCCTGTACTGTGCAGATAATGCGAGCTTCAAACCTAGCGACAAGCTGGCAAAGTTGAGTCCATTGATGACGCTGTTGATAGCAAAGTTTCTTGAGCACTTTAAACCCGTGCGTCACCTCAGCTAACGACGAAAGTATGATTGAGTACTATGGTCATCATGGCTGTAAGCAATTTATAAGTTGAAAGCCGATTCGCTTTGGGTATAAGGTATGGTGCCTAAATGCCAAGAATGGCTACCTTGTGAACTTCAAAGTCTATCAGGTAAACAGGGGGATCCAGAAACATCTGCAAAGTATTTAAATCCCCACAGGGGGGCGTCTGCAGCATGGAGACGTTAGTGAGTGGCGACACCACGGGGTTAACCCGAGCATCCGCAGGGAGATCCCCGCAGGGGGACGATGGTGAACAATGCGTCACCATGGACCCGAGCATCCGCACTTAGCCGTGCGTGGCATCGCCGTGTCCGGGGAAAAGGGGATCCTGGTGGTTGAGCCGATGCAGAGCGTTTGGACCCTTAAGGCCCCTCGGCGGAGGCAACACACCACTTTGGCCCCAGCTTCCTGTAGACGGCACCTCCGGCCTGACCCGACCGGGGAAAATCGGCAGTCGCCTTTTCCTGTCCTCCCCTCTATCTTTAACTTTCCTATCTCTTTCTTACAACTGTCTTGTCTCCTCCTTCCTTCTTGGTTTTTCCTTTTTTCCTGACGGCGAGGGTTAACCTTTTGTGGCCAACCAACCTGTGTTACGCCATATTTGGTTATAGTTGGGGTGTACAGCTCGCGTGGGCAGGACTTGCGGGCAAGTTCCTGTCGCGTCCCCTTGTTGGGCTCCATGGTGGGTGGCTGGCACCGTGGCTGAACAACACACGTATCTTATGGCTCCCCCTTCCCAACAAAATGATCGCCCTCCAAAGAGAGAGCGGACCGATGTGACAGCCCAGTTCCTCCAGAAATCCAAAGAAATTTTCCCGAAATTCCATGTTGTGCACTGTGAAGAGACAGAAATAACTGCCAGAACAATATCCCCATTCTTGGTTGAAAAAAGCCTGATCGATGCCTTGGGCATGGGATACAAGCTGAAGAAAATGCCTAGTGGTGACCTTCTGCTAGAGCTTAAAGATAGTACCCAACATTCAAAACTATCCACCACAACGTCAATTGTGGAAACCCCAATGTCAATAACTGCGCATAGATCCCTAAACACAGTCCGAGGTGTAATCTCTGAAGCCGACTTCCTCAAACTAACTGAACAAGAAATGCTGGAAGATCTCAAGGACCAAAATGTCATCAATGTCCACCGCATAAAAATCAGGAAAGAGAACAAAGAAATACCAACCAAGCACCTAGTCCTCACTTTCAACTCAAGCACACTCCCAGAAGCAATAGAGGTTGGCTATCTAAAAATAAACGTCCGCCACTACATCCCAAACTCGCGACAGTGTTACAACTGCCAGCGATACGGTCATGGCTCACAGAGCTGCCGTGGCCGCAAAACAAGCGCAAAATGCGCCTCACATGATCACATCTCAGAGAACTGTGAAGCAGCACCGTACTGCGCCAACTGTGAAGGAGATCACGCCGCTTACTCAAGGTCTTGCCCAACATAGAAAACCGAAAAAGAAGTAATCAATCACTCTTAAAACAAAGGAAAACATTTCATTCAGAGAAGCACGTCAATGGCTTTCACATACCATTGGCACATTCTCCTTCAGTGCAAAATCAACATTCGCCGATGTGGTGCGACGGGGCGGGGCACCACACCGGCCTTTGGCACCTGCGCAGGCCACGCACAGTGAGCCTGCGGCAGGGCCATCTGCGCCCCCGGCAGATGCGGCGAAAGCTGCCCTGCCATTTCTTGAAAAGGGCTTGCCCGCCCGCGAGTCGGCAGCCCCAAAGACTTCCCCCAGTCGGGGGAGGTCTGCATCTCGCACAGCTTCGGCTTCTTCGCAGCACTCCAGCGCCTCCAGTGAGGCAATGGACACATCCCCCAGCACATCCACAATGCAGGGGCGGCACAGCTGACTTGAGCGTGCCAAGAAACCAAAAACTCAAACTCAGAAGAGTGGTATAACAAAGAATGTAGAGATGCAAAAAAAGAAAGCAGAATAAAGCCTGGGGAGTGTTTCGCAGACACTCAACGCACGAGAACCTTATTAATTTTAAAAAGGCAAGAGCAAATGCACGGCGTGTCCTTCGAAATGCTGAGAAAGCGTCCTGGAAAAACTACATAACATCCATAAACAATTGCATCGAAGAAAATGTGGGAGCAAGTACATAAATTAAATGGCAATTTTTCTCCTTTCACGATTCCTTTCCTTACAGCCCCTGATAGACAAACAAGTTTACAGGAGCAAGCAAACATTCTAGGCGAATATTTCTCAACAGTTTCTAGTTCTGCACACTACACTGAATCATTTTTAAAATATAAAAACACAGCTGAAAAAAACAGACTTCCAACAAGCGGTTGCACAAATTAACCATTCAATAGCTTAATTACAATCAAAGAAATAAACAGTTTTATCTGCTGGCAAGCAGACTGCTCCCGGCCCTGATGAAATACATTACCAAATGCTGGCACATCTTTCCCAACCTTCTGTTGAAGCTCTTCTGAAATTTTTTAACAAAATTTGGACGCTAGGAAAAATTCCAGAAGCTTGGAAGAAAGCCATAATAGTACCGCTCCTGAAACCTGGAAAACAGCCTACATCTCCCTCTAGTTATAGACCAATAGCTCTTACCAGTTGCCTTGCCAAGTGTTTTGAAAGTATTCTGAATATCGGGCTAACCTTTGTGCTTGATTCTCGTGAGCTCCTCGACATTCATCAGTGCGGTTATAGAAAGGCATGCTCAACAACAGACCATTTAGTTCGCCTAGAAAATACTGTCCGAGAAGCTTTCATACATAAACAGCACTGTCTTGCGGTCTTCTTCGATCTCGAAAAGGCATATGATATAACTTGCCTAAGCGATTTTCTATCCAACCGTTCCTTTCATGTACGCCTAGGTGCAACACTGTCAAAGAACTTTGTTCAGGAGAATGGGGTACCACAGGGGTGTGTTTTGAGTACAACTCTCTTTGTCGTAAAAATGAATTCCTTAGCAAAAATAATCCCAAAATCAATAATGTACTCAGTTTATGTTGACGACCTTCAAATAGCCTGCATGTCAACAAACATATCAACATGCGAGAGACAAGTACAATTGGCAATAAATAAACTAGCAGCATGGGCAGACAGAAACGGATTCCAGTTCTCTCCTCAGACCAGAACAGGCTGCGCGGACCTCCAGGTCAGCAGGCCACAAGGCCCCTCCCCAAGCGGGGAGGCCCAACACAAAAAAAACCATGCGCTCTGCACAGACCTCCAGCATATCCGAGGATGCGATGGACACAAGTCAAGGAGCCCTGTGCCGTCAACGCCGGAAGGACAAAAAAGAGAGGAGCCCCTAATCAGGGCACCCGAAAACACAACCTAGTTTTCAGTCATCAAAATGATGGACTCCTACAGCGAAGGCGAAGGGTTCGATGATGTTGTGATAATTCTAGCACTGAAACTAACTACGTTGCGACGCAACAGAATTCCGATGTACTGTGAAGAAGTCGCGAGTCAGGCTTTTCCACCTATCGCGTGAGACGTTTGATACAAAACTTGTCATGAGGTACACCCTTTGTCAAAAGTGACCGGGCACAGGTGCTTTGTTACTTAGCCGCGTAGCGAAGCACTTACGGCAGCCCTTAAGCTATGAATCTGTGTAGAGTGAGGTGAGCCCTTGTCCTCACGATCTGACACCTTTCGTCCTTGAAGGGTGCCATAAAGGCTCCGTTATACGGTTGAGAAGCAAAAACCTGCTGCTCGGTCACTTTTGACAAAGGGGGTACATGGTGTCACCATTTTTCCCGAACACGACAAGAGGGTGTCCAAGAATTAGTGCTTAAAAGACGTGCTTAGTGGTTTTGTGCTACTTGGGTGGGAAGTTTTGGCATACTCCAAAACCGCCCGGTTTTGGAGTATGCCTCCTCTGTTTGGAGCCCCCACCAAGTGTACTTACGAGATAAGCTCGAAAAAATTCAGAGAACCGCAGTGCGTTTTGTATGTTCGCGTTATCGGAAGACCGATTCTGTAACAGACATGCTTAAATCTTGCGACCTGGAACTGCTCGAAACACGACGAAAAAAACAACGGTTGAAACTGTTTTTCCAAATCACCAGGAATCAACTAAAAATAAACAAAGAAACATATATTCACCCCCCTCTAAAACAAAGTGCGCGTTTAAACCACAGTGCCGCAATATGGCCGTACAGAGCCCACCTATGTGCTTTCCAAAACTTTTTTCCCCTCATGTATTAATATGTGGAATGGTCTTGCGGAATTGTCACAGCTCAAAATGACAGAGAGTTTGAGAACCTTTTGGAATTATATTACAGGCAACAGGGGAATTGTTGTTATGATTGTTGTTGTTAGGCTGTTGTTATGATTTCCCTCATCTTTGTTTGTTAACTTGTTAATTATTCGTGTTTTGATTATGTTTTTTGTGTCTTGTCGGTGCCTGAGGTTTTTGTTCCTCGATAATTAAAATAAAAACCTCTCCTGTTATGGCCCTCAACTGAGGGCTACAGTATTCCCAAATAAATAAATAAAAAAGTGCAGCACGTACTTAGTGGCCAACCACTTCGACCTTGCCGTGTCGACTGTACACAGTTGTGTGGAGCGAATGTTGGATTTTCTGAACAGTGTGAGTATAGAAGTGATTGCCTGGCCGGATAAACAGAAGCAGGAGCGCAGCAAGGCCGCCATCATGGCAAAGTGCCGGCAAGGGACCTCAAGAGACCATAGGAATTGATGGCTGCCATGTTGAAATCAACAAGCCGACGGAGTCGCCCCACTCATACTACAATCATAAGAAATGGCCGCCCATTGTCCTACAAGCTATTGCCAATGATAGGAACAAGTTTTTAGACATGTTCATTGGGTTCCCTGGCTCAGCGCACGCTGCAAGAATTCTCCGTGAAGGCACATTTTTTGAAGAGGCCATGATCCAAGTGCAGCAGTGGCTATCTCCTTGGAGATTCAGCTCACCCTCTGCTGCCGTGGCTCATGACAACATACCGGGACAATGAGCAAAATTTCCCGTCGTGGAAGAAGAAGTACAACAAAGTGCACTCGCAGCAAAGAATTGCAGTTGAAAATGCTTTTGGATTGTGGAAGCAGCGCTTCAGACGGCTGCATCTTGTCGATGCTGCCAGCATAAAGCAGCGAGTTCTAATCGTCATGGGTGCGTGCATTCTGCACAATCTCTGCAACTGAGAGATTTCTTTGATGAACTACAGCACCTGCCTCAGCAAAAAGTAGTTGGCAATGATGAAGACGTTGACACCTTCGTTGACCGTCACGTGGCAGGTTTCAGCAAGAGCCTTCGAAAAGATATTGCACAGAAGCTACGTTGACATGAACCTTTTTGAGTGCTCACAATAAGAACTTTTTGTTGTGGGCATGTCTGCAAGCAGTGTGGATGAACAGTGTGCTGGTATCAAAAACGGATGTGTTCTTTAATTACAGAGCTTATATAATGCTGCCGCATCACTTGGGTGAATTTTTATTTTATGACTTTTCCAACTGCTCTCAGCATTAGTCCGTGTGCATATTATGCTCGTTATGAACAGCTACACCATGAGGAAGGAGCTAAGTTCTAAATGCAGTTCTAAGTTCTAAAAATTCCATGCAATTAGACAGCATCGCTCACTCTCATCTTCCTCCCTTCCCTTACGGCGTGATTCAGGTGCCCGCCGAGATATGCGAGACAGATACTGCGCCATTTCCCTTTCCTCAAAAACCAATTTATTTATTTTTACCCTGTGCCTTGCTATATATGGTGATGCACCTCAGGCACCTTGTCCTCGTTCCTGACAAAAAGACTGAGTTAGTTAGTTATATTGATTTTAATGGCGCAAAAGCAACTGAGGCTATGATGCGCCAAACACAAGGTTAGAGTTTTTGTTAAAGGTGAAGCTTTCTATACTTAGAGTTTGTTTAAAATGCTTGCTTCCTTGAGAAACCTAAAAATACATGAGATGTCAACCAGTGCTGGATCACCTAAAAGTAACATGGGGTGTAATGGGATGGTTTCCCTGTAAAATGTTGTAAAATATTTCTTTCTTAGCTCTTCTAGCTTTATACATGAAATTAAAATGTGGTTCACTGTGAGTTCAGCACCACACATGTCACAGAGAGGTTTGTTTTGTTTGGTTAGCAGAAAGTTGTGCGTGAGGTGGGTGTGTCCAATGCGGAGCCGACATAAAATAACTTCGGTAAAACGTTCTTGATGCCTACACGATTGCCATTCCCCTAAAATGGGCTTAACAGAATGTAATTTGTTGTTTGCGTGCTCTTCCCATTCTGCCTGCCACTTATTTCTGAGTTTACTGTAGATAAACTTTAAACAATCCCTGTGCGGTATGTTCACTTGCTTTATTTGGCCATTCCGGGCTTGTGCAGCACATACATCTGCTTTCTCATTACCTACAATTCCAACATGGCTAGGAACCCAGCAGAATTTAATGTTGTGCTTTTGTTTTGTGATTTTAACTATGTTATGTATGATGTTTCCTATTATGGGTTCAGTAGCATTCCTGGAGTGCAGTGCTTTGAGCATACTGAGGGAATCGGTGTAAATGATGCTATTTTTGATGTTCTCTCTTACTATTTTTTCTACAGCTATGAAGATGGCATAACACTCAGCAGTAAAAACTGATGCGCATTCTGGTAGTCGTATTATCTGTTTATTTTTTTCTTGGATTACTGCACTTCCAACATGACTTTCTGTTTTTGAGCCATCGGTATAAAATTCAATGTAGGTGTCATACGTTTCTTGTAGTGCAAAGAATTCCTGTAATATGTACTCGTTTGGCGTTTGCTTTTTGTCTAAATGTGTCATTGTGAAGTCACATACTGAAGGCAGGCTGTACCATGGTGGCAAATATTCATTCCTTTGTGCAATATTCGGTAGGGCATCTAGTACTGTTAGCTCTTCACATTTATCTTCAAAGCGCAGTAGTAATGGCCTGATAGAATGTGGTTTGTTGATGAATAATCTTTTAGATGGGCACTTGGTGACAACTGGATGGCAGAGATGTTTCGGAAGAGAACGGATTTTTAAGACGTATTTGCATGTTAGTGCGATTCTTCGGTCCTCAAGAGCGGGCTCATTAGTTTCAACGTATAGGCTGGCTACTGGTGATGTTCTGTATGCTCCAGATGATAGGCGGAGACCAAGATTATGAATGGGGTCTAATCTTTTCAAGTAGGATGCTCTTGCCGAGCCATATACTATGCACCCGTAGTCCAGCTTGGAGCGCACCAGAGAGCGATATATTTGTAAAAGGCTTGCTCTATCGGACCCCCACCGCTTCCGTGAGAGCACTTTTAAGACATTGAGGGCTTGAGAAGCTTTCTTTTTAAGGTTGTTAATGTGTGGTAGAAATGTGAGTTTCTTGTCGAAAGTTAGGCCTAAAAATTTGTGTTCTTGTTTAATTGGTAGCGCAGTGTGATTCAGGTATAGACTGGGATCGACCTGTAGGCCTCGTCGCAATGAGAAAAGAACAGCTACTGTTTTTTGAGGGGAAAATTTAAATCCATTTTTGTCTGCCCAAGAACCTAGTTTATTTAGTGTGATTTGTATTTGTCTCTCACAGGTTGATATGCTGGAGGACGTGCATGCTATTTGTAGGTCATCTACATAAACTGAATACATTATGGACTTGGGTATTTCTTTAGCTAAGGAATTCATTTTTATTATGAAGAGTGTCGTGCTTAGAATGCACCCCTGGGGTACGCCGTTCTCTTGGGTGAAAGTCATGGAGAGAGTTGCTCCTAGGCGGACTCGGAATGTGCGGTTAGCCAGGAAGTCGTTCAAGCAGTTCAACATCCTGCCGCGGATACCTAGCTCTGCTAGGTCACGGAGGATGCCGAACTTCCACGTAGTATCGTAGGCCTTCTCCAGGTCGAAGAAGACCCCAATACAGTGCTGCTTGTGGATGAACGCCTCCCGGATGGTGTTTTCTAGGCGGACAAGGTGATCTGTGGTGGAGCATGTTTTCTTAAACCCACATTGGTGTTTATCTAGTAGTTGCCGAGATTCAAGTACGAAGGTCAGTCTAATGTTTATTACACTTTCGAAAGATTTAGCAATGCAGCTGGTGAGGGCTATTGGTCTGTAACTGCTAGGACTTGTTGGTGGTTTTCCGGGTTTGAGAAAGGGTATTATGACTGCTTTTTTCCACTCGTCAGGTATATTTCCAGTTATCCAGATTTTATTAAAAAATTTTAACAGTGCCTCTACAGCAGCCTCGGAGAGATGTGCAAGCATAGCGTAATGCACGTTGTCTGGTCCTGGTGCTGTCTTTTTTCCAGAAGATAATACCTTATTTATTTCTTGTAGTGTGAGAGGCTGGTTGTAATCCTCATGAACACCTGCTCCAGATGGAAATTTTTGTTTTTCAGCTATTGCTTTGTGTTTTTGAAATGTGCTTGTGTAGTTGGATGAGCTTGAGATCTCAGCAAAATGCTCGCCCAGTATGTTGGCCTGTTCTTCTAAAGATGTTTGTGTCCCGGGTGCTGTCAAGAGAGGAAGTGTGAAAGGGGTATGGTCACCAGTAAATTTACGCACTTTTTCCCACATTTTCTTTGATGTTGTTGAGCTGTTTATTGAGGAGACATATTTCTGCCAAGAGGTTTTTTCTGCATTTCTTCGGACATACCGCGCTCTGGCTTTTGCCTTCTTAAAGGTAAGTAAGTTCTCTGCAGTGGGATATCGACGCAGAGCGCTCCAGGCTTTGTTTTGTTGTTTTTTTGCTAATGTGCATTCTTTTGTCCACCATACTTTGTGTTTCTTTTGTGCAAGTCCTGTTGTTTGTGGTATAGCGAGTGTTGCGGCCGATATTATGCATTCAGTAAACTTCTGATTAATTTCATCTGTGCTAAGGTCGTCACAAAATTCCTTTTCCAGAGTGGCACTTTTTGTAAAGAGTGACCAGTCGGCAAGCTGAATTTTCCAGCGCCGTGGCCTTGTGGGGATGATTGGAGTGGATGATGAGAGCCTGATGACGGTAGGTAAGTGATCGCTGCCCATGGGGTCATTTAAAACATCCCATTTAAAATCGTTAAAAAGTAATGGTGATGCGAAGGCTAAATCGAGAGAGCTCATTTTTGCTGAGCTTGGGCAGCAATATGTGGCTTTTCCCGTATTTAAAAGACAGACATTATTCGAAAGTATAAAATCTTCGATTGTTTGGCCTCTAGAGTCGCAGCGTTCGCTTCCCCAAAACGGAGAGTGAGCGTTAAAATCGCCAACTACCAGAAATGGCTCCGGCAGTTCATCGATCAGGCCTTCTAGATCTTGGCATGTTAATGTGATGTGTGGGGGAAGATATACAGAACATATTGTTATGGTTTTGTAGCTGATGACGCTAACCGCAACCGCCTCAAGTTTTGTTTTCAGTTTGATTTCTTGAGCCGGGACGCCGCTTTGGATGATGATTGCGACGCCTCCCGAGAGTCTACTTGCATGTTCGCGATCACGCCTAAAAGTTGTATAATGCTTTAAGATATTTGAATGTTGTGGACCAAGATTGGTCTCCTGGAGACATAGAGCTAGAGGCATCACGGACCCTAGAATATGTGTTATATCACTGTAGTTCCTTAACATTCCTCTACAGTTCCATTGAATCGCAAATATCATGTTTGTTTTTTTGGGTGTGAATGGAACTGAAGGAATTTACTGTTCTGGGCCCGTTACCGGGGTTTTATCTTTTCTTCGCTCGTGAGAGCCGGTCCGCCGCCGTAAAGCGGGCGGAGTGGTAGTTGTATCCATCACCTCACCAGAGGTGCTGGAGGACCGCGAAGCCGCGGATGTGTTGGTGTCAGGCCTCCCCCGACGGGGGGAAGTCCTGCGGGATGCTGGCCCATGGGCCGGCACTCCCTGGCTTGGAGTTGGCAGAGCAGCCTTGGCTGTCTCTGCCTGGGGCGTTGATGGCACTACCACAGGCGCGGTGGGAGTGGCCGCGGCAGATGCCGGAGTGCTGCGTGGTGCACCGCCCCTGCGCGCCACGTCAGCATAGTTTGGTTTGGCTGTGAAAGAGAATGTATTTGTCAGTGCAAAACGCCTTCTGGCTTCTTTGAATGAAATGTTTTCCTTGGTCTTAATGGTGATGATTTCCTTTTCCTTCTTCCAGGACGGACACGCCCTGGAGTACGCAGCATGTTCTCCTTCACAATTAGCGCAGCGTAGAGCTGCGTCGCATTCCTCAGAATGGTGTTCCTTCGACGCGCATTTCGCGCAAGTTTTGTGGCCGCGGCAACTCTGCGATCCGTGGCCAAACCGTTGACAATTAAAGCACCTTCGGGGGTTAGGGATGTAGTGTCTTACATTTACTTTGAGGTATCCAACGTCGATGGTTTCGGGCAATGTGCATGTGTTAAAAGTCAGGACTAGGTGTTTGGTATCTATTTCTTTGTTGTCCTTGCGGATCTTGATTCGATATACATCAATGACATTTTGCTCGGAAAGCCCTTCCAGCATTTCTTTCTCGGTAAGGTGTAGAAAATCATTTTCTGAGATGACGCCACGGACAGTGTTGAGGGATCGGTGTGCAGTGATGGAGACAGGTGTGTCCCCAATAGACACTATGTTACAGAGTTTGGTGGTTTGGACATTTTCTCGGAGTTCCAGCAATAAATCGCCACTGGTCATTTTGGATACTTTGTAGCCGGGGCCCAAAGCTTCTGTTAAGCACTTCGATACCATGAAGGGGGATAGAATTCTGGCCTGTTTATCTTGAACTTCACTGTGGATGACATGGAATTTGGCAAATGTTGGTTTCTTTTTGGAAAAAAAATTCTCTGCTTCGTTCCGCACTCTTTTAAGAGAGCGATCAGGTTTGGAAAGGGGGGGAGCCATAAAAAATTGATGCTTTTCGGTCATGGTGCCAGCCACCCACCATGGAGTCCAACAAGGGGACGCGACAGGAACTTGAAAGAAAGTCCTGCCCACGCCAGCTATACACCTTAACTATAACCTAATATGACTCAACACAGGGTAGTTGGTCACACACGGTTAACCCTCGCCGCCAGGAAAAAGAGGAAAAAACCAAGAAGGGAGGAGGATACAGGAGAGTTGTAAGAAAGGAGATAGGAAAGTGAAAGATGGAGAGGAGAACAGGAAAAGGCGACTGCCGCTTTCCCCCGGTCGGGTCAGGCCGGAGGTGCCGTCTACAGGAAGCTGGGGCCAAAGTGGTGTGTTGCCTCCGCCGAGGGGCCTTAAGGGTCCAAACGCTCGGCATCAGCTCAACCACCAGGATCCCCTTTTCCCCGGACACGGCGATGCCACGCACGGCTAAGCGCGGATGCTCGGGTCCGTGGTGACGCATTGTTCACCATCATCCCCCTGCGGGGATGTCCCTGCGGATGCTCGGGTTAACCCCGTGGTGTCGCCACTCACCAACGTCTGCATGCTGCAGACGCCTCCCTGCGGGGAACAAAAAGACTGAGGTTTTGTATTTGACTGGTTGGGAGCTTGGAGATCTTTGCTCAGACTAGGACGGGCGATGAGGCTACCTGACCCTGTCTACAGCTTTCCTAATCTTCAATTTTAAAGCCTCCTTCTCTTCTCACTGCTAACAAATACAAACTAAAGTTTTAGGCCCCCTACACAAATGGGTTTTCACGTTTGTAAAATTCAGCAGTGCATGATAGCTTTAGATGCTCATGCACCATTAAACCCAACATAACACAACACAAGATGACATGAAGCTCTCACCACATTTGATAGCTCGAGGGTACACTTATTATAGAGCAACCAACGTAGGCGACCTCGAGGGGTCTGAACCTGTACCCCAAGACTAATCTGCGATACTTACTAACAAGGGCTGCAGAAAGCGGTATCCACCACCACACAACTGCCTTAGCAGAGAGAACTCTGCCGCATGGAGGCAACTACTAACGGGCTCGTACCCGAACCTAAACGTACTCAGCAAAATGTATCCCACACAATACAATGGAAAATGCCCCTGGTGCCAAGAAACACCCACGCTGTATCACATAACGTGGGCATGCCAGAAGATAGAACCCAAGTGCGGAGCAATGGGAGGGAGTGCTCTTCAGCGATCGCCAGGTCGACCAAGAAGGTCTGATTCGGCGAGCACAACTGGCAGCAGCATAAAGCAGAGCCCTGGACTAAGGGCAACTGACCGTTGTGCAAGAAGATGAACAAAGCCATCTGAAGACCGCAGAAGACCAGCGAATGTAGAGCTCAATAAAGTTTTTCACTCACTTACTCACACTCTCAAGTGCACATATAGTGTGTTACTTGCTAAAAACAAAAGCTTGTGACCTCAAGCAGGCTGAGGCTTACAAGAGCCTAGACTCGTACAATTATGCCCAGAGTGGCTGGGTAGGCCAAGTACAGTGCCACAAAATGAGCCAGGATATGGTACCTAAAGACAGGTGCTGCCCTCTCAAGCCATTAACAAGACACCATGGAAAGCTTGGGCCTGCATCAGAAAGACTCACGCCTCATCTTCGCTGATGGTAATGCGTGCAATTTTGCTACCTTTTGTGTAGCATGCCGCTGCTTCTCAGCAAGCAGCCTTTAGATGCGAACTACCACTCAGATCTTACGGAGTCTGAGCACGTTCGGTATGCAGTTAAAGTGCACCTCTGTGACAACATCGGCCCCTTTATGCTGCGGCTTGGAACGGACACGACAACCGATGTCGACATGTTCCTGGAGATTTGTTATGGCAACACCGTCAATTACCTTGTTTCCTCTGCAAACTTTCTGACCCTTGAAGAAATGAAGGCGTTTAAGTCCACCGAGGCGTATTATTATTTTACTAGCGGCTGGGTGAAGGCTCTGTCGGCAAAACAGCTGCAAGAGGACAAGGTGCTTCTACTTGGAGGGGTAAGCCGCAGGACTTCGATCTTTGTAGGGATGAGAGTAAAGCAATAATGTTTATTCAATCCACAAGTGACTGAGGGTAAGCACACACTCAGTAATGTTTTAAAAAGAACTGTTTAGTCAGGCCTCAAAAGGTTCTTATGTACTCTACCTGGACGATTTCAGGTTAAATCACGTGTCATGCTATTTTTATGCGCTCATGAAAGGAACCGTTGCTGGCTTATTTTAGTATGGCAACCTAACAAGTTACTGCATGAAAATGAAATGGTCACGCGTAAAGAGATTGTTATCGCTCCCTACACATTTGCTGACAAACAATTTAAGTCTCGCCTGTTGCGTCGAGCAGACTTTATGGCCTGCCTTAACTGATCAATCTCGTTGCTGTTGCCGTTTTCGACGGTCGGGTAGCACGACGAGATCAACAGTGATATGCGCCTATGGAGTGATGTGCTCAATGTTAAGTTGGATGCTGGCATATGTTCCCTCCAGGTCAACCATTCACAAAGGTTCAGTGGGGCTGTGCTCACAGCCCACTGCACGTGCATGGCAGAAGCAGGAGGCCCGTTCTCATGTTGGAGCCTGCCTTTATGCAGTTGATACCGGTGTGAGAATGAAATACGCCACCAGCTGCACCTCAGAGAGCAACATCTGGCTTCCTGCCTATGTGGAGAAGGCACAATTCAAGAGCCTCAAAAGGCACTGCTGCAGTTTGTGCTGTCCATTTGTGTGCTGTGCAGCCCACAGAACATGCCTGGATGCAGAGCAGCAGTTTCTCCTAGTGTTAATGAGGCTCCGACTAGGACTGCTCACCAAAGACCTTACATGCTGATTCGGCATTTCAGTAGGTTCTGTGAGTGGAATTTTCCACTCGTGGCTTGATGTACTAGCCAAGAAACTTGAGAAGTTGATCATTTAGCCATCTAGACAAGCACTACAATCTCACCATCTGCCAGCTTTTCAAGACAGGTTATTCGATGACCTGACGGGTATCATCGATTTTACTGAAATATTTATTCAGCGTCCAACTTCTATGGAAGCTAGGAGCCTTTAGGAGTTAGGTTACCAAAGCCATACAGACACTTTATTTTGAACAAGTGATTAGCAAGTAACTGCAGTATTTGTGTTCCTTTCTAGAAATGGCAGAATAACTGCTTCCATATTCAAGGACATGTGCCCCTAAAAGGAGCTTAATTGCTCGTCACTACCAGATAAAATATTCAATTCTAGAAGAATCTTCAGTCCGGCCATCTGGTATGACATAGAGTTTGAAGAGCTTGCTAAGGCTCGTGCACTTGCTGCCTTTAAAGCACAGAGTACGAATGGCAGGCTGGATGAATGTAGTTTGACGATACTGCCAAACCCATACCTTTCTGCAGTGCACATAGGTTGTTTCGTTGTGACTGCCATCCTCCAGCACTACTCCAGGTCACGTGCCTGTACACACTACGCATCCAAATGATTTGGTGAAAGCAGGGCTAGCAAAGCCAGACTCTTGCTTGGATGCCACAGGCTCATTAAAGGAAACACACACGCAAGAACTACTACCAGGTTCAAGCACAACTGCACTTGAATCTTTTAGGCAGCACTATGTGCTACCTGTACTTGCAGCACATAGACAAGGGAGCGATGATGTTGTAGAAAAGGAAGAAGCATTTATGGACCCTCACGTCAATGCCCTAGAAAGTTTTTTCACCAAGACAGTGCTGCCTAGGCTATGGTTGCAGCTGGTTCTCACATTCTATTCATGCATATTGCCGTAAACAATAGAAGTGGGATACCCGAAAATTAGAGTCCAACCATACATACCGAACCCTCGCAGATGCTTCAACTGTCAAAGATACGGCCATGGGTTGAACAGTTGCCGCGGTCACCATACCGGCGCGAAGTGTGCCACGAAAGATCATGCAACTGAGAACTGCGATGCAGTGCCGTTCGACTGTGCCAACTGCGAAGGAGACCACCCTGCTTACTCCAGGTCTTGTCCAAGATGAAGAAACGAAAAAGAAATAACTGAAAACAAACGACAATATAACATTCAGAAGCCAGAAAAAAGTTGGCATTAACAACCTCGTTTGCATTTACGGCAAAGACAAACTTCGCGGATGTGATGCATAGGGGCGGAGCACCACACCCAGCTTCGGCCACTGCCCAGGCAACGCCTCTGGCAGGGCCATCCCCGCCCCTCGGCAGATGCGGCTAAGGCTGCCCTGCCACCCCTGATAAAGGGCACGCCGGCCCGAGTCGGCCGCCCACAAGGCTTCCCCCAGTCGGAGGAGAGCTCAAAACTGTACACCCGCGAGTTCTCCGCAGGCCTCCAGAACCTCTAGTGAGGCGATGAACATTACACAGAACGCGCCACCGCTTCAGCGGCAGCATAGCTCTCCTGAGCGAAAAAGAAGGGAGAGGATCCCAGTAACAGGACCCTCAAATCCGGGAGCATAGGTTTAGCTGCACTCCCAAAACTTATTCAACATGGTGTTCCTAATTACTTGGAGCTGTCGTGGTCTTTTAAAAAACTACAATGATGCAACATATCTTTTAAGCTCGCCTTCCCCTGTGGCTTTGTGATAGTTTGAGAGGTGCTGTTGTGTTTGTGTTGTGTTGGGTTTTATGGCACATAGGCAGCTAAGGCCATCATGCGCCAAGCTCAAGGTATAGAATGAGTTTTCTGTATAATTTTCAAAAATGTTAAAAATCATCGCTGGTGTAGATGGCCTAATAATACTGTACTACCTAGTAATAATGGAAGAAACGAAATTTAGTTAGTTATATGGGGTTTTATGGCGCATAAGCAACTATGGCTATCATGCGCCAAACACAAGGTTAGATGATGTTATGTCAAGTGTATAAAGGTTACATTATAACAGGTTTAAAACATTGGCTTTCTTTAGAAAGTTACAAACAAGTGAAAACTCGACAAGTGTCTGCTCGCCTAAAAGCAATGCGGGATGAAATGGAATCTGTTGATTGTAAAATACAGTAAAAAACTTTCTCCTAAGTTCTTCGAGATGGGAACAAGAAATTAAAATGTGATTTACTGTGAGCTCCTCACCACACATTTCACACACAGGTTTGTCCTTTTTTGTTAATAAGAAGTTATGGGTGATGTGTGTGTGGCCTATGCGTAAACGACATAAAATTACTTCGATAAAACGTTCTTTATGGCGGCATGATTTCCATTCTTTCAAAATAGGCTTTACGGTATGCAGCTTGTTGTTTCCTTCATTTTCCCAAGAAGCTTGCCATTTGGCTCTTAGTTTGCTATGCACTAACTTCATGTAATCCCTCGGAGGCAAACACACATGTTTCACCTCCATGGCTCTGGCTTGTGCAGCACACGTGTCAGCTCTCTCATTATCCCTAATGCCAACGTGACTGGGAACCCAGCAGAATTTTATAACATGTTTTCGTGTTGTGACCTTTACTATATTGTGTATGATGCTTCCAATCAGTGGCTCTGTGGCATTTTTGGAGTTTAATGCTGTAAGGACGCTCAGTGAATCTGTATAAATTATGCTGTTTTTGATGTTTTCATTTGTTATTTTCTGTACTGCAACACTAATAGCATAACACTCCGCGGTGAAAACTGTAGCACATGAGGGCAGTCGTACTGCATTTTCATTTTTACCTTGTATTACTGCGCTTCCTACATGAGCATGAGTTTTTGACCCGTCAGTATAAAATGCAGTGTAATTTCTGTATTTTTCTTGTAGTGCTAGATATTCTTGTAATATATGGTCGTGTGGCGTACAGGTTTTACTGAAGCGTGTTAGTGTGACGTCACACACTGTGGGGAGAGAGTACCACGGTGGTAGCGCTTCGTGTCTTGGGGCAATATCTTTAATTTCGTTTAGTATGTTCAGAGCTTGGCATTTTTCTTCGAAGCGCAAGAGCAACGGCTTAATTGCATGGGGCTTGTTGTTGAAGAGCATTCGGGATGGGCATTTCGTGACAATTGGGTAACAGAGATGTTTGGGCTGTGAAAGGATTTTGAGGATGTATGTACAAGTTAGTGCAGTTCTTCGATCTTCTAAGGAAGGTTCATTCATTTCCACATACAGACTTGCTATTGGTGAAGTTTTGTAAGCACCTGAAGACAACCTTAAACCAAGATTGTGGATAGGATCCAGTCGTTTTATGTAGGATGGTCTTGCTGAGCCATATACGATGGACCCATAGTCTAACTTAGAGCGAACCAGAGAACGATATATATGTAACAGGCATGCCCTATCAGACCCCCAGCGTTTTCTTGACAGTAGTTTCAGTATATTGAGGGCCTGGGAACCTTTTTTCTTTAAGCTATTTATATGTGGCAAGAAAGTGAGCTTTTTATCGAAAGTTACTCCTAGAAATTTATGCTCTTGTTTGACAGGTAATGGGGTCTGGTTTAGATATAGTGTGGGGTCGGCCTGTAGGCCTCGTCTCAAAGAGAATAGAACCGCTACTGTTTTCTGAGGAGAAAATCTAAATCCGTTTCTATCTGCCCAGGTGGCCAGTTTATTTATTGTTATTTGTATCTGTCGCTCACAGGTAGGTATGCTGGAAGACGTGCATGCTATTTGGAGGTCATCTACGTAAACTGAGTACATTATGGATTTTGGGATTACTTTGCCTATTGAGTTCATTTTGATTATGAATAAGGTCGTGCTGAGGATGCACCCCTGGGGTACACCAGTTTCTTGAATAAAAGTGTTGGAGAAGGTTGCGCCTAGGCGGACTCGGAACGTGCGGTTGGTTAGGAAGTCGTTCAAACAGCTCAGCATCCTGCCGCGGATACCTAGGTCCGCTAGGTCACGGAGGATACCGAACCTCCACGTGGTATCGTAAGCCTTCTCCAGGTCGAAGAAGACCCCGATACAGTGTTGCTTGTGGATGAACGCTTCCCGGACTGTGTTCTCAAAGCGAACAAGGTAATCAGTTGTGGAACATGTCTTTTTAAATCCGCATTGGTGTATATCTAAAAGTTGCCGGGACTGAAGTATGAAGGTTAGTCTGATGTTTAGAATGCTTTCGAATGATTTTGCTATACAGCTAGTGAGTGCTATTGGCCTGTAACTGGTGGGACTAGTTGGTGGTTTGCCAGGTTTTAGAAAGGGTACAATGATTGCTTCTCTCCATGCTTGGGGGATTTCTCCACTCATCCATATTTTATTGAAAAATTTCAGGAGAGCTTCTATGGCAGTCTCAGAGAGGTGAGCAAGCATGGCATAATGTATATTGTCTGGGCCTGGTGCTGTCTTTTTACCGGATGTTAGTACTGCGTTTAGTTCCTGCATTGTAATTAGCTGATTGTAGTTTTCATGTACGCATGTTCTGAAGGGAAGTTTTTGTTTTTCTACTATTTTTTTGTGCTTTTGAAAAGAGTGTGTGTAGTTGGCTGAGCTTGATACTGTAGCAAAATGCTCACCCAATATGTTGGCCTGCTCTTCTAATGTTGTTTGAGTACCGGGTGTTGTTAGCATTGGGAATGTGAAAGGAGTAAAATTTCCAGTGAATTTCCGCACCTGCTCCCACATTTTTTTGGATGTTATTGAGCTGTTTATCGAGGATATGTACTGTTGCCATGATGCCCTTTCTGCGTTGCGTCTGATGTACCGTGCTTTTGCTCTTGCTTTTTTAAAGTTTATGAGATTCTCATGTGTTGGATATCTCCGAAAAATGCCCCAGGCTTTGTTTTGTTTCTTTTTTGCATCTTTACATTCTTTTGTGTGCCAGTATTTGTGATTTTGTTTTACTATTCCAGAGGATTGAGGAATAGCTAAATGTGCGGCAGCTAAGATACAATTTGTGAACTTTTCATTGATCTCATTGATGTCAGTATTTTCTAAAACTATGTTCTCTAATGTGGCTTGTGCACTAAAAAGTTGCCAGTCAGCTAAATGTAGCTTCCAACATCGTGGTTTTGTGGGAACGACTGTTGGTGATGATGAGAGACTTATTACAACAGGGAGATGATCACTTCCATATGGATTATCTAAAACACTCCAGGTAAAATCGTTAAAAACAGACGGTGAACTAAAAGACAAATCTAAAACACTCATTTTCCCCGAGGTTGGGGAGCAGTATGTAGGTTTATTAGAGTTGAGTAAACAGACGTCATTGCATAAAATAAAATCCTCTACGAGATGGCCTCTAGCGTCAGTTTTCTCACTTCCCCAAAAATATGAATGTGCGTTAAAATCTCCAACTACCAGGTATGGCTCTGGTAGCTGTTCTAAAAGATCCTCTAAGTCATGTAGTGTTAAATTAAAGTGCGGATCGATATATAGTGAGCACACTGTGATGGTTTTATGGGCAACCAGAGTGGCTGCGGCAGCTTCAAGTCTTGTTTTTAGTTTAAGCTCTCGAGCCGGGACGCCGCTTTTCACTACGATGGCTACGCCTCCCGATAGTCGGCTCGCCTGTTCCCGATCGCGGCGGAAAACAGTGTAATTCTTTAGAAAGTTATTTTTTTGGGGACCTAAATTTGTTTCTTGTAGACATAAGGCGACAGGAGCGTGTGCTCCTAGTATGTCTTTTATGTCACTGTAATTGTTTAAAAGTCCTCTACAGTTCCATTGTATTATGAAAGCCATCTTAATTTTGTGTTTCTATAGGGTGGAAAGGTAGATCAAGTTGTTGTTGGCCCCGTGACTCGGGGCCTGTCTTTTTTTGATCGATCCAGAGAGCTCCGCCGACCGTCCGATGTGGACGGCGCGGGGCTGCCCGGGGCCGTGTCCATTGCCTCTGCGGAGGCGCTGGACGACCGTGCAGGAGGCACGGTCGCGTTCGAGTTTGACCTCGACCTGTGGGAAGAGGTCTTGAGGCCCGCCGACCCGGGGGTCTGCGCAGCCTGGATTGCAGTTGGCGGTGCAGCGTTAGCTGCTCTGCCTTGGGGCGCGGATGGCACCGCCACAGGCTCACTGCGTGTGACCTGGACGGGTGCCGAAGCCTGGTGTGGTGCGCCGCGCCCACGCACCACATCGGCGAAGTTTTGTTTTGTTGTGAAGGAGAATGAGTTGGTGACTGCGAAACGCCTTCTCGCTTCTTGAAATGAAATGTTTTCCTTTGTCTTTATGGTGATTATCTCCTTTTCTTTTTTCCAGGACGGACACGCCCTGGAGTATGCTGCATGGTCTCCGTCACAGTTTGCGCAGTGCGGGGCTGCGTCACATTGATCAGAATGATCCTTCGAGGCGCACTTCGCGCACGTTTTCCGACCGCGGCAACTTTGTGAGCCGTGGCCGAACCTTTGGCAGTTGAAACATCGGCGAGGGTTGGGAATGTATGGTCTTACGTTAACTTTCAGATATCCTACTTCGACTGTGTCGGGCAGTGTGCTAGTGTTGAACGTCAGGATCATATGTTTTGTGTCTATATCCTTATTATCCTTCCGGATCTTAATTCTGTGAACGTCTATCACGTCTTGGTCACTCAGACCTTCGAGCATCTCTTTTTCTGTGATGTGGACAAAATCATTTTCGGATATCACGCCCCGGACGGTATTCAAAGATCGGTGTGAAGTCACGGAGACAGGAATATCTCCAACCGACACAATGTTTACGAGTTTTGAGTGCTGGATGTTGTCTCGCAGTTCGAGCAGTAAGTCACCGCTGGCCATTTTTGATACCTTGTAGCCAATGCCCAAGGCTTCTGTCAAACACTTTGATACTAGGAAGGGAGACAGGATTCTTGCTTGCTTATTTTCTACTTCACTATGGATGACATGGTATTTAGGAAAACTCACTTTTCTTTTTTGGAAAAAAACATCTGCTTCGTTCCGCCCTCTCTTGAGAGAGCGATCAAGTTTGGAAAGTGGGGGAGCCATAAAAAATTGATGTTTTTCGGTCATGGTGCCAGCCACCCACCATGGAGTCCAACAAGGGGACGCGACAGGAACTTGCGAGCAAGTCCTGCCCACGCCAGCTGTACACCTTAACTATAACCTAATATGACTCAACTCAGGGTAGTTGGTCACACACGGTTAACCCTCGCCGCCAGGAAAAAGAGGAACAAACGAAGAAGAGAGGAGGAGACAGGAGAGTTGTAAGAAAGAGATAGAAAAGTGAAAGAGAGGGGAGGACAGGAAAAGGCGACTGCCGATTTCCCCCGGTCGGGTCAGGCCGGAGGTGCCGTCTACAGGAAGCTGGGGCCAAAGTGGTGTGTTGCCTTCGCCGAGGGGCCTTAAGGGTCCAAACGCTCGGCATCGGCTCAACCACCAGGATCCCCTTTTCCCCGGACACGGCGATGCCACGCACGGCTAAGCGCGGATGCTCGGGTCCGTGGTGACGCATTGTTCACCATCATCCCCCTGCGGGGATGTCCCTGCGGATGCTCGGGTTAACCCCGTGGTGTCGCCACTCACCAACGTCTGCATGCTGCAGACGCCCCCCTGCGGGGTTTTAGAGGTGCAAGGAAGACACCATGAACAGTGGCGGTCAAGGCCAAGGTCAAGCCTCGGCGGATGGTCTTCGTCTGTTTACCACGCAAAGTGAATCAGAGCCAACAGAATATTAGGAACCCTTCGTCTGTACATGCCGTATGGATAAATTTGGCAAACAAACTTGATCAGCACCCGAAAAGGGGTCGCACCGATGTCACGAAATTGATGCCACAAAAGCAAGAAACATTCACAAAGTTTTTCATAATTCACTCCAACGCTGACGAACCTGTAGCCAACTTGTCTAAGCATTTGTCATTGCCAATACTCTAAAGAGCTGTGTAGGAAAAAACTAGGAAGTAAAAATGCAAAGAACCGGAGATCTATCCTAGTAGTTTGGCCCCGATTACAGGTGCTGAAGCCCTACTTCACAAACAGAAGAATGAAACAGGAAGAATGGATGGTGATCGTCGGAAGCCCGATAAGCCTTTGGTTTTGGCATAGTTGCACAAGACTTCCCACAACATCAAGAAAGTGGCCAAGACGCATGGTGTGTCCCTTGTATTTTCGGCACCCAACAAGCTGGGAAAAATATGCCCATGCAGTTGCGGCTCCAAAGAAAAGAGGATGCCAGATACAACATGACACTCCGTTTGTGAAGTGCTCAACAGGCGTGATTTATGCCATTCCCATGACATGTGGAAAGGTTTATGTCTGCGAAACCGGCCGCTGCCTCAACGAATGATTGGGGGAACATGCCCAAAATTTAAGTCAATTTAAAAATAAGTACGCACATTTGGTTGCGCACGTAAGTGAGTGTAGCGGATGCGTGGTTCGTTTGGGTGAGACTAAGATTATATAGGTGAGAGTGCCGACAAGACTGCACGTGTTAGCCTATAAGCATACTGTATTAAGAGATATGGTGACACTTGCACAGCTCTCTCTCGTTTTCACTCTTTGCAGCAGAGGTCGACTTTTTAGAATCAGCTAACGTTTGACTTTTATGTCTTCTTGCTTTCCTGGGCTTGCTGTTATCTTTCACGATTGTTCGTTCTCCTCCTCTTCACCTCTGTTCTGCGCCTTATTTAGCCTTCCTTGAAAATTCAGCTGATAGTCAGCGTCCTACTTTATTTGTGTATGGTTGCACGCTTTGGCGCTGCTCCTAACTAGCCCAAAAAGAAGTTCTATTGAAGTAATCGACACAAAAGAACAAAGCAACAAACTGGTGCCATTGCAAAATCTTGGTGAAATGAGTGTACAAGTAACTCTGCACCGCACCCTGAACCAATCAAAGGGCGTCATAACTGAATATCAACTACTACAGTTGTGGGATATACAAATATCCTTCACCGCCCCCGCGCCATGTGACGCGACGAGCGCGCGCGTCACGAGGCATGGGGAGAGGGGGCACCCGGCCACTCTCCTCATTCCCAGCTCGGACGTGACGTCATGGCTACGCACTAGCCCGGTAGGGGAGGAATTTTGGAGGGGTTACTAAGGAGCTACTCGCGGCAAGAAAATCGCTCTCTTGCCGCGGCCTCCTGCGAGTTCCAGTCTTTGTTTCTCCTCCAGTCTTTGTTCATGCTGTCAGAGCTAGCGGCACAGAGCCAGGGCTCCCTACTTGATTTGCCTTTGGAGGGTGTAAATCTTGAGTGTTCCATGCGGAATAGCCGAGTTGCATCCCCGGGCGCGTTGGCAGAACTTAAGCCTGGTACGGGGGGCTCCAAATCGGGCACCTCACCGCTCCGTGGTGCAAACAACGAGGCACCTAGGCCTCATCATTCGACACCATCAGCGGCTGCGCCCAACTCCGGGGGCGTTAGTCCGCAGTCATCCGAGGCACTCTTGCACAACGCAATGCAAGTTGTGCAGAGCATAATGGGTATGCTGCAAAACAATGTGCAAGCTCCGGCCCAGAGACCACGTGTTAAGTTCGACTTACCTACGGTACCATGATAGAACGGGGGCAAATCTCGACCATGTGCTGCATTATCAGCAAGCGACAGGAATCATAGACGCCGAACTGCTCGAGCGTGTTGTGCCTGCTTCTTCGACGGAGCGAGCGGGCCAGGACGCCGAATTCGCGGAGTGGCTTTTGGTCATCGCCGCCCGCCGTAGATGCGACCGTCAGAGTGGCGTTCTTCGTTTCTGCTAGCCACGGGATTTGTTTTCGCTGTACAAGCGGCAGTGCTTCCAGACCTGACTTTGTGCTCGTTGCCAGTGGATTGCTGTCGTTTTCACCGTTCAGCGGAGATTCGTAAGAGCCGTTGCACTCAGCGCCGACCGACGACTGCCGAGGAATACACCTCCGTTCTAGGTCGTCAACATCGAAGAATTACGCCCTCGTCACCAGCGATGCAACGCTCCATGCGGGCTCCGTCGTCTGCTTCCCGAGACCTACCGACAGGGCATGGACACCAACGCTTTCCAAGCTGCTGCTTCCTGTCATCGCAACGGAGTCCCCTCGTGAACGCCTCCAGGAGACGTGGACGCGATGACCCGCTGCTTACGGGCTGTCGTCGCCGCTGCGAGGGCTCCAGTGTGCCCGCTCGGAGCTACTGCTGACACGGCCTTCATGTCCTCAGCCATCAACGCCAGCCTTACCACAAAGGTTCGCTGGCTGGCTCCGGCTTTCCTGGGCACTACCCGCATCAACTGGACGTGCTGTTTCCGCCGCGCGTCGTGCAAGATGTCTTCTTGCTGCATCTTCAAATGTTCATCGTTACTCCACTCAGCGCGGTCTTGACCAGAACGCCATTTATGCATCGCCTTTGCTACGGCGTGCACCGTGCCTGCACGCCCCCCCCCCCTCCCCGCCCCCCCCCCCCCCCCGCTCCCTGCACGGCCCCACCACCCTTGCCCGCGATGGCTCCCTCACCCACGGCGGCGACGCCCATGGCCCGGGACATGGCGACTCTGTCCCCGGACCCCGAGTCGGCGACCCCCGTGCTGGTCGCCGTGGACCCGCTGGAGGTTGCGTCCGCCGAGGACGGCCTTAGCATGGACCTAGACATCTGGTCGACGGAAATATAATAATGTCATATTTGCACCTGCTTCTCTGTTCGGGAGGTTTCTTAAGGAGGGGAGGATGTTGGGCATACAAATATCCTTCACCGCCCCCACGCCGAGTCACGCGACCAGTGCGCGCGCCACGGGCATGGGGAGAGGGGGCACTCTCCTCATTCCCAGCTCGGACGTGATGTTACGGCTACGCACTAGCCCGGTAGGGGAGGAATGTCGGAGGGGTTAATAAGGAGCTGCTCGCGGCGGGAACATCGCTCTTCTGCTGCAGCCTCCTCAGAGTTGCCCGTTTTGCTCGCACGTGGGTGGCCGTCCCCCGCGCTGATGCGCATTCCTAATTTCTTGAGCAAGTTTTTGCTAGCACTTGGCCTTCCCCCGCACTGTCGCGCACTCCTAATGTGTATAGCAAGTGTATTTTCACTGTTTTTCTAGCGCGTGGATATCACCGGCGCCATTGCGCACTTCCAGAGTGTTTAGCGGGTCACTGTTCAATGCTTTGCTGACATGTGGCCCTCCTCGCGCTGTCGCGCACGCCCACTGTGTTAGCGGGTGTCTGTTGACTGTTTTGCTGGCACATGACCATCCCCCCGCGCAGACGCGCCTTCCATTATGTTTAGACGGTAACTCTCCACTGTTTTACTAGCACATGGCGATCCCCCGCGCTGTCGCGCCTTCTATTGTGCTTAGAAAGTGACTGTCCACCGTTTACTAGCACTCGACTGTCCTTAGCGCTATCGCGCCCGTCCAGACTCACAAGTCAGTGACTGTGCCATGTGTGTCCGTGCTGGTGCCTGTGTGGGAAAGAGAGTTGCACCTCGACTCCTGCGGACACTTGTTGGTACCAAGCGGCCGTCCCCCCCTCATGACATCCCTGCCGCCGCGCTCTCCCAGGCCAGCGACAGTCCCCTACGGGTGCGTGCCTGCGTCTTGCCCGTACCACCCCGGATGGCTGTGTATACACACAGAAAGCAAGTCCCCCCCCTTCAAGTCATGGAGGAGAAAACCTCCAAGTCCCCTCCAGGCCCTGCTGGACATGCTGAAGCAGCCCCATCCCCCCAGGGTGAGTCCGAGCTCGTCAACCGTGGCCGGGGCCTCCATAAGGGCACAAGCCAGAGGAGGGCAACCAGCCTGGACTGCGACACCCGAGTTTGTTCTCCGCACCTCCGCCTCCGAGTCGACCTCCTCCTGGCTGAATGGAGAAGGGGTGAACACCTACTGGCTGCACCTGCCATTCCCCCTTTTCAAGCGTCCAGGGCACTCCAGCCACAGCCCGCGCCTCCTGGACAACCACACGACGGTCGACAACAACTTGGTGAGCAACTGAACCTTTATATCGGATAAAACATTCTTACGCAGTGTGCTTGCCTTGCGTTAGGTTAATAAACTGCTTCCTAGCATACTCTGTCGTTGCCTATTTCGTCCGAACCTGCCGTGGCTGCGACTGTGCGCCACGGGTTGGGGACGCGAGTCTCGCGTACAAGAAACGCCTGCGCATAGCCGGCACGGAAGGTCTACTTCCTGGCCAGCTGGACGTGGAGTGATCCCATACAGTGTACTGATCTGTAAATAGAAGAAAAACTAGCCGAACAAAGAGTAATAGCAGCCCGACCAATAAATATCCGGAGAAACAATGCTGAAATCAAGACCAAACACATAGTCCTAACTTTCAATAGCACCACTCTGCCTGATTCCATTCACGCCGCATACCTCCGCCCATACATACCAAATCCGAGGCGATGTTTCAAATGTCAGTGCTTTGGACACAGCATGTTGGCTTGCCGGGGTAAAGCCACTTGTGTCACATGTGGAGAAGAGACACATACCAAGGAGAGATGTGAACGCACACTGAAATGCATCAACTGCAACGGTTCGTAAAAACAGGTAAAAAGGAAGAAACACTGCTTTCAGAACCAGGCTCTGTCTAAAGAGATATAAGCAGTCCAAAGCCAATTGTTGCCTCCGATGCATACCTTACTAACAGGAGTTATAAGGAAGGTTGCATGAAGCTAAGATGTTGAGTGTGATGAAAGTTGTTGACGAAGCAGTTTCTGCTACATTAGACAAGGCTGGTCCCTGCACAACCATTTTCTCGAAAGTGCTGGAAGAACTAGAGAAGTGCAGCCTTGCTCTCTTGGGCTGTGCTGAGCACATGTCGGCATTCACTTGTCAGATATTGAACTTTGTTATGCTAATCACCGCATAGAGAGCAACGAGAAGGTGGCTGTTGCATACAAAATAGCACGTCTCTTTTAACTGTTTGGCTCCCATTAAAATGTATATGTTTTTTTCTATATGAATTGAATAAATTGCTTTAAGTGTGACCTTTGCTATTATCGTCATTCTTTGCATTTTATGACCTTAATAACGTCAAAGTTTCACAGTGGTAGCGCTCCATCTCCCTTACGTAGCATATATGCAGCGTTGCCTGTCTGACCAGGTAATCTAGTAACGTTGCATTGGATAACGTTCTAGTGTTACACGTTGCCAGGTTCAGTTTCCAATGGTGGCCTGTCCGCAGCCAGAGATTCTTACCACCCCGCTACATCACACGTCTCACGTGCGACCCACACTCTTTCAGGAGGAGCCACTGAACCCCACAGCAAAGCTGTCAAGAGGCCAGTGCAGTCATGGCACACTCACCAAGGCACCATTCTTCGAAAGGAATGGAAAGCCTGCTTACAGTGCTTGAACCTCACATGCCACAGGGTGCTGACTTCCCAAAGACAAACTTTATTGTTCAAGAATCTTTTCATCTCTGTTTGAGCCCAAACGCACGACGAAACATTTATTGCCCAAAGTTATCGGAGTACCTAGATACACTTCCCTGTGCAACTGCAAAAAATACACAGTGCTCAGTGCAGTTCTTGCACAAAAAGTTTCTGGGCTCTAGAAAACCGGGTAATTTTTTTAACTCTGGATATCGAGGCTGAGTTAGTTAGTTAGTTATATTGATTTTTATGGCGCAAAAGCAACTGAGGCTATGCTGCGCCAAACACAAGGTTAGAGTTTTTGTTAATGGTGAAGCTTTTTAAAAATACTTAGAGTTTGTTTAAAACGTTGGCTTCCTTGAGAAACCTAAAAACACATGAAATGTCAACCAGTGCTCGATCACCTAAGAGTAGCATGGGGTGTAATGGGATGCTTTCCCTGTAAAATGTTGTGAAATATTTCTTTCTTAGTTCTTCTAGTTTTATGCATGAAATTAAAATGTGGTTCACTGTGAGTTCAGCACCACACATTTCACAGAGAGGTTTGTTTTGTTTGGCTAGCAGAAAGTTGTGCGTGAGGTGGGTGTGTCCAATGCGGAGCCGACATAAAATAACTTCGGTAAAACGTTCTTGATGCCTACATGATTTCCATTCCCCTAAAATTGGTTTCACAGAATGTAATTTGTTGTTTACGTGATCTTGCCATGCGGCCTGCCACTTATTTCTGAGTTTACTGTTGATAAACTTTAAGCAATCCCTGTGCGGTATGCTCACTTGTTTTATTTGGCCATTCCGGGCTTGTGCAGCGGATACATCTGCTTTTTCATTACCTACGATTCCAATATGGCTAGGAACCCAGCAGAATTTAATGTTACGTTTTTGTTTTGTGATTTTAACAATGTTATGTATGATGTTACCTATTATGGGTTCAGCAGCATTTCTGGAGTGCAGTGCTTTGAGCATACTCAGGGAATCGGTGTAAATGATGCTATTTTTGATATTCTCTCTTACTATTTTTTCCACAGCTACAAAGATGGCATAACACTCAGCAGTAAAAACCGATGCGCATTCTGGTAGTCGCATTATCTGTTTGTTTTTTCCTTGGATTACTGCACTTCCAACGTGATTTTCTGTTTTTGAGCCATCGGTATAAAATTCAATGTAAGTGTCATACTTTTCTTGTAGTGCAAAGAATTCCTGTAATATGTACTCATTTGGCGTTTGCTTTTTATCTAAATGTGTCATTGTGAGGTCACATACTGAAGGCAGGCTGTACCATGGTGGTAAATATTCATTCCTTTGTGCAATATTCGGTAGGGCATCTAGTACTGTTAGCTCTTCACATTTGTCTTCAAAGCGCAATAGTAATGGTCTGATAGAATGTGGTTTGTTGATGAATAATCTTTTAGATGGGCACTTGGTGACAACTGGATGGCAGAGATGTTTCGGAAGAGAACGAATTTTTAAGACATATGAGCATGTAAGGGCGATTCTTCGGTCCTCAAGAGCGGGCTCATTAGTTTCAACGTATAGGCTGGCTACTGGTGATGTTCTGTATGCTCCAGATGATAGGCGGAGACCAAGATTATGAATGGGGTCTAATCTTTTCAAGTAGGATGCTCTTGCCGAGCCATATACTATGCACCCGTAGTCCAGCTTGGAGCGCACCAGAGAGCGATATATTTGTAAAAGGCTTGCTCTATCGGACCCCCACCGCTTCCGTGAGAGCACTTTTAAGACATTGAGGGCTTGAGAAGCTTTCTTTTTAAGGTTGTTAATGTGCGGTAGAAATGTGAGTTTCTTGTCGAAAGTTAGGCCTAAAAATTTGTGTTCTTGTTTAATTGGTAGCGCAGTGTGATTCAAGTATAGACTGGGATCGACCTGTAGGCCTCGTCGCAATGAAAAAAGAACAGCTACTGTTTTTTGAGGAGAAAATTTAAACCCATTTATGTCTGCCCAAGCACCTAGTTTATTTAGTGTGATTTGTATTTGTCTCTCACAGGTTGATATGCTAGAGGACGTGCATGCTATTTGTAGGTCATCTACATAGACTGAATACATTATGGACTTGGGTATTACTTTAGCTAAGGAATTCATTTTTACTATGAAGAGTGTCGTGCTTAGAATGCAACCCTGGGGTACGCCGTTCTCTTGGGTGAAAGTCATGGAGAGAGTTGCTCCTAGGCGGACTCGGAATGTGCGGTTAGCCAGGAAGTCGTTCAAGCAGTTCAACATCCTGCCGCGGATACCTAGCTCTGTTAGGTCACGGAGGATGCCGAACTTCCACGTAGTATCGTAGGCCTTCTCCAAGTCGAAGAAGACCCCAATACAGTGCTGCTTGTGGATGAACGCCTCCCGGATGGTGTTTTCTAGGCGGACAAGATGATCTGTGGTGGAGCATGTTTTCTTAAACCCACATTGGTGTTTATCTAGTAGTTGCCGAGATTCAAGTACGAAGGTTAGTCTAATGTTTATTACACTTTCGAAAGATTTAGCAATGCAGCTGGTGAGGGCTATTGGTCTGTAACTGCTAGGACTTGTTGGTGGTTTTCCGGGTTTGAGAAAAGGTATTATGACTGCTTTTTTCCACTCGTCAGGTATATTGCCAGTTATCCAGATTTTATTAAAGAATTTTAACAGTGCCTCTACAGCAGCCTCGGAGAGATGTGCAAGCATAGCGTAATGCACGTTGTCTGGTCCCGGTGCTGTCTTTTTGCCAGAAGATAGTACCTTATTTAATTCTTCTAGTGTGAGAGGCTGGTTATAATCCTCATGAACACCTGCTCCAGATGGGAATCTTTGTTTCTCAGCTATTGCTTTGTGTTTTTGAAATGTGTTTGTGTAGTTGGATGAGCTTGAGATCTCAGCAAAATGCTCGCCCAGTATGTTGGCCTGTTCTTCTAAAGATGTTTGTGTCCCGGGTGCTGTCAAGAGAGGAAGTGTGAAAGGGGTATGGTCACCAGTAAATTTACGCACTTTTTCCCACATTTTCTTTGATGTTATTGAACTATTTATTGAGGAGACATATTTCTGCCAAGAGGTTTTCTCTGCATTTCTTCGCACATACCGCGCTCTGGCTTTTGCCTTCTTAAAGGTGAGTAGGTTCTCTGCAGTGGGATATCGACGCAGAGCGCTCCAGGCTTTCTTTTGTTGTTTTTTTGCTAATGTGCATTCTTTTGTCCACCACACTTTGTGTTTCTTTTGTGCAAGTCCTGTTGTTTGTGGTATAGCGAGTGTTGCGGCTGATATTATGCATTCTGTAAACTTCTCATTAATTTCATCTGTGCTAAGGTCGTCACAAAATTCTTTTTCCAGAGTGGCACTTTTTGTAAAAAGTGACCAGTCGGCGAGCTGAATTTTCCAGCGCCGTGGCCTTGTGGGGATGATTGGAGTGGACGATGAGAGCCTGATGATGGTAGGTAAGTGATCGCTGCCCATGGGGTCATTTAAAACATCCCATTTAAAATCGTTAAAAAGTAATGGTGATGCGAAAGCTAAATCGAGAGAGCTCATTTTTGCTGAGCTTGGACAGCAATATGTGGCTTTTCCCGTATTTAAAAGACAGACATTATTAGAAAGTATAAAATCTTCGATTGTTTGGCCTCTAGAGTCACAGCGTTCGCTTCCCCAAAACGGAGAGTGAGCGTTAAAATCGCCAACTACCAGAAATGGCTCCGGCAGTTCATCGATCAGGGCTTCTAGATCTTGGCATGTTAATGTGATGTGTGGGGGAAGATATACGGAACATATTGTAATGGTTTTGTAGCTGATGACGCTAACCGCAACCGCCTCAAGTTTCGTTTTCAGTTTGATTTCTTGAGTCGGGACGCCGCTTTGGATGATGATTGCGACGCCTCCCGAGAGTCTATTTGCATGATCGCGATCACGCCTAAAAGTTGTATAATGTTTTAAGATATTTGAATGTTGTGGACCAAGATTGGTCTCCTGGAGACATAGGGCTAGAGGTATCACTGACCCTAGAATATGAGTTATATCACTGTAGTTCCTCAACATTCCTCTACAGTTCCATTGTATTATGAAAGCCATCTTAGTTTTGTGGTTGTACTGATTGAAAAGCTAGATCAAGTTGTTTATGGCCCCGTGACTCGGGGCCTGTCTCTTTTTGACCGATCCAGGGAGCTCCGCCGACCATCCGACGTGGACGGTGAGGGGCTGCCCGGGGTCGTGTCCATCGCCTCTGCAGAGGCACTGGACGACCGTGCAGGAGGCACATTGATTTTTGAGTTAGACCTCGACCTGTGGGAAGAGGTCTTTGGGCCCGCCGACCCGGGGGTCTGCGTCCCCTCCTTTGGGGTAGGCGGAGTAGCGTGAGCTACTCCACCAGACGGCGCGGATGGCCCCGCCCCAGGCTCACTACGTGTGACCTGGACAGGTGCCGAAGCCTGGTGTGGTGCGCCGCGCCCACGCACCACATCGGCGAAGTTTGTTTTTGCAGTGAAGGAGAATTTGTTTGTTTGAGAGTATTGCCTTCTTGCTTCTTTGAAAGAAATGTTTTGTGTAGTCTTGAGAGTAATGATTTCTTTTTCTTTCTTCCAGGACGGACAAGCCCTGGAGTAGGCAGCATGGTCGCCTTCACAATTTGCACACCGTGGGTTAGCAACACATTCTTCAGATTGGTGTTCTTTTGACGAGCATTTTGCGCAAGTTTTGCGGCCGCGACAACTCTGCGAGCCGTGGCCATATCTCTGGCAGTTGAAACATCTGCGTGGGTTGGGAATATACGGTCTTACATTGATTTTCAGGTAGCCTACTTCAATGGATTCGGGTAATGTGCTCATGTTGAATGTCAAGATCAGGTGTTTGGTGTCCACTTCTTTGCCATCCTTACGGATTTTGATCCGGTGGACATCTATAACTTCTTGGTCAGTAAGTCCTTCGAGCATTTCCTTTTCAGAAAGGTGGACAAAATCTATTTCAGAAATGACGCCTCGTACAGTATTCAGAGACCGATGTGGGGTCACAGAGACAGGGATGTCCCCAATGGATACAATTGTTGCAACTTTTGAGTGTTGTGTGCTGTCGCGCAGTTCAAGAAGTAAGTCGCCACTGGCCATTTTTGACACCTTGTAGCCAAGGCCTAAGGCATCTGTCAAGCGTTTTGAGACTTGGAATGGGGATATTATCCTTGCTTGCGTTTCTTCTGCTTTGCTATGGATGACGTGAAATTTTGGAAATGATACTTTTCTTTTTTGAAAAAAGTCGTCTGCTTCGGTCCGCCCTCTCTTGAGAGAGCGATCAAGTTTTGAAAGGGGGGGAGCCATAAAAAATTGAGGTTTTTCGGTCATGGTGCCAGCCACCCACCATGGAGCCCAACAGGGGGACGCGACAGGAACTTGAAAGCAAGTCCTGCCCACGCCAGCTGTACACCTTAACTATAACCTAATATGACTCAACTCAGGGTAGTTGGTCACACACGGTTAACCCTCGCCGCCAGGAAAAAGAGGAAAAAACGAAGAAGAGAGGAGGAGACAGGAGAGTTGTAAGAAAGAGATAGAAAAGTGAAAGAGAGGGGAGGACAGGAAAAGGCGACTGCCGATTTCCCCCGGTCGGGTCAGGCCGGAGGTGCCGTCTACAGGAAGCTGGGGCCAAAGTGGTGTGTTGCCTTCGCCGAGGGGCCTTAAGGGTCCAAACGCTCGGCATCGGCTCAACCACCAGGATCCCCTTTTCCCCGGACACGGCGATGCCACGCACGGCTAAGCGCGGATGCTCGGGTCCGTGGTGACGCATTGTTCACCATCATCCCCCTGCGGGGATGTCCCTGCGGATGCTCGGGTTAACCCCGTGGTGTCGCCACTCACCAACGTCTGCATGCTGCAGACGCCTCCCTGCGGGGAGGATGATTGGAGTCGACGATGAGAGCCTGATGATGGTAGGTAAGTGATCGCTGCCCATGGGGTCATTTAAAACATCCCATTTAAAATCGTTAAAAAGTAATGGTGATGCGAAGGCTAAATCGAGAGAGCTCATTTTTGCTGTGCTTGGACAGCAATATGTGGCTTTTCCCGTATTTAAAAGACAGACATTATTCGAAAGTATAAAATCTTCGATTGTTTGGCCTCTAGAGTCACAGCGTTCGCTTCCCCAAAACGGAGAGTGAGCATTAAAATCGCCAACTACCAGGAATGGCTCCGGTAGTTCATTTATCAAGCCTTCTAAATCTTGTATTGTTAATGTCATGTGCGGGGGAAGATATAGAGAACATATAGTTATGGTTTTGTAGCTCACGACGCTAACCGCAACCGCTTCCAGTTTTGTGTTAAGATTGATTTTTTTAGCAGGGACGCCGCTCTGAGTGACGATTGCGACGCCTCCTGAGAGTCTGTTAGCATGCTCGCGATCACGTCGGAATGTTTGATAATGTCTCAGGATATTCGTATGTTGTGGACCGAGGTTGGTTTCCTGAAGACATAAAGCTACAGGAAACATTGAGCCAAGAAAATGTGTGATATCATTGTAATTCCTGAGCAATCCTCTACAGTTCCATTGAGGTAGGAAAGTCATGTTTATATTTTTGAGTGAGGATTGAAGGGATTTACTTGTTTTCTGGGCCCGTTATTGGGGTCCTGTCTATTCTTCGCTCAAGAGAGCGGTTCCGCCGCTGCAAAGCGGGCGGATCGGGAGTTACCTCCATCACCTCACTAGAGGTGCTGGTGGACCGCGGGGAAGCCGCGGATGTGTTAGTGTCAGGCCTCCCCCGACGGGGGGAAGTCCTGCTGGGTGCCGACCCGTGAGCCGGCGCTCCCTGCTTTGGGGATGGCAGAGCAGCGTTCACTGTCTCTGCCTGGGGCGTTGATGGCACTGCCACAGGCTCCGTGAAGGTGGCCTGGGCAGATGCCGGAGTGCTGTGTGGTGCGCCGCCCCTGCGCACCACATCAGCAAAGTTTGTTTTTGTGGAAAAGTTGAAGCTGTTCTTTGCGTAAAACAGTCGTCGCGCTTCCTTAAATGTGATATTCTGTTTTGTTTTGATTGTAACAATTTCTTTTTCATTTTTCCACGATGGACATGACCTCGAATAGGCGGGATGATCGCCTTCACAGTTTGCGCAGCGAGGTGCTGCTCCTTCACAGTTGTCGGAAGCGTGTTCTTTTGATGCACATTTAGCGCAAGTTTCGCGGCCACGGCAGCTTTGAGACCCATGACCGTACCGTTGACATTTGAAGCACCTGCGTGGGTTTGGGATGTAATGTCTGACATTTATTTTGAGGTAGCCAGCTTCTATGGATTCGGGGAGTGTGCTTGAGTTGAAAGTCAGTACTAGGTGCTTTGTAGGTATCTCTTTGTTGTCTTTTCTTATTTTGATACGATACACACTTATGACATTCTGTTCTTTGAGGCCTTCAAGCATCTCTTCCTCGGTGAGGTGAATGAAATCTGCTTCGGATATCACACCACGGACGGTGTTCAGAGATCGGTGTGCTGTAACTGATACAGGGATTTCCCCGATGGACACTAGGCTGGAAAGTTTTGAGTATTGGGCAGTGTCTCTGAGTTCAAGGACCAGGTCACCACTTGGCATTTTAGACAGTTTGTACCCGGGACCCAAGGCCTCAGTTAGACTTTTTGCAACTAAGAATGGGGACATGGTTCTTGCGGTTTTTTCAGTTTCTTCGCTATGAAGAACGTGAAATTTTGGAAATGGTTTCGGTTTTTCGAAAAACTCTGCAGTTGCCTCGTTCCGCCCTCTTTTATGAGGGCGATCTGGTTTGGAAAAGGGGGGAGCCATGAAAAATATGTGTTGTTCGGCCGTGGTGCCAGCCACCCACCATGGAGCCCAACGAGGGGACGGGACAGGAACTTGCGAGCAAGTCCTGCCCACGCCAGCTGTACACCTCAACTATAACCCAATATGACGCAACTCAGGTTAGTTGGCCACACAAGGTTAACCCTCGCCGCCAGGAAAAAAGGGAAAAAACTAAGAAGAGAGGAGGATACAGGAAAGTTGTAAGGAAGGAAATAGGAAAGTCAAAGATAGAGGGGAGGACAGGAAAAGGCGACTGCCGATTTCCCCCGGTTGGGTCAGGCCGGAGGTGCCGTCTACAGGAAGCTGGGGCCAAAGTGGTGTGTTGCCTCCGCCGAGGGGCCTTAAGGGTCCAAACGCTCGGCATCGGCTCAACCACCAGGATCCCCTTTTCCCCGGACACGGCAATGCCACGCACGGCTAAGCGCGGATGCTCGGGTCCGTGGTGACGCATTGTTCACCATCATCCCCCTGCGGGGATGTCCCTGCGGATGCTCGGGTTAACCCCGTGGTGTCGCCACTCACCAACGTCTGCATGCTGCAGACGCCTCCCTGCGGGGAGATATCGAGGCTGAGATCAAGGAAGTACTTTAAGCTGGCAAGCTGATGCAGAGATGCAGTGGTCCTGTTTAAGATATCACACAAAGTCCTACATATTGTAGCCTGCTGCTGAAGATATCTCTGTTACTTGGAATACAGGTGGCGTTCCACTGTTAGACTCTTTGGGCCACCCTATGTGGCCACTGTTACATCAAGTGAATGAGCTCGTGCATAAAAGATAAGGGTGCAGAAGCAGCTGCTGTCTCGTTTGTGGTCTGGTGTAGGCAAACCAAACATGAACACATATCTCAGGCCATTTGCAAAGAAATCAACGCCCTCTCAACGGAAGACATTGCATAGACAACCCATGATGAGCTGAGCAAAGTGTGGAAAGTTTAGACAGGGCAACGCACGATGCATGATGTGAATGTGAGATTCAGGCTCCCCGTCTCTGTTAACAACATATTCAGAGATATTACAGCATTTGCGCCTTGAAAGGCAGACACTCCCGAGGCCCGCTAGGGGTCTCAGTGAATCAGAAGAATGTCACCTTTGAAGGCTAGAAACTATGACGTTTAATAATCCAGCTACGCTTCAAGCCACTGAGCCGGAGTCCTTTTTGGCACAGCGCAAATTTTGTGGCCATAAAGGCAAACTTATACCATATGGTATGGGCCTGTCAGGAAAATAACAGTATTGACTTATATAATAAAAATCAGCCAACGTAGGAGGGCTGGGAGGCACACCTGTCCAGCTAAGACGTCGTGGAACAACAAGCCTTCGTCGCCAGAGCCAGGGCAGCGGCTTTTACCGACGGTGTCCCGGACTAGGGACCCCATCAGCCTTCCCTTAATCTAAGTCACTGTGACTTCAAATAACCATTTTCATCATGATCATATATGAACATGACCTAGTTTAATGCAGTATATGGATGCGCGTGGTGTGAGCAAATGGGTGAAGTGGTGCGATAAAGGGAACGAGCATAGCCGAGTAAATAGTGCAGCCTGCAGTAAGGCCAAGGACTCGACAGTTTTGTCAGTCAAGCAGAGGAGACACAGAAGGAGGGCATATCTCACCGAGGTGTCAAACGCCCGTTTCTATGTTTTCTGCTTGCCCTTAATTTGTTGTTGATTGCATGCATGCTGTACGCAGCGTGTTTGTGAGGACCACAGCACTGATGCGGTTCAGCAGAACACATCATTTGCAGTATCATCTTGGAAGCCACGTAGAAGAAAATGATGGGGCTGCATCAGATGACCCCCATTTGGGAAATGACACGTCTGCCATGATTGCTTTCTACAGTGAAATAGTGGAAAGCAGGGATTAGTCATCTTTTCCTCCATTTGTTTTAAAAGGATTTTTGCCTAGCAGATATTACAATAATCGCACAATGTGCCGGTCATAGACTTTTTGGCATTCTATTAATCACTACTGACAAGGTCAGAGAAATCAAGAAACATTTAACTGCCTTCTTGAAAGAATATTAAGATATGCGGCACATACAGCATGACATAAAATGCTCACATCCTCTTCCACATAGTGGACCATGTCAAGCTGTGGGGACCGCTTTGGGGATACTCAGCATTTCCATTTCAGGCAGCCAATGGCAAGCTAGTGCGTTTAGTCACAGCAACACAATATCCATGTTAACACAAAACTTGAGCAACGCCGAATCTCTTGGGACCCCCTACGACAATATTCATCAGTATCTACCTAAAGAGGTCTACGAAAAAATGGCATACTCAATGAACAGGAGCCATGTGGAAGAGACTGGACGTAAGTTGATTGTATCAACTGAGGAACTGAATACATTTTTTGGAACA
Source organism: Amblyomma mixtum (assembly GCF_055824585.1). Lineage (NCBI taxonomy): Eukaryota > Metazoa > Arthropoda > Arachnida > Ixodida > Ixodidae > Amblyomma > Amblyomma mixtum. The sequence continues at coordinate 105,463,183 of NC_143013.1, forward strand.
TCATTGACGATGCCATGCTTGGGCTACCTGCAGATTCAAATGTATTGGAAAAGGAATACAGGTGTGACTGTCGAAATGCCAAGAACCATTCTGTCGAATCCGTTGGTGATTTCCACGCTGCTCCACTCAATGTGGAGGGACGGATCTCAGAGAGCAGTTTGATCCGAGAACAAATGGGCCATGGCCTGGCCCGGGCCTAGTCTGTGTATGGCCGGCGGCAAACTCTTTGGCAGGCCGAAAACTTCTTAGCTATGAGGGTCCCACTTATTCATCTTTGTCAAAACATTACGACTCGGCACACGACCTCTATGTGGTTTGGAAGTGCGAACATTGCCCTAAAAGCAATCCACAGGCAACTAAGCTCGTCTCGCACCATACTCAGTGCGCCAGGTGCTTGGCAATGTCTTCTTCAAATGAAGCTGTCCCGCCGGTTTCTGAGGCCAACACAGCTAGTAATGTTTCAGGCCAAGGTGATCCACCTGGTCCTTTACCTAGAGAAACCTATCCGGCGCCTCAAGGCGTCTCTACAACCGACGAGGTCGTCGGGCCCACCCCGGTCTTGAGCCGCGCCCACGGTAGGGAGTCTGGGAGGAGCCCCTTGCCGCCCTCGCAAAAACTGGGGGAAATCACCCTACTTTACCCACCGTTCGCGGTTAAGTGTATTCCTTGCCGGCATACAGATTCAAGTCGCCAGCGCCTACAAGATCATTATATGCAGGTGCATCATATGCCGGTGCGATGGATATGTAGGAGGTGTTTTTCAGCCACTCATGACCTTTTAAGGTCTGTATCTTCACACTACGCCAGGTGTAAAATAAGTGACCCCCCACCCCCCACACTGGAGGGGCTGCCTTCCAGTCGCTCTCTGGCTGGCGCTCGGCATAGTGGTACAGGGGGATTGGACTCAGGCAATACCGGTGGTTTCTCTCCACCAAACAAATCGCACTCCTTCGCCTGGTCCGGTGAAGATGTACAGCAGCTGGTTAAACTTCAATTAACATTACGAAGGCCAGTCGGCCCAATAACACTTAGTCGGTATCTGCCTGGCAGGTCCCATCACAGCACTGCACAGCAGCTAGGTACCTGGAAGTCCCAACGGGCGTGGTGCTGCCCACCCGCCCATCGCGCCGTGCCACCTCTCGTCTATCTACAACCTTAAATATTCCTAAGGATACAACACGGGAGATTATAAACGTTGTTTATAAACAGCAGGCAGAGCCTGCAGCAATGAGTGGCTAGTTATTTCTTTCAATTAATTCTGTATTCATTTCTGAAGTGGTATGAATGCATGGCACACAACAGCAAAAGGACATACTTTGCAACCTGCTTCTATTTGACAGGGTCCACTACGGCCCCTCCTCTCTTCAGTAGCGCCCAATTCAAGGACATGTCCCTCATGGAAGAATGAAAAAGAGATCATCACAATGAAGACAAAGACAAACTTACAGAAGAGAAGCTCATTTATGCAATGGCAAGTGAGGTGCCCTTGAACATTGTTTACAAACAGCAGGCAGAGCCTGCAGCATTGAATGGCAAGTTATTTCCTTCCATTCTGTATTTATTCATTTCTGAAGTGGTATGAGTGCATGGCACACAACTGCAAAAGGACATATTTTGCAACCTGCTTCTATTTGACAGGGTCCACTACGGCCCCTCCTCCCTGCAGTAGCGCCCAATTCAAGGACATGTCCCTCATGGAAGAATGGAGGAGGCCTGAAACTCACACACCCGTGGTTTCTCCGCAGTCCTCCAGCACCTCCTGTGAGGTGATGACATAACTACCAATCCAACCGCGTTGCAGCGGCGGAACAGCTCTCTCGAGCGAAGAAAAGACAGAACCCTGATAACGGGCCCAGAAAAGTACAATAGACCGATCCCACTGGCTAGTTTCACGGCGCTACCACTGCCACGGTGCATGCTGGTAGATGTAGTTATCCGGTCACTCCAGCCGCACGGTTTGCATATGTGTCGCGCGTCCAGACGATTTTTGATTTGTGTGCAGCTATCCTGGGATGGAAGGATTCACCTGTTGCATTCCTGGGTATTACAACAACAGTGCAAGGGACAAAGGCCTCGGGTTTTATGTCTTTCCTAAAGATCAAAAACTCCGATAGACGTGGCTTCAGCGGATAAACAGGGCCGGACAGATTGGCAGATAAGACAGCTTTTCACGATGTATATATAAAGCCTTTTCTCAAGTAAATTGTGCAGCTTCTTGTATCGGAATGTAAAACCAGTAGCTGAAAATTTCAAAGAATATAAACGTTTGGGCACTTGTGCCTTCGTATGCCTATTCGGGAATGGATCAACAATCGTTAGTGCAGTTGTACCTGCATGCCGATGCTTCTTGCTGTAGGTCCCGCGTTTCTTTGCTTCATTATCATTGCATGCTTTTATTACAAGTAGAGATCTTTTAGATCTGAACGTCGGTTACGTTGCTTCATTTACACCACTGGTAGGAAGCACGCATGCATAAGAAGGTGAGTTTACAGCGGCGACACAAAGTGCGAACTGCGCAGTGTTGACGCGATTCGCCGTTAGCATTTCTTTTCATGGTGCTGCTAGATGTATGGTAAAAAAGAGGGGTACAGTCGTTCATGACTGTATCGTGAATGACTCCAGAGTCGTCGGTTCTTGTTACCATGCGCCGTGGTACAAGCGCAGTACAAGAAACGCGAACAGCGGAGCGGGTAAACGCAGTACTTCGATTTTTTTTTATCGCACGGCACAGCCCGGCGTTACATCTGCTAGCGACGTAATATGCTCGCTTCACGAGACCCTCGGCAACAGCTTAGCAGGGACATCATGGCCCAAGTTCAGGTGAACTTTCACATCTAGCGGTATCACCATCCTGATGTTCTATGTCAATACGTACTTTTAATCCAGAGAAAGTGTTACTGCAGTAGCGCAGTGAAGGCATACAGCTTGATGAGCATACCAAAATGCATTAAGTACAGTGCTGTAGCCCTGGCCGTGCTTTGCAGTATCATAGTTGTAATGCTGAAACTCTCTCTACCCAGGTTCTCAAAGTTTGTGCCAACCACGGGACACAGAGTATTGCAGTGCCCACTTCGAATGGGGCAAAAAGGCTTACATGATTCGTGTTCCCACAATTTTCCCCCGAGACAGCAAAAAGTAGAGAAGAGGCGACCGCTGGCAAGAACCGAGGTAAAATAAGCACAAGGAGAAAAGAAAAATAGCATGTCATGCATACGTATACTTCATTTCTATTTTTGGGATAGTTGGACACAAGGAGATAGCTAGATTAATTGTACTGTTGCATAAAAAACAAGCGGGGATATTTAGTAAATCTGAACTCGTGTGAAGCAATAAAGAAATGTGTGTGCAAAGCATCATCTACAGCTGAGCTGCATTGCAAACATTACAACATTTCTTAGGTTACTAAAACACATCGGTTTCTTATGCTATATTTTCACCTTCCAGCCTAAGTTCCCAGCACTTCAACTGTGCCTACCGAACAATGCGGGCAAGAAGTCTCCGCCTTTGCCAGCAGCAGCAATGACAGCGACTGTAATTCAGAGCCTGAAGCGGAGATACTCCTGGACCACTCGCACAGCAGCCAAAAATTTACTTACGATGAGCTTGTCAAGGAAGTTTCTGAACAAAAGCACATTGTGACAGATCTCTTGGAGCAAGCTGAAGCAACAAATGCACAAGTGGCAGGGCTAAAGCGCCAGCTGGCACGAAGCCGGCTCGATCACGCTGAAACAAAAAAGCTGTGTGACCGTCTTCAGCAGAAGAACAGGTGCTTGAGACTCGAGGTTCAATGGAACTATAGAGGACTGTTGAGAAATTACAGCGACATAACACATATTCTAGGGTCAATGTTGCCTCTAGCTTTATGTATTCAGGAGACCAATCTTGTCCACAGCATGTAAATATCTTAAAACGTTATAAAACTTTTCGACGCTATCATAAGCACGAAAATAGACTCTCGGGTGGCATCGCAGTTGTCATTCAAAGCGGCGTCCCAGCTCAAGAAATCAAACTTAACACAAAACTTGAGCAATGCCGAATCACTTGGGCCCCCCTACGACTATTTTCACCAGTATCTACCTAAAGAGGCCTACGAAAAAATGGCATACTCAATGAACAGGAGCCATGTGAAAGAGACTGGACGTAAGTTGATTGTATCAACTGAGGAACTGAATACATTTTTTGGAACATCATTGACGATGCCATGCTTGGGCTACCTGCAGATTCAAATGTATTGGAAAAGGAAGGCAGGTGTGACTGTCGAAATGCGAAGAAATGCTCTCAGAGAGCAGTTTGATCCGAGAACAAAAGGGCCGATCTGTCTGCTGTTTCATGCGGTTCATCCGCTGAGGTTACTGCTGCCTCTACTGAGGCTCCACTTCTACATTCCAGGTCATTTTCATGGCCTGAAGGCATACATGATCGGGTGCCAGTCAGCAGCATTCCTGTGGTTCAGGAAAAACAAAAGAAAATTCTTTCAAACATAGATCCCAAACCAGTACTGCCAATGCAGCAACAAGCATACAGCTGTGTTTTGGGAAAAGCACTGGGCCAACGGTCGAGGCGGGAAGCGTGGCGGTTTTCGCGTCTAAATAGGCTGCCATGCTGGGCCCGCAGGGTCCGCACGGCGGAATCGAGCAGGAAGACGACCAAAATTGGGAATTAGCCACGTCGAAACGCAAGAAGAAACCCCGCAAGGAACGGAAAAACCCCGGAGACTTCCCACCTTCTTCCCAGGTGGATTTTGGTGTGAAAACCCCGGGGAGCGCCTCGACGGCTGCTGGCGCGCCAGCTGCGCCGAAGCAAGACAAGAAGGAAGCGGCGCGTCGGCCGGGCCCGAGATTGCCGCCGCTCCCGAAAGACGATTTCAAGATGATCCTGAGGCCGAGGGGCCTCGTGGTACGATCGCTGCAAACTCATCAAGTCTCCCGAGCCGTAGTCGCGGCGACCGGTGCAAAGTGCAAAAGTGAAGACTTAATCATAAGACTACGAAACGGTTCGAACATCATCATAGTCAGCACGGACAATGAAGATGCAGCCCAGAACGTGAGACGCATTAACCATCTAGCGTTCGGTGACAAAGTGTACGAAGTCAACGCCTACGTGGCAGCCCCCGAAGGCACTCAGCGAGGCGTGATCGACAGCATAGAACCGGGGTCATCATCCGCCGAGCTCAAAGCCAACTTAAGGGTGCGGACCCAGGGAGTCAAGATCCACAGCGCCCGAATGCTTGGAAAGTCAAGCTCAGCCGTCATCACGTTTGACGGACCCACCACCCCAAGACGAGTACTATACTACGGAGGGGAGATGTGGTGCTACCCATACCGCCCAACGCGGCAGATTTGCTATATCTGCTGCCAACAAGGACATAGATCGGACGTCTGCCCCAACCCGGAGAGCAAGGCCTGCAGGCTCTGCGGGACGCAGAACAAAATGAAAGGACATTCGTGCACAACCAAGTGCCTGGTCTGCGGAGGCGATCACGCAGCCGGCACGAGAGAGTGCAAGCACCGGCTCAAGACGGCCGAAGAGCTGCGAGGAGGACCCCCACGAGGAGGCCCTCACAGCGACAAAGCCGGAGCCGGAAACGAAAGGGAGGACGTGGACCAAGGTGGTTCAGCTCGGAGCGGACCGAGAGCCAGGCCCGGGACGAGGCGAGCCAGTCCAGGAGCCAGTCCAGGAGCCAGAGCCGGGGCCAGAGCTGGACCAGAGACGAGTCCTACCCACCACCCCTGGTAAAGCAAAGTGGAGGCCCGGGACAACAAAAACAACAACAGAAGAACAGTGGAGTGAAGGTGAGCTGGGGCGCAGGCCCTCCCAAATCACTCTTTCCGCACTCGGGTCAGCAAAATCAGACAACTAATGACAAGAAACTAGCTGAGGAGAACAGGGCACTAAAAAAAGAGACTTTAATATTCTCTATGACCATTTCAAAATAACAATAAAGCCCTACAAAATGCTCAAAAAAAGGCTAAAGCCAGTGGTTTACCGCCCGAATGAGTCAGCAAAAAGTTGCCATCATTGTCCATATAAATACCATCAACTTCTTTATCACAAAGGCCCTAAGATACTTGATGCCACACCGAGGGCAGGGACATACCTTTAACCGAGATTCACAATCAATATGACATCCTTTTCCAAAGTGAGTCTCCTGAGGTTCCGGAGGTAGGAATACAACCTGGCATACTGCCATCAGATGCACCATTGTTTACTTCCAGTGAGGTTCTCTCATCCTATCAGGAAATGCGTGAAAATTACGCACCAGGTCCTGACGGCCTTACTGTTGCTCAGTTGGGAAAAATCTCTCTTGACATGATAACACTCATCATGAATAACTTCCTATGCATGCACTGTCTTCCTGAGGACCTCCGTGTGTCACGAACAGTATTAATCCCGAAACGTGACATTCCGACCACGGCTGCCGATTTGAGGCCAAGAGAGCGTTTCTTGGAAGAGACAGCTGAACAGGTGGGACGCATTTTCTCTATTATCACAACGTCATTGGGCAGAAAAAAAAAAATTCACAGTAATACAACACCACGCGTTTCTACCCGCCCTTAATTACGTGATCTCTTTTGAAACTCCGTATCTGAGCTTTCTCGGTAACGTTGGAGGTAGTCGCTCCGTCGGGAACTGTGTTGTGTTTCCCATAACGGTCTGGGACAACTTGAGCATGCTACCGCCTCTCACAGAAATTAATGTGTTGGACTTTTATTACTAGTGGTCTGGCATTGAACGCTGCCTCGATCAAAGCTGCAGTATCCTACATTGTGCCATCCTCCATCAAGACCAAAAGCGAAAGTAAGATTTCTCTGACACTCGCAAATTACCGTTTCATACTGTTACATGCAGCATAGTGTGGCACTTTTAAAAAATTTTTTCCACTGCTACTCGTCAGGACTGCTGTTGAGCGCGGCATGGCGCCAGCGTACCACCGTTGACAGTTGACGCTTCGCAGGAAGATCTCGTTTGTTGCAGTCATGTACAGGTGACTCACACTTTTTTTTTTTAAATGGACGCTTCACGTAAACGAACCAATGAATTTTCATTTCCGAAAAGTACATTACTGTAATATGAACTGATCTGTGCATAGTTATGTTGGAGGCCTTCTGCTGAGTCTTGTCTCGTGCATCACCTTCGTGTGTAAGACTTGGCATGTGTGCCGAGTGGCAAGTTATGAAGCTGCTTCTCTGCTGCTATGGCAAAAAATGGATTTCCTCTGCAAGTCCTGCATAACTGCCTGAAAACTAGAGTATGTATATATCACAAGTGTGCTGATGTGTACTGCCTTCTGCTGATATAAAAACCTTCAGTTGCCAGCTCAAGACATCTCTTCGTCAAGGAAGCCTGCTACCAGAGCAAAAAGAAAAACTCTTCACCATATACAGTAATTGCAGTTGTCGACAGGGAGGGAAAGTTAATGGACGGCAGTTGCGATTGCCCAGCTGGCAAACTAGCGTGCAATCACTTGATGGCCATGCTGCGGACTGTTACACTGTTTCATTCAAAGGGATCTACGGAAGTGCCTGATAAGGTTTCCTGCACAGATATGCCACCACAATGTAGGGTGCCCCGTGGTACAAGTATCGGGGACCTGGTAGATTGGAACCTACTCTCAGGCCCTCAAGGGTGAAGAGAAGCAGGACAGAGAAATCAAGGAGACAAAGGCAATTGTCATAACATCTGAAAAGATGAAGCATGCCAAAATCCTGGAGGTCTTGAAGCAAATCGATCCAGTAGACATGGATATAAAGGAGACTACGCTGCGACAGGGAAGAGAGGGAGTGGTGGTGACCTCGACGCATCCCAAGTCGCTAGAAGCTATCACAAACCACGTCAAGAACTCTCGCATGAAACAAAAAGAGAAAAAGGAAGGGAGTGAAACAGAGAAGTGAGAGGGGGACATCTGTAGACTTGGACAGAACCGACCAGAACGAGAGCAACCTGGAAAAAGGAAGATAGGGGCTCTGCAAAACATCAGGCCACACTGTGTGCAGCTGTCCGCCGACGCCATTGTAAAGGATTGCTGGCAGAGTTCGCAGTCACGCGTAGTGAAGGGTGTCCCTGTATCCAGCTTTTACATCACTGTGATCACTTTATTCGTACTTTATGCTGTTCTGGCAGGCTCGATATGCCTACTCACTGTTGTCTACTCCAATGCAACCAGCCCGGATATCATGACGAAGCAGTGAAAAAGGTACGTACTGTTCATGCACGCACAGTGCCCAAAAAAGGCCCTTTTTTTTGTTTCTAAATATGGATTGAAGTGTTCGTAAGCATCTGTGCGGTCAAACTGCCGTACTAGGACAGCCCGCATAGCTTGGCAAAGTGTACCTTTGACTTCGATTTTAGCTGGTCGTGCCGCCGATACAACTAAGGTATTGCCGTAGTGGAGGGCTGCGGATTATTTTGCATCACCAGGGGTCCTTTAAGTGCAGCCTCAGAGGCCGGGATCGAGGCCCTTCGAAGTAGCGAGGACCGAATCGGTTAAATCCCGGTGATCTAAAATAACCCCGAGCCCACCAGTATGGTGTCTTACACTGACGTACTGTACAACAGACTATCTCCTGCTACAAAATCCTTTAAGGCTAGTGTGATGTGTCAGAGGTGTTTGGCTGACACTGATTCTCCTTTCATTTGGCCTTCAAAAATTTGCAGTGTGCTGTGGCTTGCAAGTTGTTGTACTTTGTGTTGAGGAAAAGACAGGTGCAGATTCGAGCCTTTTATTTGCAGGTTTCATTCCACAGATGAAGGAATGAAAAAAAGGTGGTTAGTGGCCATCAAGAGAGATGAAGGGATACTCTTCAAGGTGTTGAAGGCAACTAAAGTCCGCTGAAAACATTTCACTGATTCAGACTTTTGGATAAGTGTGGCCAGTGGTTTGCGGTTACTGCATCAGACAGCCGTGCCATCTGTCTTTCCATTCAGTAAACCTAAAACATCAAGGAAACCACCAAGACAATGTACTGGGTGCCCACATTCTGCCAAGCAGCAGCGAAAGAGTACAAACCAAAATGATGCACAGGATAATGTCCACAATGAAAATGACACATCATCATTGCCTGCATAACCCAGTGTTAAATCTACAAAGCAGCAGAGCAGGAGCCCACTGCAAGAAGTTTTTCTCACAAAACGTTGCTTTACATGATGCACATGAAAATGCTGACAATGAAAATGACACTCCTTCCACAGAACTACCAAGCACAAGCCCACTGCAGAAAGTGTTACCCATAAACACAACTTCATTTCACGAACTGCAAGCACAGTTTGCAGCAAGCAAGGAAAGAGAGGCCAATCTGCAAGCAGAGCTTGAAGCATGCAAAACCAGTTGCATAAGTCTTGAAAGCAAGATACAAGACTCTGAGCTAAAACTCCAGATGCAAACACAGGAGCTAAACCTGGTTCGAAATGAGCTTATAAGCTCTAAAAAAAAAAAGAACTCGGACAGGATGTTATGTCCTTTGGAGTTGAAAATTTGAACAGTGAGATGATGATTTTCAGTTTTATACTGGACTACCAAACTACGACTGCTTCAACACCCTCCTTAAGGTATTGAACCCTGGAAAGAAAGGGGAAAATATGAAAAGACCAGGTAGAACCTATCAGCCAGATGACTACAGTGGCCGACTACAAAAGTTGACTGTACAGAACGAGCTATTTCTTGTGCTTGTAAAAGTACGACTCAGTCTTTTTCACAAGCATCTAGGTCATCCATTCTCAGTCTCAGTCAGCACAGTGTCACGAATCTTTTGAGCATGGATGGATTTTATGTACCTGCAGCTCGCACAATCACCAATATGGCAATCACGAGAAGCCATCAACTGAAGTATGCCAGAGGCATTCATTGAAAGGCATGCTGCCACACGTGTGTTGCTTTATGTGAGAGAGATACGCTGCAATGTGCCGACATAGTTTGTGACACAGACCGAGCTGTACTCCCACTACAAAGCCACACACACATTGAAGGGGCTCATTAGAGTGTCTCCTAATGGGCTTGTAACCTTTGTCTCCGAGCTGTTCACTGGCTGCACATCAGACAGAGAGTGTGAGATTAAAAGTGGCTTCCTGGACTTGGAATTCGACAAAGGCGACAGAGTCATGGCCGACAAGGATTTCCGAATCGAAGACCTCTTGCAGGAAATCGGCTAAAGCTCAACTTGCCAGCAACCCTTTTTGCAGGATAACCAGTTCACTGCAGAAGAATTCGGGAAGACCCAAGAATTTGCTGCACTTTGTATTCATGTCAAGAGAAGGGATTCAGCGCACCAAATTCTACCACATTCTTGATCGACCCTTGCCAATTTCACTGGCTCCAATAGCCAATCAGATGTGGACTGTCTGTGCAGTTATGACAACCTTCCAGGACCACTTCTGCGACAACATGGTAAATCCTGCCTTTCTGTGCTTGGTGCCTCAACGGATAAAATAGTATTTGATCCGACTGAAGGCACCTATGATGTCGTTGACATCAAGTGCCCATACTCGCTACAAGACACCAAAGGCAAGGAGCTTGCTTGGATAGCGTGGTAAATCGAAGAGGCCCATTATGGAGTTCAGACTCTCACGGGTGTTGACAAGTGGGATTTTGTCATAATGGTGTAGTGGGAACTACTTGCATCATGGCATTTTATATAAGTATATATCAACAGCTCAATTTCTTCCCTTTTTTTCTGTGATTTCAGAAAAGAGCCAAGCCGAAACACGATGGGACCTAGAGGAAAAACGGATTTATTTCCGGAAACTGTACCGATTTCTGGGCCCCCTGCCCGTGAACAACTAGTTGTTCACTCGTTCAAGATAGCGTGTGTTTCTAAGAAGAGACAGCTGAACATGTGGGACGCATTTTCTCTGTTATCATAAAGTTATTAGAAAACTTCACATTCATAGCACACCAAGCGTTTCTACCCGCCCTTGAATAAGTGATCTCTTTTGAAACTCTGTAAACTAAAGAGTGTTGAAACAGCAGGGTGTATGCTGTAATCCAACTTGGAGTGTTTCCTTCTAAAAGCAAGCTTTGTGTATGGTTGAACCTTTGTCACTTTTATGTATCTAAAGTGAAATGACCAAATAGTCTTGTGATATATTTATTCCAGATCATTTACAACATGGAGTCGGGCAGCCGCTATCACCATCACATGATCTGGCCAGACTTTCCGAAGAACCCTCGACAGCTACAGAAAATGTTGATCCCGAAGGCCTGACGTCTCCTGAAGCAGCTGGAACCAGGAAACACATCCGAGGAAAAGGGTTTCCCAGCAAGAACAATTCTAGGAGGCAATTTTAGAAAATCAAAGTTAGTTAGTTATATTGATTTTAATGGCGCAAAAGCAACTGAGGCTATGATGCGCCAAACACAAGGTTAGAGTTTTTGTTAAAGGTGAAGCTTTCTATACTTAGAGTTTGTTTAAAATGCTTGCTTCCTTGAGAAACCTAAAAATACATGAGATGTCAACCAGTGCTCGATCACCTAAAAGTAACATGGGGTGTAATGGGATGCTTTCCCTGTAAAATGTTGTAAAATATTTCTTTCTTAGTTCTTCTAGCTTTATACATGAAATTAAAATGTGGTTCACTGTGAGTTCAGCACCACACATGTCACAGAGAGGTTTGTTTTGTTTGGTTAGCAGAAAGTTGTGCGTGAGGTGGGTGTGTCCAATGCGGAGCCGACATAAAATAACTTCGGTAAAACGTTCTTGATGCCTACACGATTGCCATTCCCCTAAAATGGGCTTAACAGAATGTAATTTGTTGTTTGCGTGCTCTTCCCATTCTGCCTGCAACTTATTTCTGAGTTTACTGTAGATAAACTTTAAACAATCCCTGTGCGGTATGTTCACTTGCTTTATTTGGCCATTCCGGGCTTGTGCAGCACATACATCTGCTTTCTCATTACCTACAATTCCAACATGGCTAGGAACCCAGCAGAATTTAATGTTGTGCTTTTGTTTTGTGATTTTAACTATGTTATGTATGATGTTTCCTATTATGGGTTCAGTAGCATTCCTGGAGTGCAGTGCTTTGAGCATACTGAGGGAATCGGTGTAAATGATGCTATTTTTGATGTTCTCTCTTACTATTTTTTCTACAGCTATGAAGATGGCATAACACTCAGCAGTAAAAGCTGATGCGCATTCTGGTAGTCGTATTATCTGTTTATTTTTTTCTTGGATTACTGCACTTCCAACATGACTTTCTGTTTTTGAGCCATCGGTATAAAATTCAATGTAGGTGTCATACGTTTCTTGTAGTGCAAAGAATTCCTGTAATATGTACTCGTTTGGCGTTTGCTTTTTGTCTAAATGTGTCATTGTGAAGTCACATACTGAAGGCAGGCTGTACCATGGTGGCAAATATTCATTCCTTTGTGCAATATTCGGTAGGGCATCTAGTACTGTTAGCTCTTCACATTTATCTTCAAAGCGCAGTAGTAATGGCCTGATAGAATGTGGTTTGTTGATGAATAATCTTTTAGATGGGCACTTGGTGACAACTGGATGGCAGAGATGTTTCGGAAGAGAACGGATTTTTAAGACGTATGTGCATGTTAGTGCGATTCTTCGGTCCTCAAGAGCGGGCTCATTAGTTTCAACGTATAGGCTGGCTACTGGTGATGTTCTGTATGCTCCAGATGATAGGCGGAGACCAAGATTATGAATGGGGTCTAATCTTTTCAAGTAGGATGCTCTTGCCGAGCCATATACTATGCACCCGTAGTCCAGCTTGGAGCGCACCAGAGAGCGATATATTTGTAAAAGGCTTGCTCTATCGGATCCCCACCGCTTCCGTGAGAGCACTTTTAAGACATTGAGGGCTTGAGAAGCTTTCTTTTTAAGGTTGTTAATGTGTGGTAGAAATGTGAGTTTCTTGTCGAAAGTTAGGCCTAAAAATTTGTGTTCTTGTTTAATTGGTAGCGCAGTGTGATTCAGGTATAGACTGGGATCGACCTGTAGGCCTCGTCGCAATGAGAAAAGAACAGCTACTGTTTTTTGAGGGGAAAATTTAAATCCATTTTTGTCTGCCCAAGAACCTAGTTTATTTAGTGTGATTTGTATTTGTCTCTCACAGGTTGATATGCTGGAGGACGTGCATGCTATTTGTAGGTCATCTACATAAACTGAATACATTATGGACTTGGGTATTTCTTTAGCTAAGGAATTCATTTTTATTATGAAGAGTGTCGTGCTTAGAATGCACCCCTGGGGTACGCCGTTCTCTTGGGTGAAAGTCATGGAGAGAGTTGCTCCTAGGCGGACTCGGAATGTGCGGTTAGCCAGGAAGTCGTTCAAGCAGTTCAACATCCTACCGCGGATACCTAGCTCTGCTAGGTCACGGAGGATGCCGAACTTCCACGTGGTATCGTAGGCCTTCTCCAGGTCGAAGAAGACCCCAATACAGTGCTGCTTGTGGATGAACGCCTCCCGGATGGTGTTTTCTAGGCGGACAAGGTGATCTGTGGTGGAGCATGTTTTCTTAAACCCACATTGGTGTTTATCTAGTAGTTGCCGAGATTCAAGTACGAAGGTCAGTCTAATGTTTATTACACTTTCGAAAGATTTAGCAATGCAGCTGGTGAGGGCTAGTGGTCTGTAACTGCTAGGACTTGTTGGTGGTTTTCCGGGTTTGAGAAAGGGTATTATGACTGCTTTTTTCCACTCGTCAGGTATATTTCCAGTTATCCAGATTTTATTAAAAAATTTTAACAGTGCCTCTACAGCAGCCTCGGAGAGATGTGCAAGCATAGCGTAATGCACGTTGTCTGGTCCTGGTGCTGTCTTTTTTCCAGAAGATAATACCTTATTTATTTCTTGTAGTGTGAGAGGCTGGTTGTAATCCTCATGAACACCTGCTCCAGATGGAAATTTTTGTTTTTCAGCTATTGCTTTGTGTTTTTGAAATGTGCTTGTGTAGTTGGATGAGCTTGAGATCTCAGCAAAATGCTCGCCCAGTATGTTGGCCTGTTCTTCTAAAGATGTTTGTGTCCCGGGTGCTGTCAAGAGAGGAAGTGTGAAAGGGGTATGGTCACCAGTAAATTTACGCACTTTTTCCCACATTTTCTTTGATGTTGTTGAGCTGTTTATTGAGGAGACATATTTCTGCCAAGAGGTTTTTTCTGCATTTCTTCGGACATACCGCGCTCTGGCTTTTGCCTTCTTAAAGGTAAGTAAGTTCTCTGCAGTGGGATATCGACGCAGAGCGCTCCAGGCTTTGTTTTGTTGTTTTTTTGCTAATGTGCATTCTTTTGTCCACCATACTTTGTGTTTCTTTTGTGCAAGTCCTGTTGTTTGTGGTATAGCGAGTGTTGCGGCCGATATTATGCATTCAGTAAACTTCTGATTAATTTCATCTGTGCTAAGGTCGTCACAAAATTCCTTTTCCAGAGTGGCACTTTTTGTAAAGAGTGACCAGTCGGCAAGCTGAATTTTCCAGCGCCGTGGCCTTGTGGGGATGATTGGAGTGGATGATGAGAGCCTGATGACGGTAGGTAAGTGATCGCTGCCCATGGGGTCATTTAAAACATCCCATTTAAAATCGTTAAAAAGTAATGGTGATGCGAAGGCTAAATCGAGAGAGCTCATTTTTGCTGAGCTTGGGCAGCAATATGTGGCTTTTCCCGTATTTAAAAGACAGACATTATTCGAAAGTATAAAATCTTCGATTGTTTGGCCTCTAGAGTCGCAGCGTTCGCTTCCCCAAAACGGAGAGTGAGCGTTAAAATCGCCAACTACCAGAAATGGCTCCGGCAGTTCATCGATCAGGCCTTCTAGATCTTGGCATGTTAATGTGATGTGTGGGGGAAGATATACAGAACATATTGTTATGGTTTTGTAGCTGATGACGCTAACCGCAACCGCCTCAAGTTTTGTTTTCAGTTTGATTTCTTGAGCCGGGACGCCGCTTTGGATGATGATTGCGACGCCTCCCGAGAGTCTACTTGCATGTTCGCGATCACGCCTAAAAGTTGTATAATGCTTTAAGATATTTGAATGTTGTGGACCAAGATTGGTCTCCTGGAGACATAGAGCTAGAGGCATCACGGACCCTAGAATATGTGTTATATCACTGTAGTTCCTTAACATTCCTCTACAGTTCCATTGAATCGCAAATATCATGTTTGTTTTTTTGGGTGTGAATGGAACTGAAGGAATTTACTGTTCTGGGCCCGTTACCGGGGTTTTATCTTTTCTTCGCTCGTGAGAGCCGGTCCGCCGCCGTAAAGCGGGCGGAGTGGTAGTTGTATCCATCACCTCACCAGAGGTGCTGGAGGACCGCGAAGCCGCGGATGTGTTGGTGTCAGGCCTCCCCCGACGGGGGGAAGTCCTGCGGGATGCTGGCCCATGGGCCGGCACTCCCTGGCTTGGAGTTGGCAGAGCAGCCTTGGCTGTCTCTGCCTGGGGCGTTGATGGCACTACCACAGGCGCGGTGGGAGTGGCCGCGGCAGATGCCGGAGTGCTGCGTGGTGCACCGCCCCTGCGCGCCACGTCAGCATAGTTTGGTTTGGCTGTGAAAGAGAATGTATTTGTCAGTGCAAAACGCCTTCTGGCTTCTTTGAATGAAATGTTTTCCTTGGTCTTAATGGTGATGATTTCCTTTTCCTTCTTCCAGGACGGACACGCCCTGGAGTACGCAGCATGTTCTCCTTCACAATTAGCGCAGCGTAGAGCTGCGTCGCATTCCTCAGAATGGTGTTCCTTCGACGCGCATTTCGCGCAAGTTTTGTGGCCGCGGCAACTCTGCGATCCGTGGCCAAACCGTTGACAATTAAAGCACCTTCGGGGGTTAGGGATGTAGTGTCTTACATTTACTTTGAGGTATCCAACGTCGATGGTTTCGGGCAATGTGCATGTGTTAAAAGTCAGGACTAGGTGTTTGGTATCTATTTCTTTGTTGTCCTTGCGGATCTTGATTCGATATACATCAATGACATTTTGCTCGGAAAGCCCTTCCAGCATTTCTTTCTCGGTAAGGTGTAGAAAATCATTTTCTGAGATGACGCCACGGACAGTGTTGAGGGATCGGTGTGCAGTGATGGAGACAGGTGTGTCCCCAATAGACACTATGTTACAGAGTTTGGTGGTTTGGACATTTTCTCGGAGTTCCAGCAATAAATCGCCACTGGTCATTTTGGATACTTTGTAGCCGGGGCCCAAAGCTTCTGTTAAGCACTTCGATACCATGAAGGGGGATAGAATTCTGGCCTGTTTATCTTGAACTTCACTGTGGATGACATGGAATTTGGCAAATGTTGGTTTCTTTTTGGAAAAAAAGTTCTCTGCTTCGTTCCGCACTCTTTTAAGAGAGCGATCAGGTTTGGAAAGGGGGGGAGCCATAAAAAATTGATGTTTTTCGGTCATGGTGCCAGCCACCCACCATGGAGTCCAACAAGGGGACGCGACAGGAAGTTGAAAGAAAGTCCTGCCCACGCCAGCTGTACACCTTAACTATAACCTAATATGACTCAACACAGGGTAGTTGGTCACACACGGTTAACCCTCGCCGCCAGGAAAAAGAGGAAAAAACCAAGAAGGGAGGAGGATACAGGAGAGTTGTAAGAAAGGAGATAGGAAAGTGAAAGATGGAGAGGAGAACAGGAAAAGGCGACTGCCGATTTCCCCCGGTCGGGTCAGGCCGGAGGTGCCGTCTACAGGAAGCTGGGGCCAAAGTGGTGTGTTGCCTCCGCCGAGGGGCCTTAAGGGTCCAAACGCTCGGCATCGGCTCAACCACCAGGATCCCCTTTTCCCCGGACACGGCGATGCCACGCACGGCTAAGCGCGGATGCTCGGGTCCGTGGTGACGCATTGTTCACCATCATCCCCCTGAGGGGATGTCCCTGCGGATGCTCGGGTTAACCCCGTGGTGTCGCCACTCACCAACGTCTGCATGCTGCAGACGCCTCCCTGCGGGGATTAGAAAATCAAAGGCAGCTCATCTGAACTCTTAATGAATCCTGACAACATGAACGTGCACTACGAGAGAGGCAAGGAAAGCTCAAGAGAAGTTAGTGCACCTGCTGGTCCTTAATCACCATCACATGATCTGGTTCCGAAGAACCCTCGATAGCTAAAGAAAGCGCTGATCCTGAAGGCCCGAAGTCTCCTGAAGTGTGACCATATGGTCACACCGGTGCCAAAACAGCCTCGGAGATAAGTTTCGAAACCTTAGTTTGGTCTGGTCTGTGGGGTTTAACGTCCCAAAGCGACTAAGGCTATGAGAGACGCCATAGTGGAGGGCTCCGGAAATTTCGACCACCTGGGGTTCTTTAACGTGCACTGACATCGCACAGTACACGGGCCTCTAGAATTTCTCCTCCAAAGAAATTCTAGCCGCCGCGGCCGGGATCGAACCCGCGTCTTTTGGGTCAGCAGCCGAGCACCATAACCGCTAAGCCACCGCGGCGGCCGAAACCTTAGTGTTCGATTTATGGATGCCAGGTGTCAGCAGCAGTCAATCATTTTGTGAGGCCTCGTTGCAAAGGTGGAAAATAGTCTCACTCTGAGAGACTATTCGCCATCGCCATGCATCGCCATGCCACGCTCCAAGGGTTTTTTTTTATTAACTTCTTCTTTAAGCAATTATACGACACACTTTCCTAGGCAGTGCTCTTTGACTATCCAACCTTGAAACTTTTGTGAGGGCCACCTAATTTTTTGTATTTTTCATATCTGCAATCTTATTTCTCACACTGCTGCTAGGGTTTCCCTGCAGTACTCATTTGATGTTGACCACGGGACGCATTTTCTCTATTATCATAAAGTTATTGGGCAGAGAAAAGAACTGGCCAAGAATTTATTTCGCACCGCAAGAGGCTTGCGTCTATTTGGATAAGGAGTCCGCTGATGAGGACTAAGGTCAGCTCATTGCCAATCGAAGCGGAAGGCAGTTGCGGGCTGGTGCCGAAATGGTCTTCTGGGATGGACGCCACATTGGTGGTTGCAGCTCGGACTATGACAACGATCCCGACGGGCAAGGAAACGGAACATCACAGGTCTCCTCTGCTGTAGGTGACACAGGCAGTGCTTCAACTTCATCTACGACTTTTAAGTGGATGAAAAGTGATCTTAAGAAAATCCACGGCACATATCCAAACCCAAACTTTGCCGCTTACAGGGATTTTCCCCCTGTGGAGTTATTTGAACTCTTTTTTTATGAAACCGTCGTGGAGCTGCTAGTCGGGCAACAAGAAATTACACATTATTTTTGAAAATGCCTGATCCGGAGGTTACCAAAGAAAAAATAAGGTGCTTTATTGGGGTCCTCATTTTGTCAGGTTACAACCGCTTGCCAGGACAGCGGTGAGGATATGCGCAACATGATGGCCTACAATGCTATGGCGAAGGAACCGCTTCGTGCAGATAATGAGATTCCTATACTGTGCAGATAATGCGAGCTTCAAACCTAGCGACAAGCTGGCAAAGTTGAGTCCATTGATGACGCTGTTGAAAGCAAAGTTTCTTGAGCACTTTAAACCTGTGTGTCACCTGAGCTAACGACGAAAGTATGAATGAGTACTATGGTCATCATGGCTGTAAGCAATTTATAAGTGGAAAGCCGATTCGCTTTGGGTATAAGGTATAGTGCCTAAATGCCAAGAATGGCTACCTTGTGAACTTCAAAGTCTATCAGGTAAACAGGGGGATCCAGAAACATCTGCAAAGTATTTAAATCCCCGCAGGGGGGCGTCTGCAGCATGCAGACGTTGGTGAGTGGCGACACCACGGGGTATCCCGAGCATCCGCAGGGACATCCCCGCAGGGGGATGATGGTGACCAATGCGTCACCACGGACCCGAGCATCCGCGCTTAGCCGTGCGTGGCATCGCCGTGTCCGGGGAAAAGGGGATCCTGGTGGTTGAGCCGATGCAGAGCGTTTGGACCCTTAAGGCCCCTCCCTCGGCGGAGGCAACACACCACTTTGGCCCCAGCTTCCTGTAGACGGCACATCCGGCCTGACCCGACCGGGGGAAATCGGCAGTCGCCTTTTCCTGTCCTCCCCTCCATCTTTCACTTTCCTATCTCTTTCTTACAACTCTCCTGTCTCCTCCTTCCTTCTTGGTTTTTCCTTTTTTCCTGGCGGCGAGGGTTAACCTTTTGTGGCCAACCAACCTGTGTTACGCCATATTTGGTTATAGTTGGGGTGTACAGCTCGCGTGGGCAGGACTTGCGGGCAAGTTCCTGTCGCGTCCCCTTGTTGGGCTCCATGGTGGGTGGCTGGCACCGTGGCTGAACAATACACGTATCTTATCGCTCCCCCTTCCCAACAAAATGATCGCCCTCCAAAGAGAGTGCGGACCGATGTGACAGCCCAGTTCCTCCAGAAATCCAAAGAAATTTTCCCGAAATTCCATGTTGTGCACTGTGAAGAGACAGAAATAACTTCCAGAACAATATCCCCATTCTTGGTTGAAAAAAGCCTGACCGATGCCTTGGGCATGGGATACAAGCTGAAGAAAATGCCTAGTGGTGACCTTCTGCTAGAGCTTAAAGACAGTACCCAACATTCAAAACTATCCACCTTAACGTCAATTGGGGAAACCCCAGTGTCAATAACTGCGCATAGATCCCTAAACACAGTCCGAGGTGTAATCTCTGAAGCCGACTTCCTCAAACTAACTGAACAATAAATGCTGGAAGGTCTCAAGGACCAAAATGTCATCAGTGTCCACCGCATAAAAATCAGGAAAGACAACAAAGAAACACCAACCAAGCACCTAGTCCTCACTTTCAACTCAAGCACACTCCCAGAAGCAATAGAGGTTGGCTATCTAAAAACAAACGTCCGCCACTACATCCCAAACCCGCGAAGGTGTTACAACTACCAGCGATACGGTCATGGCTCACAGAGCTGCCGTGGCCGCAAAACAAGCACAAAATGCGCCTCACATCAACACATCTCAGAGAACTGTGAAGCAGCACCGTACTGCGCCAACAGTGAAGGAGATCACGCCTCTTACTCAAGGTCTTGCCCAACATGGAAAACCGAAAAAGAAGTAATCACTCTCAAAACAAAGGAAAACATTTCATTCAGAGAAGCACGTCAACGGCTTTCACATACCATTGGCACATTCTCCTTCAGTGCAAAATCAACATTCGCCGATGTGGTGCGACGGGGCGGGGCACCACACCGGCCTTTGGCACCTGCCCAGGCCACGCACAGTGAGCCTGCGGCAGGGCCATCTGCGCCCCCGGCAGACGCGGCGAAAGCTGCCCTGCCATTTCTTGAAAAGGGCTTGCCCGCCCGCGAGTCGGCAGCCCCAAAGACTTCCCCCAGTCGGGGGAGGTCTGCATCTCGCACAGCTTCGGCTTCTTCGCGGCACTCCAGCGCCTCCAGTGAGGAAATGGACACATCCCCCAGCACATCCACAATGCAGGGGCGGCACAGCTGACTTGAGCGTGCCAAGAAACCAAAAACTCAAATCACAGGCCCCAGTAAACCGGGAGCCTAGGTCTTTGACCTCTTTCCCCCAAAGTAGAAAAAATGGCATTCCTAATTCATTGGAACTGCCGACGTCTGTTGAATAATTACAGCGATGTAAAGGACCTCTTAAACTCATTCTCTCCTGTAGCTCTATGCTTACAGGAAACAAACTTAGGACCTCAACATAAGAATATTTTGAAAAAATATAAAGTCTTCCGCTGTGATAGAGAGCACTCAGGTCGGCTCTCGGGAGGTGTCGATATTATTGTACAGAGTGGTGTTGTGACTCACGAAGCGAAACTTAAAACTAGATTTGAAGCTGTTGCAGTGACTGTTGTACATTTCAAAACAGTAACAATATGTTCTATATACCTCGAGCCACACCTAACAGTCACACTACATGATCTCGAAGCACTTTTTAAACAGCTATCAGAGCCATACCTTGTTGTTGGAGATTTTAATGCCCATTCTGGTTTTTGGGGAAGTGAAGAAACAGATACTAGAGGTCATATTCTAGAAGATTTTATTCTGTCCAACAGTATCTGCCTTCTCAATACAGGAAAACCCACATACTGCTCTCCAAGATCTGGAAAAATGAGCTGCATATACCTTTCTTTTAGTTCACCGTCTGTTGTTATCGATTTTAAATGGGATGTCCTGAATAATCCCTTCGGAAGTGATCACCTTCCCGTGGTAATTAACTTACCGTATTTTCCGGTGTACAAGACGCCGCTTTTTTTCAAAAATCTTGCTGCTCAGGTTCATGTTGAAGCTTTTTTCATCGGAAAAATATCGCTACCAATAACGTGGTTGTAACACGGCTATAATACGGGGACCACCATGCGCAACTTTTTTAGGTGAACTTTATCATGAAACGGCGGGGATGATGACTTCCGGGATCATAAACAGGCGGCCGTTTCGGAGGCCCCAAGCAAAAGTAATGTGAAATGTCAAAAAGATCGCGACAATCGCGCTTTTCGCCATTTTCAAGACAAGCCGGCATTTTTTTTTTAGTCTCCCTTTGCAACTTTCTTTGCTCTGTGTACGTAGTATGTGCATTGTGCCAAGAGAATATTTCAGCTGCAGTGCCTCCAGAAAGGGGCAAACTTTTTGATAGCGCATCCGAAGATGAAGACTTCGAAGGTTTTAAGTGAAAATAAAATGTTGTTATGGACATAAGGAGAGTTCTTTCGTTTCTTTTTTTTTTGCTGAAACGTGGGCGGGTATGGCATGAGTGTTGCCTTATCGATCACTTAGCGATGCTTAAGAACTCACAGGTACAGTGCATTTCACGATGGTCACACAAGCATGTTTAATTAAGCCTCACTAGCCTAACTGGTTAAATTGGGGTGCGTCTTATACACGGGTGCGTCTTATATGCCAAAAACGGTATCATCACCACCATCAATCATCCCAACTAAACCACATTGTTGGAAGCTACACGCAGCTAACTGGGAGCTATTTCAAGAAAGGGCCTCTCTTGACCAACTATTTACAGATAATCTCAGTATTGATGAACTTAACGAAGCGTTTACATCTTCTATAATTGCTGCTGCACGTCTTGCTATCCCTCAGTCATCAGGAGTGGTTCGACCGCACCACAAAGAGTGGTATAACAAAGAATGTAGAGATGCAAAAAATAAAGCAGAATAAAACCTGGGGAGTGTTTCGCAGACACTCAACGCACGAGAACCTTATTAATTTTAAAAAGGCAAGAGCAAATGCACGTCGTGTCCTTCGAAATGCTGAGAAAGCGTCCTGGAAAAACTATATAACATCCATAAACAGTTCAAGTACATAAATTAGATGGCAATTTTTCTCCTTTCACGATTCCTTTCCTTACAGCCCCTGATAGACAAACAAGTTTACAGGAGCAAGCAAACATTCTAGGCGAATATTTCTCAACAGTTTCTAGTTCTGCACACTACACTGAATCATTTTTAAGATATAAAAACACAGCTGAAAAAAACAGACTTCCAACAAGCGGTTGCGCAAATTAACCATTCAATAGCTTAATTACAATCAAAGAAATAAACAGTTTTTTCTGCTGGCAAGCAGACTGCTCCCGGCCCTGATGAAATACATTACCAAATGCTGGCACATCTTTCCCAACCTTCTGTTGAAGCTCTTCTGAAATTTTTTAACAAAATTTGGACGCTAGGAAAAATTCCAGAAGCTTGGAAGAAAGCCATAATAGTACCGCTCCTGAAACCTGGAAAACAGCCTACATCCCCCTCTAGTTATAGACCAATAGCTCTTACCAGTTGCCTTGCCAAGTCTTTTGAAAGTATCCTGAATATCCGGTTAACCTTTGTGCTTGATTCTCGTGAGCTCCTCGACATTCATCAGTGCGGTTATAGAAAGGCATGCTCAACAACAGACCATTTAGTTCGCCTCGAAAATACTGTCCGAGAAGCTTTCATACATAGACAGCACTGTCTTACGGTCTTCTTCGATCTCGAAAAGGCATATGATACAACTTGGAGGTTCGGGATACTCTGCGACCTAGCAGAACTTGGCATCCGCGGAAGGATGCTGAACTGCCTAAGCGATTTTCTATCCAACTGTACGCCTAGGTGCAACACTGTCAAAGAACTTTGTTCAGGAGAATGGGGTACCACAGGGGTGTGTTTTGAGTACAACTCTCTTTGTCGTAAAAATGAATTCCTTAGCAAAAATAATCCCAAAATCAATAATGTACTCTGTTTATGTTGACGATCTTCAAATAGCCTGCTCGTCAACAAACATATCAACATGCGAGAGACAAGTATAAACTAGCGGCGTGGGCAGACAGAAACGGATTCCAGTTCTCTCCTCAGAACACAACAGGCTGCGCGGACCTCCAGGTCAGCGGGCCACAAGGCCCCTCCCCAAGCGGAGAGGCCCAACACAAAAAAAAAGCATGCGCTCTGCACAGACCTCCAGCATATCCGAGGATGCGATGAACACAAGTCAAGGAGCCCTGTCCCGTCAACGCCGGAAGGACAAAAAAGAGAGGAGCCCCTAATCAGGGCACCTGAAAACACAACCTAGTTTTCAGTCATCAAAATGATGGACTCCTACAGCGAAGACGAAGGGTTCGATGATGTTGTGATAATTCTAGCACTGAAACTGACTACGTTGCGACGCAACAGAAATCCGATGTACTGTGAAGAAGTCGCGAGTCAGGCTTTTCCACCTATCGCGTGAGACGTTTGATACAAAACTTGTCGTGAGGTACCTCCTTCGTCAAAAGTGACCGGGCACAGGTGCTTTGTTACTTAGCCGCGTAGCAAAGCACTTACGGCAGCCCTTAAGCTATGAATCTGTATAGAGTGAGGTGAGCCCTTGTCCTCACGGTCTGACACCTTTCGTCCTTGAGGGGAGCCATAAAGGCTCCGTTGTACGGTTGAGAAGCAAAAACCTGCTGCTCGGTTACTTTTGACAAAAGGGGGTACATGGTGTCACCATTTTTCCCGAACGCGACAAGAGGGTGTCCAAGAGTTATTGCTGAAAAGACATGCTTAGTGGTTTTGTGCTACTTGAGTGGGAAGCGCAGCACGTCCTTAGTGGCCAACCATTTCGACCTTGCCATGTCGACCGTACACAGTTGTGTTGAGCGAATGTTGGATTTTCTGAACAGTGTGAGTGCGGAAGTGATTGCCTGGCCAGATAGACAGGAGCAGGAGCGCAGCAAGGCCGCCATCCTGGCAGCAAAAAGCGCCGGCAAGGGACCTCAAAACACCATAGGATGTATTAAATCAACAAGCCGACGGAGTCGCCCCACTCATACTACAATCGTAAAAAATGGCCGTCCATTGTCCTACAAGCTATTGCCAATGATAGGAACAAGTTTTTAGACATGTTCATTGGGTTCCCTGGCTCAGCGCACGCTGCAAGAATTCTCCGTGAAGGCACATTTTTTGAAGAGGCCATGATCCAAGTGCAGCAGTGGCTATCTCCTTTGAGATTCAGCTCACCCTCTGCTGCCGTGGCTCATGACAACATACCGGGACAATGAGCAAAATTTCCCGTCGTGGAAGAAGAAGTACAACAAAGTGCACTCGCAGCAAAGAATTGCAGTTGAAAATGCTTTTGGATTGTGGAAGCAGCGCTTCAGACGGCTGCATCTTGTCGATGCTGCCAGCATAAAGCAGCGAGTTCTAATCGTCATGGGTGCGTGCATTCTGCACAATCTCTGCAACTGAGAGATTTCTTTGATGAACTACAGCACCTGCCTCAGCAAGAAGTAGTTGGCAATGATGAAGACGTTGACACCTTCGTTGACCGTCATGTGGCAGGTTTCAGCAAGAGCCTTCGAAAAGATATTGCACAGAAGCTACGTTGACATGAACCTTTTTGAGTGCTCACAATAAGAACTTTTTGTTGTGGGCATGTCTGCAAGCAGTGTGGATGAACAGTGTGCTGGTATCAAAAACGGATGTGTTCTTTAATTACAGAGCTTATATAATGCTGTCGCATCACTTGGGTGAATTTTTATTTTATGACTTTTCCAACTGCTCTCAGCATTAGTCCGTGTACATATTATGCTCGTTATGAACAGCTACACCATGTGGAAGGAGCTATGTTCTAAACGCAGTCAGAGTGTAGCTGAAATTCCATGCAATTCATCGTTCACTCTCACCTTCCTCCCTTCACTTACGGCACGATTCAGGTGTCCGCCGAGATATGCGAGACAGATACTGCGCCATTTGCCTTTCCTCAAAAACCAATTTATTTATTTTTAACCTGCGCCTTGCTATATATGGTGATGCACCTCAGGCACCTTCTCGTTCCTGACAAAAAGACTGAGGTTTTGTATTTGACTGGTTGGGAGCCTCGAGATCTTTGCTCAGACTAGGACGGTCGATGAGGCTACCTGATCCTGTCTAAAGCTTTTCTAATATTCAATTTTAAAGCCTCCTTCTTTTCTCACTGCTAACAAATACAAACTAAAGTTTTAGGCCCCCTACACAAATGATGGGTTTTCACGTTTGTAAAATTAAGCAGTGCATGATAGCTTTAGATGTTTATACGCCATTAAACCCAACATTACACTACACAAGATGACATGAAGCTCTGGCCAGATTTGATAGCTCGAGGGTACACTTATTATCAAGCAACCAACGTAGGCGACCTCGAGGGGACTGAACCTGTACCCCAAGACTAACCTGCGAAACTTACTAACAAGGGCTGCAGAAAGCGGTATCCACCACCACACAACTCCCTTAGCAGAGAGAACTCTGCCGCGTGGAGGCAGCTACTAACGGGCTGGTACCCGAACCAAAACGTACTCAGCAAAATGAATCCCACACAATACAATGGAAAATGCCCCTGGTGCTAAGAAACACTCACGCTCTACGACATAACGTGGGCATGCCAGAAGATAGAATGCGAGTGCGGAGCAATGGGAGGGAGTGCTCTCCAGCGATCACCGGGTCGACCAAGGTCTGATTCGGCGAGCACATCTGGCAGCAGCTTCCAGCAGGGCCCTGGACTAAGGGCAACTGACCGTTGTGCAAGAAGATGAACGAAGCCATCTGAAGACCGCAGAACACCAGCGAATCTAGAGCTCAATAAAGTTTTTCACTCACTCACTCACACTCTCAAGTGCACATATAGTGTGTTCGACGGTCGGGTAGCGCGACGAGATGAACAGTGATATGCACCTATGCAGATATGTGCTCGATGTTAATTTGGATGCTGGCACATGTTCCCTCCAGGTCAACCATTCACAAAGGTTCAGTGGGGCTGTGCTCACAGCCCACTGCACGTGCATGGCAGAAGCAGGAGGCCCGTTCTCATGTTGGAGCCTGCCTTTATGCAGTTGATACCGGTGTGAGAATGAAATACGCCACCAGCTGCACCTCGGAGAGCAACATCTGGCTTCCTGGCTATGTGGAGAAGGTAAAATTCAAGAGGCTCAAAAGGCACTGCTGCAGTTTGTGCTGCCCATTTGTGTGCTGTGCAGCCCACAGAACATGCCTGGATGCAGAGCAGCAGTTTCTCTTAGTGTTAATGAGGCTCCGACTAGGACTGCTCAGCAAAGACCTTGCATGCTGATTCCGCATTTCAGTAGGTTCTGTAAGTGGAATTTTCCACTCGTGGCTTGATGTACTAGCCAAGAACCTTGAGAAGTTGATCATTTGGCCATCCAGACAAGCACTACAATCTCACCACCTGCCAGCTTTTCAAGACAGGTTATTTGATGACCTGGAGGGTCTCATCGATTTTACTGAAATATTTATTCAGCGTCCAACTCCTATGGAAGCTAGGAGCCTTTAGGAGTTTAGCTTACCAAAGCCATACAGACACTCTTTATTTTGAACAAGTGATTAGCAAGTAACTGCAGTATTTGTGTTCCTTTCTATAGGTTCTTGCACGTTTCAAACTGTTTTCTTCCATATCACAATGAGATTTATTCAAGGTTATTTGTCTGTTTAGGTTGCCCCAACATCAGCCTCTACTGGGAATGTACAAGATTTGCCGGAGTCACAGGTTTCCACACCTGGAATTCCCAGAGAATTCACTGTGTGGTTTCCTCACCGTAATGGCAGAATAACTGCTTCCATATTCAAGGACATGTGCCCTGAAAGGAGCTTAATTGCACATCACTAGCAGATAAAATATTCAATTCTAAAAGAATCTTCAGTCCGGCCATCTGGTATGACACAGAGTTTGAAGAGCTTGCAAAGGCTCGTGCACTTGCTGCCTTTAAAGCACAGGGTACGAATGGCAGGCTGGATGAATGTAGTTTGATGAAACTGAGAAACCCATACCTTGGCTGCAGTGCACATAGGTTGTTTAATTGTGACTGCCATCCTCCAGCACTGCTCGAGGTCATGCGCCTGTACACACTGTGCATCCAAATGATTTGGTGAAAGCAGGGCTAGCAAAGCCAGACTCTTGCTTGGATGCCACAGGCTCACTAAAGGTAACACACAAGAACTACTACTAGGTTCAAGCACAACTGCACTTGAATCTTGTAGGCAGCACTATGTGCTACCTGTACTTGCAGCACATAGACAAGGAAGGGATGATGTTGCAGAGAAGGAAGAAGCATTTATGGACCCTCACGTCAATGCCCTAGAAAGTTTTTTCACCAAAACAGTGCTCCCTAGGCTGTGATTGCAGCTGGTTCTCACATTTTATATACATGCACACTGCCGTAGAGAATACAAGTGGGATACCCGAAAATTAGAGTCCAACCATACATACCGAACCCTCGCAGATGCTTCAACTGTCAAAGATACGGCCATGGGTTGAACAGTTTCCGCGGTCACAAAACCGGCGCGAAGTGTGCCACGACAGATCATGCAACTGAGAACTGCGATGCAGTGCCGTTCGACTGTGCCAACTGCGAAGGAGGTCTGACCACCCTGCTTACTCCAGGTCTTGTCCAAGGTGAAGAAACGGAAAAGAAATAATTGAAAACAAAAGAAAATGCCAACTTTTTTCTGGCTTCTGAATGTTATATTAACAACCTCGTTTGCATTTACGGCAAAGACAAACGTCGCGGATGTGATGCATAGGGGCAGAGCACCACACCCAGCTTCGGCCACTGCCCAGGCAGGGCCATCCCCACCCCCGGCAGATGCGGCTAAGGCTGCCCTGCCACCCCTGATAAAGGGCACGCCGGCCCCTGAGTCGGCCGCCCTTGTGGGCGGCCGACTCAAACGGCCCAGTCGGAGGAGAGCTCCAAACTGTACACCCGCGAGTTCTCCGCAGGCCTCCAGAACCTCTAGTGAGGCGATGAACATTACACAGAACGCGCCACCGCTTCAGCAGCAGCATAGCTATCCTGAGCGAAAAAGAAGGGAGAGGATCCCAGTAACAGGACCCTCAAATCCGGGAGCATAGGTTTAGCTGCACTCCCAAAACTTATTCAACATGGTGTTCCTAATTACTTGGAACTGTCGTGGTCTCTTAAAAAACTACAATGATGTGACAGATCTTATAAGCTCGCCTTCCCCTGTGGCTTTGTGATAGTTTGAGAGGTGCAAGGAAGACACCATGAACAGTGGCGGTCAAGGCCGAGGTCAAGCCTCGGCTGATGGGCTTCGTCTGTTTACCAGGCGGGGTGAATCAGAGTCTACAGAATATTAGGAACCCTTCGTCTGTACATGATGTATGGATAAATTTGGCAAACAAACCTGATGAGCACCCGAAAAGGGGTCGCACCGATGTCACGAAACTGATGCCACAAAAGCAAGAAACATTCACAAAGTTTTTCATAATTCACTCAAATACCGACGAACCTGTAGCCAACTTGTCCGCATTTGTCATTGCCAATACTTTAAAGAGCTGTGTAGGAAAAAACTGCGAAGTAAAAACGCAAAGAACCGGAGATCTATCCTAGTAGTTCGGCCCCGATTACAGTCGCTGAAGCCCTACTTCAGAAACAGAAGAATGAAACAGGAAGAATGGATGGTGATCATCGGAAGCCCGATAAGCCTTTCGTTTTGCCATAGTTGCACAAGACATCCCACAACATCAAGAAAGTGGCCAAGAGGCATGGTGTGTCCCTTGTATTTTCGGCACCCAACAAGCTGGGAAAGTTATGCCCATGCAGTTGCGGCTCCAAAGAAAACAGGATGCCAGATACGACATGACACTCCGTTTGTGAAGTGCTCAACAGGCGTGATTTATGCCATTCCCATGACATGTGGAAAGGTTTATGTAGACGAAACGTGCCGCTGCCTCAACGAACGATTGGGAGAACATGCCCAAAATTTAAGCCAATTCAAAAATAAGTACGTACAGTTGGTTGCGCACGTAAGTGAGTGTAGAGGATGCGTGGTTCGTTTGGGTGAGACTAAGATTATAGGTGAGAGTGCCGACAAGACTGCACGTGTTAGCCTATAAGCATACTGTATTAAGAGATATGGTGACACTTGCACAGCTCTCTCTCATTTTCACTCTTTGCAGCAGAGGTCGACTTTTTAGAATCAGCTAACATTTGACTTTTATGTCTTCTTGCTTGCCTGGGCTTGCTGTTATCTTTCACTATTGTTCGTTCTCCTCCTCTTCACCTCTGTTCCGCGCCTTATTTAGCCTTCCTTGAAAATTCAGCTGATAGTCAGCATTCTACTTTATTTGTGTATGGCTGCACGCTTTGGCGCTGCTCCTAACTAGCCCAAAAAGAAGTTCTATTGAAGTAATCGACACAAAAGAACAAAGCAACAAACTGGTGCCATTGCAAAACCTTGGTGAAATGAGTGTACAGGTAACTCTGCTCCGCACTCTGAACTTCGACGGAGCGAGCGGGCCAGAACGCCGAATTCGCGGAGTGGCTTTTGGCCATCGCCGCCCGCCGTAGATACGACCGTAGATGCGACTGTCAGAGTGGCGTTCTTCGTTTCTGCTAGCCACGGGATTTGTTTTCGCCGTACAAGCGGCAGTGCTTCCAGACCTGACTTTGTGCTCGTTGCCGGTGGGTTGCTGTCGTTTTCACCGTCCAGCGGAGATTCGTAAGAGCCGTTGCACTCAGCGCCGACTGACGACTGCCGAGGAATACACCTCCGTTCTAGGTCGTCGACATCGAAGAATTACGCCCTCGTCACCAGCGATGCAACGCTCAAATGCGGGCTCCGTCGTCTGCTTCCCGAGACCTACCGACAGGGCATGGACACCAACGCTTTCCAAGCTGCTGCTTCCTGTCATCGCAACGGAGTCCCCTCGTGAACGCCTCCAGGAGACGTGGACGCGATGACCCGCTGCTTACGGGCTGTCGTCGCCGCTGCGAGGGCTCCAGTGTGCCCGCTCGGAGCTACTGCTGACACGGCCTTCATGTCCTCAGCCATCAACGCCAGCCTTACCACAAAGGTGCGCTGGCTCCGGCAATTCCTGGGCACTACCCGCATCAACTGGACGTGCTGTTTCCTGTCTCGTGCTTGGCGTCTGGCCCTGCAGTGAAAGCCGCGCGTCGTGCAAGATGTCTTCTTGCTGCATCTTCAAATGTTCATCGTTACTCCACTCAGCGCAGTCTTGCCCAGAACGCCATTTATGCATCGCCTTTGCTACGGCGTGCACCGTAACAAAGAGTAATAGTAGCCTGACCAATAAATATCCGGAGAAACAATGCTGAAATCAAGACCAACCACATAGTCCTAACTTTCAATAGCACAACTCTGCCTGATTCCATTCACGCCGCATACCTCCGCCCATACATACCAAATCCGAGGCGATGTTTCAAATGTCAGTGCTTTGGACACAGCATGTTGGCTTGCCGGGGTAAAGCCACTTGTGTCACATGTGGAGAAGAGACACATACCAAGGAGAGATGTGAACGCACACCGAAATGCATCAACTGCAACGGTTCGTTAGTTAGTTAGTTATATTGATTTTAATGGCGCAAAAGCAACTGAGGCTATGATGCGCCAAACACAAGGTTAGAGTTTTTGTTAAAGGTGAAGCTTTCTATACTTAGAGTTTGTTTAAAATGCTTGCTTCCTTGAGAAACCTAAAAATACATGAGATGTCAACCAGTGCTCGATCACCTAAAAGTAACATGGGGTGTAATGGGATGCTTTCCCTGTAAAATGTTGTAAAATATTTCTTTCTTAGTTCTTCTAGCTTTATACATGAAATTAAAATGTGGTTCACTGTGAGTTCAGCACCACACATGTCACAGAGAGGTTTGTTTTGTTTGGTTAGCAGAAAGTTGTGCGTGAGGTGGGTGTGTCCAATGCGGAGCCGACATAAAATAACTTCGGTAAAACGTTCTTGATGCCTACACGATTGCCATTCCCCTAAAATGGGCTTAACAGAATGTAATTTGTTGTTTGCGTGCTCTTCCCATTCTGCCTGCCACTTATTTCTGAGTTTACTGTAGATAAACTTTAAACAATCCCTGTGCGGTATGTTCACTTGCTTTATTTGGCCATTCCGGGCTTGTGCAGCACATACATCTGCTTTCTCATTACCTACAATTCCAACATGGCTAGGAACCCAGCAGAATTTAATGTTGTGCTTTTGTTTTGTGATTTTAACTATGTTATGTATGATGTTTCCTATTATGGGTTCAGCAGCATTCCTGGAGTGCAGTGCTTTGAGCATACTGAGGGAATCGGTGTAAATGATGCTATTTTTGATGTTCTCTCTTACTATTTTTTCTACAGCTATGAAGATGGCATAACACTCAGCAGTAAAAACTGATGCGCATTCTGGTAGTCGCATTATCTGTTTATTTTTTTCTTGGATTACTGCACTTCCAACATGACTTTCTGTTTTTGAGCCATCGGTATAAAATTCAATGTAGGTGTCATACGTTTCTTGTAGTGCAAAGAATTCCTGTAATATGTACTCGTTTGGCGTTTGCTTTTTGTCTAAATGTGTCATTGTGAAGTCACATACTGAAGGCAGGCTGTACCATGGTGGCAAATATTCATTCCTTTGTGCAATATTCGGTAGGGCATCTAGTACTGTTAGCTCTTCACATTTATCTTCAAAGCGCAGTAGTAATGGCCTGATAGAATGTGGTTTGTTGATGAATAATCTTTTAGATGGGCACTTGGTGACAACTGGATGGCAGAGATGTTTCGGAAGAGAACGGATTTTTAAGACGTATTTGCATGTTAGTGCGATTCTTCGGTCCTCAAGAGCGGGCTCATTAGTTTCAACGTATAGGCTGGCTACTGGTGATGTTCTGTATGCTCCAGATGATAGGCGGAGACCAAGATTATGAATGGGGTCTAATCTTTTCAAGTAGGATGCTCTTGCCGAGCCATATACTATGCACCCGTAGTCCAGCTTGGAGCGCACCAGAGAGCGATATATTTGTAAAAGGCTTGCTCTATCGGACCCCCACCGCTTCCGTGAGAGCACTTTTAAGACATTGAGGGCTTGAGAAGCTTTCTTTTTAAGGTTGTTAATGTGTGGTAGAAATGTGAGTTTCTTGTCGAAAGTTAGGCCTAAAAATTTGTGTTCTTGTTTAATTGGTAGCGCAGTGTGATTCAGGTATAGACTGGGATCGACCTGTAGGCCTCGTCGCAATGAGAAAAGAACAGCTACTGTTTTTTGAGGGGAAAATTTAAATCCATTTTTGTCTGCCCAAGAACCTAGTTTATTTAGTGTGATTTGTATTTGTCTCTCACAGGTTGATATGCTGGAGGACGTGCATGCTATCTGTAGGTCATCTACATAAACTGAATACATTATGGACTTGGGTATTTCTTTAGCTAAGGAATTCATTTTTATTATGAAGAGTGTCGTGCTTAGAATGCACCCCTGGGGTACGCCGTTCTCTTGGGTGAAAGTCATGGAGAGAGTTGCTCCTAGGCGGACTCGGAATGTGCGGTTAGCCAGGAAGTCGTTCAAGCAGTTCAACATCCTGCCGCGGATACCTAGCTCTGCTAGGTCACGGAGGATGCCGAACTTCCACGTAGTATCGTAGGCCTTCTCCAGGTCGAAGAAGACCCCAATACAGTGCTGCTTGTGGATGAACGCCTCCCGGATGGTGTTTTCTAGGCGGACAAGGTGATCTGTGGTGGAGCATGTTTTCTTAAACCCACATTGGTGTTTACCTAGTAGTTGCCGAGATTCAAGTACGAAGGTCAGTCTAATGTTTATTACACTTTCGAAAGATTTAGCAATGCAGCTGGTGAGGGCTATTGGTCTGTAACTGCTAGGACTTGTTGGTGGTTTTCCGGGTTTGAGAAAGGGTATTATGACTGCTTTTTTCCACTCGTCAGGTATATTTCCAGTTATCCAGATTTTATTAAAGAATTTTAACAGTGCCTCTACAGCAGCCTCGGAGAGATGTGCAAGCATAGCGTAATGCACGTTGTCTGGTCCCGGTGCTGTCTTTTTGCCAGAAGATAGTACCTTATTTAATTCTTCTAGTGTGAGAGGCTGGTTATAATCCTCATGAAAACCTGCTCCAGATGGGAATCTTTGTTTCTCAGCTATTGCTTTGTGTTTTTGAAATGTGTTTGTGTAGTTGGATGAGCTTGAGATCTCAGCAAAATGCTCGCCCAGTATGTTGGCCTGTTCTTCTAAAGATGTTTGTGTCCCGGGTGCTGTCAAGAGAGGAAGTGTGAAAGGGGTATGGTCACCAGTAAATTTACGCACTTTTTCCCACATTTTCTTTGATGTTGTTGAGCTGTTTATTGAGGAGACATATTTCTGCCAAGAGGTTTTTTCTGCATTTCTTCGGACATACCGCGCTCTGGCTTTTGCCTTCTTAAAGGTAAGTAAGTTCTCTGCAGTGGAATATCGACGCAGAGCGCTCCAGGCTTTGTTTTGTTGTTTTTTTGCTAATGTGCATTCTTTTGTCCACCACACTTTGTGTTTCTTTTGTGCAAGTCCTGTTGTTTGTGGTATAGCGAGTGTTGCGGCCGATATTATGCATTCAGTAAACTTCTGATTAATTTCATCTGTGCTAAGGTCGTCACAAAATTCCTTTTCCAGAGTGGCACTTTTTGTAAAGAGTGACCAGTCGGCAAGCTGAATTTTCCAGCGCCGTGGCCTTGTGGGGATGATTGGAGTGGATGATGAGAGCCTGATGACGGTAGGTAAGTGATCGCTGCCCATGGGGTTATTTAAAACATCCCATTTAAAATCGTTAAAAAGTAATGGTGATGCGAAGGCTAAATCGAGAGAGCTCATTTTTGCTGAGCTTGGGCAGCAATATGTGGCTTTTCCCGTATTTAAAAGACAGACATTATTCGAAAGTATAAAATCTTCGATTGTTTGGCCTCTAGAGTCGCAGCGTTCGCTTCCCCAAAACGGAGAGTGAGCGTTAAAATCGCCAACTACCAGAAATGGCTCCGGCAGTTCATCGATCAGGCCTTCTAGATCTTGGCATGTTAATGTGATGTGTGGGGGAAGATATACAGAACATATTGTTATGGTTTTGTAGCTGATGACGCTAACCGCAACCGCCTCAAGTTTTGTTTTCAGTTTGATTTCTTGAGCCGGGACGCCGCTTTGGATGATGATTGCGACGCCTCCCGAGAGTCTACTTGCATGTTCGCGATCACGCCTAAAAGTTGTATAATGCTTTAAGATATTTGAATGTTGTGGACCAAGATTGGTCTCCTGGAGACATAGAGCTAGAGGCATCACGGACCCTAGAATATGTGTTATATCACTGTAGTTCCTTAACATTCCTCTACAGTTCCATTGAATCGCAAATATCATGTTTGTTTTTTTGGGTGTGAATGGAACTGAAGGAATTTACTGTTCTGGGCCCGTTACCGGGGTTTTATCTTTTCTTCGCTCGTGAGAGCCGGTCCGCCGCCGTAAAGCGGGCGGAGTGGTAGTTGTATCCATCACCTCACCAGAGGTGCTGGAGGACCGCGAAGCCGCGGATGTGTTGGTGTCAGGCCTCCCCCGACGGGGGGAAGTCCTGCGGGATGCTGGCCCATGGGCCGGCACTCCCTGGCTTGGAGTTGGCAGAGCAGCCTTGGCTGTCTCTGCCTGGGGCGTTGATGGCACTACCACAGGCACGGTGGGAGTGGCCGCGGCAGATGCCGGAGTGCTGCGTGGTGCACCGCCCCTGCGCGCCACGTCAGCATAGTTTGGTTTGGCTGTGAAAGAGAATGTATTTGTCAGTGCAAAACGCCTTCTGGCTTCTTTGAATGAAATGTTTTCCTTGGTCTTAATGGTGATGATTTCCTTTTCCTTCTTCCAGGACGGACACGCCCTGGAGTACGCAGCATGTTCTCCTTCACAATTAGCGCAGCGTAGAGCTGCGTCGCATTCCTCAGAATGGTGTTCCTTCGACGCGCATTTCGCGCAAGTTTTGTGGCCGCGGCAACTCTGCGATCCGTGGCCAAACCGTTGACAATTAAAGCACCTTCGGGGGTTAGGGATGTAGTGTCTTACATTTACTTTGAGGTATCCAACGTCGATGGTTTCGGGCAATGTGCATGTGTTAAAAGTCAGGACTAGGTGTTTGGTATCTATTTCTTTGTTGTCCTTGCGGATCTTGATTCGATATACATCAATGACATTTTGCTCGGAAAGCCCTTCCAGCATTTCTTTCTCGGTAAGGTGTAGAAAATCATTTTCTGAGATGACGCCACGGACAGTGTTGAGGGATCGGTGTGCAGTGATGGAGACAGGTGTGTCCCCAATAGACACTATGTTACAGAGTTTGGTGGTTTGGACATTTTCTCGGAGTTCCAGCAATAAATCGCCACTGGTCATTTTGGATACTTTGTAGCCGGGGCCCAAAGCTTCTGTTAAGCACTTCGATACCATGAAGGGGGATAGAATTCTGGCCTGTTTATCTTGAACTTCACTGTGGATGACATGGAATTTGGCAAATGTTGGTTTCTTTTTGGAAAAAAAGTTCTCTGCTTCGTTCCGCACTCTTTTAAGAGAGCGATCAGGTTTGGAAAGGGGGGGAGCCATAAAAATTGATGTTTTTCGGTCATGGTGCCAGCCACCCACCATGGAGTCCAACAAGGGGACGCGACAGGAACTTGAAAGAAAGTCCTGCCCACGCCAGCTGTACACCTTAACTATAACCTAATATGACTCAACACAGGGTAGTTGGTCACACACGGTTAACCCTCGCCGCCAGGAAAAAGAGGAAAAAACCAAGAAGGGAGGAGGATACAGGAGAGTTGTAAGAAAGGAGATAGGAAAGTGAAAGATGGAGAGGAGAACAGGAAAAGGCGACTGCCGATTTCCCCCGGTCGGGTCAGGCCGGAGGTGCCGTCTACAGGAAGCTGGGGCCAAAGTGGTGTGTTGCCTCCGCCGAGGGGCCTTAAGGGTCCAAACGCTCGGCATCAGCTCAACCACCAGGATCCCCTTTTCCCCGGACACGGCGATGCCACGCACGGCTAAGCGCGGATGCTCGGGTCCGTGGTGACGCATTGTTCACCATCATCCCCCTGCGGGGATGTCCCTGCGGATGCTCGGGTTAACCCCGTGGTGTCGCCACTCACCAACGTCTGCTGCTGCAGACGCCCCCCTGCGGGGAGCAACGGTTCGTAAAAACAGGTAAAAAGGAAGAAACACTGCTTTCAGGACCAGGCTCTGTCTTAAGAGATATAAGCAGTCCAAAGCCAATTGTTGACTCTGATGCATACCTTACTAGCAGGAGTTATAAGGAAGGTTGCATGAAGCTAAGATGTTGAGTGTGATGAAAGTTGTTGACGTAGCAGTTTCTGCTACATTAGACAAGGCTGGTCCCTGCACAACCATTTTCTGGAAAGTGCTGGAAGAACTAGAGAAGTGCAGCCTTGCTCTCTTGGGTTGTGCTGAACACATGTCGGCATTCACTTGTCAGATATGGAACTTTGTTACGCTAATCACCGTATAGAGAGCAACGAGAAGGTGGCTGTTGCATACAAAATAGCACGTCTCTTTTAACTGTTTGGCTCCCATTAAAATGTATATGTTTTTTCCTATATGAATTGAATAAAGTGCTTTAAGTCTGACCTTTGCTATTATCGTCATTCTTTGCATTTTATGACCTTAATAACGTCAAAGTTTCACAGTGGTAGTGCTCCATCTCCCTTACGTAGCACATATACAGCGTTGCCTGTCAGACCAGGTAATCTAGTAACGTTGCATTGGATAACGTTCTAGTGTTACACGTTGCTCGGTTCAGTTTCCAATGGTGGCCTGTCCGCAGCCAGAGATTCTTACCCCCCCGCTACATCACACGTCTCACCTGCGACCCACACTCTTTCAGGAGGAGCCACACAGCAAAGCTGTCAAGAGGCCAGTGCAGTCATGGCACACTCACCAAGGCACCATTCTTCGAAAGGAATGGAAAGCCTGCTTACAGTGCTTGAACCTCACATGCCACAGGGTGCTGACTTCCCAAAGACACTTTATTGTTCAAGAATTTATTGTTCACGATGAAACATTTATTGCCCAAAGTGTTCCGAGTACCTAGATACACTTCCCTGTGCAACTGCCAAAAATACACAGTGCCCAGTGCAGTTCTTGCACAAAAAGTTTCTGGGCTCTAGAAAACCGGGTAATTTTTTTAACTCTGGATATCGAGGCTCAGATCAAGGAAGTACTTTAAGCTGGCAAGCTGATGCAGAGATGCAGTGGTCCTGTTTAAGATATCACACAAAGTCCTACATATTGTAGCCTGCTGCTGAAGATATCTCTGTTACTTGGAATACAGGTGGCGTTCCATTGTTAGACTCTTTGGGCCACCCTATGTGGCCACTGTTACATCAAGTGAATGAGCTCGTGCATAAAAGATAAGGGTGCAGAAGCAGCTGCTGTCTCGTTTGTGGTCTGGTGTAGGCAAACCAAACATGAACACATATCTCAGGCCATTTGCAAAGAAATGAACGCCCTCTCAATGGAAGACATTGCATGGACAACCCATGATGAGCTGAGCAAAGTGTGGAAAGTTTAGACAGGGCAACGCACGATGCATGATGTGAATGTGAGATTCAGGCTCCCCGTCTCTGTTAACAACATATTCAGAGATATTACAGCATTTGCGCCTTGAAAGGCAGACACTCCCAAGGCCCGCTAAGGGTCTCAGTGAATCAGAAGAATGTCACCTTTGAAGGCTGCAAACTATGACGTTTAATAATCCAGCTACGCTTCAAGCCATTGAGCCGGAGTCCTTTTTGGCACAGCGCAAATTTTGTGGCCATAAAGGCAAACTTATACCAAATGGTATGGGCCTGTCAGGAAAATAACAGTATTGACTTATATAATAAAAGTCAGCCAACGCAGGAGGGCTGGGAGGCACACCTTTCCAGCTATGACGTCGCAGAACAACAAGCCTTCGTCGCCAGAGCCAGGGCAGCGGCTTATACCGACGGTGTCCCGGACTAGGGACCCGATCAGCCTTCCCTTAATCTAAGTCACTGTGACTTCAAATAACCGTTTTCATCATGATCATATGAACATGAGCTAGCTTAATGCAGTATATGGATGCTCGTGGTGTGAGCAAATGGGTGAAGTGGTGCGATAAAGGGAACGAGCATAGCCGTGTAAATAGTGCAGCCTGCAGTAAGGCCAAGGACTCGAGAGTTTTGTCAGTCAAGCAGAACAGGCACAGAAGGAGGGTATACCTCACCGAGGTGTCAAACGCCCGTTTCTATGTTTTCTGCTTGCCCTTAATTTGTTGTCGATTACATGCATGCTGTATGCAATGCGTTTGTGAGGACCACAGCACTGATGTGGTTCAGCAGAACACACCATTTGCAGTATCATCTTGGAAGCCACGTACAAGAAATTGATGGGGCTGCATCAGATGACCCCCATTTGGGAAATGACATGTATGCAATACTTGCTTTCTACAGTGAAACAGTGGAAAGCAGGGATTAGTTATCTTTTCCTCCATTTGTTTTAAAAGGACTTTTGCCTGGCAGATATTACAACCACACAATGTGCCAGTCATAGACTTTTTGTGCAGTCTTCTATCAATCACTATTGACAAGGTCAGATAAATCAAGAAACTTGTACCTGCCTTCTTGAAAGAATATTAAGAGCTATGCGGCATATATAGCACGACATAAAATGCTCACATCCTCCTCTACATAGTACACCATGTCAAGCTATGGGGACTGCTTTGGGGATTCTCAGCGTTTCCATTTGAGGCAGTCAATGGCAAGCTCGTGCGCTTAGCCACAGCAACACGATATCCACATTCACAGATCACTGAGAAGTTTTCGATTTTGCAGAGTCTACCACGAATATTGTCTACGACCACAAAATGGCAATACTTGGGCTCTTTGTTCGGACCCTGCTGAAAAGTTGCAATATCAGGAAGGCCAGATTGCACAGTGGCAGTATAATTCTGCATGGAAAGGGACAGGTAGAACAGGACAGCGTAATTTCCAAGATGTCACTATGTTCGTTCAATGGACAAGTCACGCCGAAGGAACACCTTCGTTATTTCTCATGACAATTCGGACTGACATTCTAACTGCCAACAATGAAGGTTCGGACACTCTAGGAGATAATGTGCTGTTCAAAGTCAAAAAGCTGCATACTGCGGATGTCTTCCTAGGCTGTGGATTTGGCTGAAGCTGCTTCATTTTGTCACTGCTCAAAAAACACTTGAACACTCCATGATGAGAGCTCTGGAAGAACAATCTGTGCCTTATAGATGAAAAACATTTATTGAAATCTGTCACATTAGAAACAGATTATATTTTATTTTACGAGGCAAGGGGAGCTGCATCCAGGTAGTATGTCTTGTGCATGTATCTACTGTGCAAAGGAGGCATGTTGCAAACAGTTCATGACTCGGTTCATGAGAAAGTCAGCGTCAAAAAGTCAGCAAGGGTAAAAGTTGTTAATATGTTTAACATAATTAAATGAATGCTATAACTAAAGGTGTTTAAAATGAGCCCGGTGCATTTTCCCACATATGTGCGCAAACTGCGAAGGTGATCACCCCGCATATTCAAGGACATGTCCTTCATGGAAGA
The DNA here is from genome assembly GCF_055824585.1 of Amblyomma mixtum. Taxonomy (NCBI): domain Eukaryota; kingdom Metazoa; phylum Arthropoda; class Arachnida; order Ixodida; family Ixodidae; genus Amblyomma; species Amblyomma mixtum. The sequence continues at coordinate 105,502,944 of NC_143013.1, forward strand.
ATGAAAAAGAGATCATCACAATGAAGACAAAGACAAACTTACTGAAGTGAAGCTCATTTATGCAACAGCAAGTGAGGTGCCCTTGAACATTGTTTATAAACAGCAGGCAGAGCCTGCAGCATTGAATGGCAGGTTATTTCCTTCAATTGTCTATTTATTCATTTCTGAAGTGGTATGAATGCATGGCACACAACAGCAAAAGGACATATTTTGCACCCTGCTTCTATTTGACAGGGTCCACTACGGCCCCTCCTCCCTTCAGTAGCGCCCAATTCAAGGACATGTCCCTCATGGAAGAACGAGAAAGAGATCATCACAATGAAGACAAAACAGAATATCACTTTCAAGAAAGCAAGGCAACTCACCCACACGAAAAGCACTTTCACATTCTCCACAAAAACAAGCTTTGCTGATGTGGTGCGCAGGGGCGGTGCACCACACAGCACTCCGGCTTTTGCCCAAGCCACATCCACCGAGCTTATGGCAAGGCCATTCACGCCCCAGGCAGGGATAGCGAAGGGTGCTCTGCCATCTCCAAAGCAGGGAGTGCCGGCCGACGGATCGGCACCCTGCAGGACTTCCCCCCGCCGGGGGAGGCCTGAAACTCGCACACCCGCGGCTTCACCGCAGTCCTCCAGCACCTCCTGTGAAGTCACTCTGGTAACTCCAGCCGCACGGTTTGCATATGTGTTGCGTGTCCAGACAATTTTTAATTCGTGTGCAGCTATCCTGTGATGGAAGGATTCACCTGTTGCATTCCTGGGTGCTACAACAACAGTGCAAGGGACAAAGGCCTCGGGTTTTATGCCTTTCCTAAAGATCAAAAACTCCGATAGATGTGGCTTCAGTGGATAAACAGGGCCGGACAGATTGGCAGGTAAGACAGCTTTTTACTATGTATAAAGCCTTTTCCCAAGTAAATTGTGCAGCTTCTTGTATCAGAATGTAAAACCGGTAGTTGAAAATTTCAAAGAATATAAATGTTTGGGCACTTGTGCCTTCGTATGCCTATTCGGGAATGGATCAACCATCATTAGCGCGGTTGTACCTGCACGCCGATGTTTCTTGCTGTAGGTCCCGCGTTTCTTTGCTGCATTATCACTGCGTGCTTTTATTACAAGTAGAGATCTTTTAACGTCGGTTACGTTGTTTCATTTACACCACTGGTAGGAAGCACGCATACATAAGAAGGTAAGCTCTCTGATGAGTTTACAGCGGCGACACAAAGTGCGAACTACGCAGTGTTGACGCGCTTCGCCGTTCGCATTTCTTTTCATGGTGCTGCTAGATGTATGGTAAAAAAGAGGGTACAGTCGTCCATGACTGTATCGTGAATGACTCCAGAGTCGTCTGTTCTTGTTACGATACGCCGTGGTATGGTACGTCGACACTGGCAACAAAAACGCACGCGGCGAGCGGTGCTGTCGTGCGCGGCAAGATTCACGACAAGCGGCAGCAACGCGCGGCAAACGCGCGAATGGGTGCGAGACCCATTTTTCGCGGCAGCCGCAAAATGACCACCAATCAGAAGCGAGCCGCTTTACGAGCCGCGCTGTTGTGGCGCCCCCTGTGGCATAAGCTAAGAATCATAATCTATGGGCTCCGTGACATGCGCGCCGTAAATCTCAGACACACACACCGTAAAATATCAGAGGCCATTTCCAGTCAGGGGGCTGTTTTTGTTAAGCCTTCCCACACTGCCACCGAGACGTCGTCGAAGTCGCAATGGAAGCGTTTTTAGAAACTGTTCGTGATTATCCGTGCCTTTATGATAAATCGAACATCGATTTCAAGGATAAGGACCTGCGCGCCAACCGCTGGCACATTATTGGACAACAGTTTGGGATGACAGGTGAGTAATTGGTGAAATTTTCTTAATGTTTTGGGAACGTGTGTGACCATGTCATTGTGTTTGTACATACCATGCAGGCGAGCAGGCAGCGGGGAAGTTTAAGAACTTGCACAACCGCTGGCTTACGGTAGCGCTGGAGAAGAAGAAGGCCTACAAGAGTGGTGCTCCCGGCAAAGAAGGGAAAGCGAAAAGTGAATGGACGTACTATTATATTCTTGAGTTTCCTGCGGCAGACGGCGTACTACGCGGAAAAGTAAGATGCACTTGTGAAGTGTGGTTCACTTCTGTTCCCGCTTGCACAGGGACCTGATCTGGCGCGTATATAGGAATATTTGCTCCCTGGGTAAATGCATGCTCGCTAGTGCATGGATGCATTTACTGCCGTATTCAGAAATGCGACTTAGCTTTGCCGTGGCTCACGTGAACGGCTGACGCGCCGAAGGAAACGAAATGACCCTCTCGGGCATGTTCATTGCAGACGATTCTGAATCTTATGATGATCAAGTCCAGTCGCGACATTAATTTCTGAATACGGCCGCTCTCTTATGTTCAAGAATGGTGCTGTATTGTTCGATGCATTGAAGAGGCATGTGCCTACGCGCCGTGCGCTGGGCGCATTCGTGCGGCGCACGGCCGGACGTATTTCTTCGTTAAATACTGAGTTTTCATCCTAGATCACAGCCACTTATGACCTTTTAAGGTCTGTACCTTCACACTACGCCAGGTGTAAAATAAGTGACCCCCCACCCTCCACACTGGAGGGGCTGCCTTCCAGTCGCTCTGTGACTGGCGCTCGGGATAGTGGTACGGGAACACCCCCGGTATTGCCCTTCAGGCAATACCGGGGGTGTCTCTCCACCAAACAAATCGTACTCCTTCGCCTGGTCTGGTGAAGATCTACAGCAGCTGGTTAAACTTCAATTAACATCAGGAAGGCCAGTCGGCCCAATAACACTTAGTCGGTATCTGCCTGGCAGGTCCCATGACAGCACTGCACAGCAGCTGGGTACCTGGCGTTATGAGCGCATCCTGCATGAAGTCCTAACGGGCGTGGTGCTGCCCACCCGCCCATCGCATCGTGCCACCTCTCGTCTATCCACAAACTTAAATATTCCTAAGGATACAACACGGGAGTTTTGCGACCGGTTGCCATCTTCCTCCGACAGCTCACTTAACAATGGGGAGTCACCGACTGCCCCTTTGGCGCCCCCTGAGACATCTGAGTCTGCTCCATGCCTTGACGGCATTGGTAAGCAGGAATTTCCGGCCACGGAGACCGATCTGTCTGCTGTTTCATGCGGCTTATCCGCCACGGTTACTGCTGCCTCTACTGAGGCTCCACCTCTACATTCCAGGTCATTTTCATGGCCTGAAGGCATACGCGATCCGGTGCCAGTCACCAGCAGTCCTGTGGTTCAGGAAGAACAAAAGAAAATTCTTTCAAACACAGATCCCAAACCAGTACTGCCAATGCAGCAACCAGCCTACAGCTGTGTTTTGGGAATAACTTCCTTGGCTTCACACAGGGACGGCGCCATCGCATTCCCATATGCAATCTCACTGGATGTTATCTTTCCGGTGCATCATCTGAAATTCAGGATAGTGCAGACACAGAAGGAGGGTATACCTCACCGAGGTGACAAACGCCCGTTTCTATTTTTTCTGCTTGCCCTTAATTTGTTGTTGATTACATGCATGCTGTATGCAACGCGTTTGTGAGGACCACAGCACTGATGCGGTTCAGCAGAACACACCATTTGCAGTATCATCTTGGAAGCCACATACAAGAAATTGATGGGGCTACATCAGATGACCCTCATTTGGGAAATGACACGTCTGCCATGATTGCTTTCTACAGTGAAATAGTGGAAAGCAGGGATTAGTTATCTTTTCCTCCATTTGTTTTAAAAGAATTTTTTCAAACATAGATCCCCAACCAGTACTGCCAATGCAGCAGCCAGCCTACAGCTGTGTTTTGGGAATAACTTCCTTGGCTTCACACAAGCCAATAAAACCTGCTGCATCTCCCTCCATTAGGGACGGCGCCATCGCATTCCCATATGCAATCTCACTGGATGTTATCGTTCCGGTGCATCACCTGAAATTCAGGATAGTGCCGGCACAGAAGGAGGGTATACCTCACCGAGGTGTCAAACGCCCGTTTCTATGTTTTCTGCTTGCACTTAATTTGTTGTTGATTACATGCATGCTGTATGCAACGCGTTTGTGAGGACCACAGCACTGATGCGGATCAGCAGAACACACCATTTGCAGTATCATCTTGGAAGCCACATACAAGAAATTGATGGGGCTACATCAGATGACCCTCATTTGGGAAATGACAGGTCTGCCATGATTGCTTTCTACAGTGAAATAGTGGAAAGCAGGGATTAGTTATCTTTTCCTCCATTTGTTTTAAAAGAATTTTTTCAAACATAGATCCCCAACCAGTACTGCCAATGCAGCAGCCAGCCTACAGCTGTGTTTTGGGAATAACTTCCTTGGCTTCACACAAGCCAATAAAACCTGCTGCATCTCCCTCCATTAGGGACGGCGCCATCGCATTTCCATATGCAATCCCACTGGATGTTATCGTTCCGGTGCATCACCTGAAATTCAGGATAGTGCCGGCACAGAAGGAGGGTATACCTCACCGAGGTGTCAAACGCCCGTTTCTATGTTTTCTGCTTGCACTTAATTTGTTGTTGATTACATGCATGCTGTATGCAACGCGTTTGTGAGGACCACAGCACTGATGCGGATCAGCAGAACACACCATTTGCAGTATCATCTTGGAAGCCACATACAAGAAATTGATGGGGCTACATCAGATGACCCTCATTTGGGAAATGACACGTCTGCCATGATTGCTTTCTACAGTGAAATAGTGGAAAGCAGGGATTAGTTATCTTTTTCTCCATTTGTTTTAAAAGAATTTTTTCAAACATAGATCCCCAACCAGTACTGCCAATGCAGCAGCCAGCCTACAGCTGTGTTTTGGGAATAACTTCCTTGGCTTCACACAAGCCAATAAAACCTGCTGCATCTCCCTCCATTAGGGACGGCGCCATCGCATTCCCATATGCAATCTCACTGGATGTTATCGTTCCGGTGCATCACCTGAAATTCAGGATAGTGATGGCACAGAAGGAGGGTATACCTCACCGAGGCGTCAAACGCCCGTTTCTATGTTTTCTGCTTGGACTTAATTTGTTGTTGATTACATGCATGCTGTATGCAACGCGTTTGTGAGGACCACAGCACTGATGCGGTTCAGCAGAACACACCATTTGCAGTATCATCTTGGAAGCCACATACAAGAAATTGATGGGGCTACATCAGATGACCCTCATTTGGGAAATGACACGTCTGCCATGATTGCTTTCTACAGTGAAATAGTGGAAAGCAGGGATTAGTTATCTTTTTCTCCATTTGTTTTAAAAGAATTTTTTCAAAGATAGATCCCCAACCAGTACTGCCAATGCAGCAGCCAGCCTACAGCTGTGTTTTGGGAATAACTTCCTTGGCTTCACACAAGCCAATAAAACCTGCTGCATCTCCCTCCATTAGGGACGGCGCCATCGCATTTCCATATGCAATCCCACTGGATGTTATCGTTCCGGTGCATCACCTGAAATTCAGGATAGTGCCGGCACAGAAGGAGGGTATACCTCACCGAGGTGTCAAACGCCCGTTTCTATGTTTTCTGCTTGGACTTAATTTGTTGTTGATTACATGCATGCTGTATGCAACGCGTTTGTGAGGACCACAGCACTGATGCGGATCAGCAGAACACACCATTTGCAGTATCATCTTGGAAGCCACATACAAGAAATTGATGGGGCTACATCAGATGACCCTCATTTGGGAAATGACAGGTCTGCCATGATTGCTTTCTACAGTGAAATAGTGGAAAGCAGGGATTAGTTATCTTTTCCTCCATTTGTTTTAAAAGAATTTTTTCAAACATAGATCCCCAAGCAGTACTGCCAATGCAGCAGCCAGCCTACAGCTGTGTTTTGGGAATAACTTCCTTGGCTTCACACAAGCCAATAAAACCTGCTGCATCTCCCTCCATTAGGGACGGCGCCATCGCATTTCCATATGCAATCCCACTGGATGTTATCGTTCCGGTGCATCACCTGAAATTCAGGATAGTGCAGGCACAGAAGGAGGGTATACCTCACCGAGGTGTCAAACGCCCGTTTCTATGTTTTCTGCTTGCCCTTAATTTGTTGTTGATTACATGCATGCTGTATGCAACGCGTTTGTGAGGACCACAGCACTGATGCGGTTCAGCAGAACACACCATTTGCAGTATCATCTTGGTAGCCACATACAAGAAACTGATGGGGCTGCATCAGATGACCCCCATTTGGGAAATGACACGTCTGCCATGATTGCTTTCTATAGGGATTAGTTATCTTTTCCTCCATTTGTTTTAAAAGGATCTTTGCCTAGCAGATATTATAATAATCGCACAATGTGCCGGTCATTGACTTTTTTGCAGTCTTCTATCAATCGCTACTGACAAGGTCAGAAAAACCAAACTTTTAACTGCCTTCTTGAAAGAATATTAAGAGCTATGCGGCATGTATAGCACGACATAAAATGCTCACATCCTCCTCCACATGGTGGACCATGTCAAGCTGTGGGGACCGCTTTGGGGATTCTCAGCGTTTCCATTTGAGGCAGTTAATGACAAGCTCGTATGCTTAGTCACAGCAACACAATATCTACATTCACAGATCACTTAGAAGTTTTCGCCTTTGCAAAGTCTACCATGAATATTGTCTATGACCACAAAATGCCAAAACTTGGGCTCTTTGTTCGGCCCCTGCTGAAAAGTTGCAATATGAGGAAGGCCAGATTGCACAGTGGCAGTATAATTCTGCACAGAAAGGGACAGGTAGAACAGGACAGCGTAATTTGCAAGAAGTCACTATGTTCGTTCAATGGACAAGTCACGCCGAAGGAACACCTTCGTTCTTTCTCGTGACAACTCGGACTGACATTCTAACTGCCAACAATGAAGGTTCAGACACTCTAGGAGATAATGTGCTGTTCAAAGTCAAAAAGCTGCGTACTGTGGATGTCTTCCTAGGCTGTGGATTTGGCTGCAGCTCCTTCATTTTGTCACTGTTCAAAAAACACTTGAACACTCCATGATGGGAGCTTTGAAAGTGAGGAAATGTGTAGTTCTCTGTTACTGAGGAAGAATAATCTGTGCTTTATAGATGAAAAACATTTATTGGAATCTGTCAGATTGGAAACAGATTATATTTTATTTTACGAGGCAAGGGGAGCTGCATCCAAGTAGTACGTCTTACGCTACTGTGCAAAAGAGGAATGTTGCAAACAGTTCATAACTCAGTTCATGAATGAGTCAACCAAGTTTCATGCTTTCCATAATCTTATACCTAGCATAAGGCATATGTGACCATTAACAACTGTGCCAGCATGGCTCTTCCTTCCCGACATTTTTGGAGAAAACTGTTACTTAATGCTGGTACTCTGATTGATGCACAAAAATAACTCAATTTGCTATCGTGTGATTAGTATGCCAGCGATGGTTATTTTGTGTTAGATGTATAGCATTTAAGAAAGGGTAAAAGTTGTTAATATGTTTAACGGACATGGACGTTTTAAAAATGGACATGGCTTCAAACGAGCCATGTCCATTTTCCCAGGTATGTCAACAGATCAAGCGAGTGCTTTCAATGTCTGCAGCTGCCCTCAATATTTTCTTGTTGGTTCTTGGGCAAGTGAAAAGCTACTTGGGCTAAGGCACAATCCGAGTTGAGAACACACGCGGGTGCCAGCGAGCGATGCCAGTGATGTGCACAGAGTTTCACGGGTTGATCATTTTTGCGGGAAGCTGTTGCATCCAAGTGATGTTTTTTGCACGAAAAAATTACTGCATGTGCATTCTATCACTGAGACAATGCAACTGACAAAAAGCAATGTACAACTTTCGAAGCTCTCCACCACATTATCAGTTGCGAAAACCCCAGTCTCAGTCACTCCACACAGATCCTTAAACACTGTCTGTGGTGTGATTTCTGAAACAGACTTCATCCATCTCACTGAGGAAGAGATCCTTCAGGGTCTCAGAGACCAGAATGTCATAAATGTGCACCGCATTAAAATAAGGAAAGATGACAAAGAATCCCAACAAAACATAGTTCTGACATTCAACTCCAAAACACTCCCAGAGTCCATAGAAGTAGGGTACTTAAAAATAAATGTCCGTCATTATACAGTGCAGTCCACTTATAACGATATAGAAAAATCCGGAAAAAACGATCGTTATAACCGATCATCGCTATATCTGGACTGCCGTAAAAATGGCTGCCAAACTTACCTCTGTAGCTCCTGACTCAAGTTTTACACTTGCGCTGAAGAACAGTAATTGCAGAACGTACGATTTGTGAAACAACGCGTTTATTCGTCACGTTTAACAAGTGCCTCAAGCGTTAGGTGCGCTAAAGTAATTTATATGGGCACTTGCTTGCGTGGCAGTTGCAGTTTCACTACTGCAGTGTGCATAGCATCCAGCTGCTGCGCGTACACTGGCGGCAACCCTTTTGCGTGCATAAAGTCGATCAGCGATTCTATCTTGCACAGCGCACTTTGCGTAGTCATCGGTGTTGAAGGTGGGCCAGTGTCAATTTCGTCGTCGCTGTCGCTGCTGCCGCCGCACTCTGCCGTGACAACACATTCTCGGTGACCTCCTCGCAGAACGTAGCAGCACTATCTGCACTTAGGAACTCCTCAATGGACGTACCATTCATTTCGTCGACATTTGCGGCGTGCTCCCAGAGCTCAGTAATGTCTGCAGCTTCCACCGTATCAGTTTCCACGTCAGGGGGGGGTTTCGTCCTGGCGCACAAAGCCCGCCTTCTTGAAGCAGTTTGATCTTCAAGTCCGCGGCCTGCTCTGACGTGCCAGAAACACGATCGGTTGCTAAAATTAGCCATTCCAGCACGCGTCGCCGATACAATGCTTTGAAATAGGCGATCACGCCGGCATCCAACGGCTGAGGCACTGCGCTTGTTCTGCTCTCGTACAGGCGCGCGAGGGGCGCCCGCTTCTCTTTCCCCCCCTCCCTCTCTCTCTCATCGGCTGCAGGCACAGCGCTTGTCCTCCTCTCTTACAGGCGCGCGAGGGGCGCCCCGCTTCTCTTTTTTTTTTCCCCTTCTCTCTCTCTCTCATCGGCTGCAGGCACTGCGCTTGTTCTCCTCTCTTACAGGCGCGCGAAGGGGCAAAGGGCGCCCCCGCTTCGTTTTTTTTTTTTTGCCTCTCTCTTTCCCATCGTCTTCCGTAGCCTAGGCGATGCGGCCGACACGCGGACGCGCGTGACTTTAGATGCGCGGAGCAACTCGCGCCATCTTGCGGCGCTTACGCCAACTCGCGATGCTCGCTTGTGGCCGCTGCGATCTCCTCCGGCGGCGGCGCGCCGCCACGATCACGGAGGCCACGGCTCGCTCTCCGTGGCTTTCGCAATCGGCGCGCACGGAAAAAATGGCGGCAGGCACGGCGAACTGGCGTATCCGAAGTTTTCGCCCGATCTCGGCATCGTTCAAGGGAACTTTGCACCGCGAATGTCACGCTCAGCATGGAAAACGATGTCCAGAAGAAAAAATTCTGATCGTTGTATCCGATATTCGGTCACGGACATATCGTTATATATGGTTTTTTTTCCATAGCCTCAATGCATAAGTTGATACTCTTAAGACAACTTATCGTTATAACCGATATATCGTTATATGTGGTATCGTTATAAGTGGATTGCACTGTATTATATTTATATAAATATTTGAAACTGAAGTCACCGTTTCTTCCCCTTTAAACTGCTCCAAATTTGGAATTTGGTGCTACAAGAATTGCTTGAAATGTTACTTTAGCGGTTGCACCTTGGAGCCTGCTAAAAAAAAGTTTTTCCTTCGGCAGCACCAATTCATCTTTCTGCGTATATAATGCGATTCACGGGAAGATTGAAATTCCCATTTCCGGCATGGCTGCTATTAAGGACGGGTATCCCAAACGCTCATAGAGATAGGAGGTATTTCGTTATTAAAATAGTGTTAATAACGGCATGCACTTCGTAGTCTTGTAAAGATGCAAACGGTGCAACTTCACATGCAGCGAAGATGTTATTGCTAGAACAATCCGAGCAGGAGACTGCATGGTTTCCAGAGTAAGATTTATGTCTTTGTCAGTGCTGATAAAAATATTTTGCATGTTACCCTCCATGACTCGTTGAAGTCAATAGATAGCTGCGACAATGGAAAAAAATAATTGAAGAGGAATGCATGGAGACCGCCACCTTGCCCCAGCCAAAGTGTAAAAACCGTAAGCAACCTTTGTGCTGGCAACGTACACCTGTTGACCCCAAATTCAATGGTATCATATGCGCTCCACCCCATTCTTATTCTTCGGGTTCTTTCCCTCTCATGATCCGGATCAGCGGTCACTACCTTCCCTAAGTATACACATTCTCCTACTAAGGGAGGGAAACGAAGCTGCTGTAGCTCGAGACTTTTCTAATCGGCTCTCTTGGCTCCCAGGTCCAAGGATTTCTGCCATGGAACTCGCAGGTGGCGACGATGCTGCGGCCAAGCGAACGATAGGCCAAGGCCGAGGCTGTCTTCAGAGTGGCGAAACCAGGGCCGCAGCGTGAAAGCAGGATCTGCTGTCGGCGCAAGCTTCTGCAGCTGCGACCGCACACCAGGTACCCCAACCATCAGTCCGAACACTAAGCAAAGATGGTTTCCGAGTTTCCGGAAGCAGTTTCATGGACAGAAGCTTACAATCACTTTCTGCACAGCATCTGTATATAACGGTGCTAAATTGCTCAGTTCGTAAAGCACAAAAAAAAACTAATACATTATTTTGCTTTGTCAGCAAATACGACGACGAGGCGGAACCAGCATATTTCGGAAGTTAGGCTCTACTTGGCGATACCCACAGGTGTCGCACCTCAGCCAGTACCTAGGAAATAGAACGCCACCACTTCAGGTTATTTACGAACAGCTCCTGAAAAATTTTGAATGATAATGGTTAGGTTATTGAAACAGGTGTGGGGGCGAACTTATGAAGTCTAGAAAGTCGAGATTAGGGAGAGCGCCACAGCTGGCAGGGCAAGGTTGATAGGAGTTCAGCACTCGTGTTGTCTTCTTGGTTTCATTTTCTTCTTATTCAAGCTGTTTTTCCAATACATGACAGAAACCAACTCTCTCAGATTTCCCTACTCTTAAGTTTGAGGTGAGTGGTGTTGCTGTTCCAAAACCAGTCTGAAATTATGGTTCTCTTAATTGTGGATGCACTGTAATCTCCTTTTCTACACTACTGCAGTTCACCGCAGAGCAGTGCTTCCTTTTCTGGGGCAGTGGTCGTAGGGAAAAACTTTGTGGCACGTTGTGGTCATACGTAGTTCCACACAATTTCACGAGAGGCTGTCGCTCTATGGCATTGATTCTTGATAGCTTTTTGAGCACTTGTGGGCCAATAGAAAGTGACAGGAAACAGAAAGATTGGACAATAAAGGCAGTGCACATAAAATATCATCACAGAAAACTTGAATTGTAAATAAGGCAGATGGACTGTGCCAAGCGAACAGTGATGGTGTGCTTTCGTTGCTTTCAGCCAGGGCTGTTTTGTGTAGGCCTTTGGAGGGCATGGCTGAAGGAGGTGGGGATCTTCATCTCGTTTAACGCAAATAACAGGGAGAAGGAGAAAGGCAGATATATACATCTTCATCTTTTCCATCGTCCTGTTTGTACTAAATAGCATGAATGTTATGTCAGAACAGCCAAACAGATGGCAACTCTTTTAAAGGCAATTGTTGTTTTACAGTAGTGTCGAAAGTGTTGAGAGTTTTCGATTGTGTGTTAAGGCAGTTTTGTGATTGTAGGATTTTGTTTTTTTTACCTCTTACACTATCCCAGCAAGTGCTGCTTTTCCCTCTTGAACATAAAGAGTGCACAATAAAGGTAGCCCGCATAGGATCTCACTAGAGACGACATGAGTGTAAGGTGGATGGGCTGGGCCAAGTGAACAGTGATGGTGCATTTTTGTTTTCAGCCGCGGCTCTTCTGTGTGCAGTGTGGCCCTCTTCATAGCCATTGGATAATACACGGTCGGACATGTGGAAATTTTCGTGTTATTTTGCGCAAATAATGACTTTGTGTTCCTTCATGCTTTTATATGTGCTAAATAAGATCTGTGTTATGTCAAAGCAACTGGTCCAAGAGTTTGCTTCCTTAAAGGTGATCTTCAGTTGCGAAAGAGCAAAAAAGTGGGGCATTTTCAATTCTGTGGTAGGGCACTTTTTCATAATCGTGGGATTTTGTTATTTCACTATTACACTTTTCCCTAAAGTGCTGTTTTTCCCTCTTGAATTTGTTGACAGGTGCATTTTTTATACAGGGCACAGCACTCCTTGTGATGTAGTACTTGGTAAGTATTTATGCTTTTCATTGATTTATGAGTCCAGGGATGAGTGCTGAATGCTTGCATTTTATTTTTGCATGAACCTTGTGGTCCTTCTCTCCTTTTTTATCCCAGCAGTTGGTTTCAGGTCTCTTCCATTTGTAGAGAGCAGTTGCCTGCCTTCCATAGCTTATCAGCAGAAGTGGCATGCGGCCAGGGTTTGAGCGGAAATCCTGTTTACCATGCGCAGTCCGCTTTTCACCGGGTGTTTTTCGAATTGCAGGATTGAGATGGTTTTTTTTTTTGTGCATAACCCGGTGCTTGCCATGATATCTGACATCATGTGAGCGACATGATCTTGACTGCTAGTTAACCTTGGTGACATGTGATCTGTAAAACTAGATATGTGTAGCGAACTGGAAAAGTTTCCTGGGGTGGCTGTCTCATCTTCCTTGTTGCATGCGCAATCACAGCACCTCACTCTAGGAGGACAGTTGCACCGTTAGTTGAAGATATCATAGACAGTTGAAGAAAAGCCACAACACTGGGGGATAACATCAAATTCTGCTGGGTTCCAACCCACGTTGGAGTTTGTGTTCCATTGTGTGTGCTGCACAAGCTTGCAGCAAAGAAATCAGAAATGTGCATGAGCATGCCCTGTAAGGATTGCATGAAGTCAGTAATGGAATAATTAATTAGCCACACCAGGAAACATCCATTTGAGATTTGAAGTCATGCACACTTCAAGAGCATTAAACGGATGCGATTTTTTAGTCTTTGATCTGCACACTGAAACCTTACTGAAGTCTCTATGCTTACACTACAACAGAAGCCTGCATTCAAGCTATGCAAACAAGTCTCTTTTTTCTTTTTCATGCACAGACCTCGAGAAAGTAAATAAAAAGCATTTCTCACAATTCTATGAAGACCACATCCCTTTCGTTGGTAGATTAATCCTGGGAGAAAGTGCACTCGTAGGCGTTTTCTCCATCTTGGTGTTCAGAGTGGGTCATTCTAAAGAGGATGATAGTCATTCCACGTCTTGGACAGGTGCAGGCAGGCAGGCGGCCTCGACATAAAGTTGCGTGCAGTCCTTTAATGATGCGCGCGGTCTTAGATTCGCTCACAGCAGAGAAATCTTTTCAGCGCAGGTCATCTGCTATGTCCCTCACACGGACGAAAGAACAGGTCTCCTGGGGACAGACAGCGAGGCAAGTGGTTCAACAAGCGGGAGCAGACGCAATCGACGCGGCTCCCGACAGTCTCCATGTTAAAGAGGCCTCAAGACGCTTGCCATGTAAGTCAACCCATTTCGCTTTCTACTACCCTGTCGAGGACCACACCACGCTGCGAGTGTAGTGTGAAGGCAGTGTCCGACGAGGTACTCAACATTTCAAAGCCATGAACCTAATCGCCAGCACTCAGGTGAATGTTGAGAGAACGGGTACGGAGAAGTTAAAAGACGATGTACCTAATGCTCACAAACACAGCACGCGTGAAATCTGCAAGTCTGTCGATCCCGAAAATTTGAACCAGGCGGGTTTTCGTCGATGCCGAAGCAATTTCAGTATTATTATTTTCCTGAATGCCGGCACTGTGTCCACCATTGCAGCCTTGCAGAGTCCATATCTGCTGTGTCTAAGAGCATTGGGGACGACCTCTTAAGTTCTCCGTGTTCGTTTTCTCAACTTTTGCCTCAAGGCTGGTGACTTGGCTGACGTAAAGGATTTTAATTGACTTTAGGCTGACAGGCTTTGAAAGTCTGTCACTAGAACCTGTGAACACGCCTCGCTCATATGCATTGCGGTGCTTGAATGTTTATCCCCACTGCTGAAGCCTCCAAAGGTTGAGGACCGTGCTGGCGACCAATCGGCTTGCTAGACCAGACTCTTAAGAGCTGGTACTCTACCTGATAGAGTATACCGGCTACTGTGCTCTCTCTAGGAGCACTGTACTCCGCCCAGATTTTTTAAGGAGTGAAACGTTTCCTTCGGCAAAGAGTACAACTGCCAGTGCACTCCCTCTATGGCCAGAATGAGTCGGAGGATATTTATTTTCTTCACTTTTCCATTTTCTTCGCTTTTGTAATGCAGTGGAGCTATATAGTCACCTGTGACCTGCATCTCAGACAAACTAGGTCTGTCTCCGATTCCGCTGAATGTAAATAATCCTCCTCTTGAGCTCCAATGAAGAAGCGATACTCCTGCGCAAAGGCTCCATTCAGAAAAGGAATGCACTTCCATACATTCGTATGGATGCACTCTTAAGAGCTCGTAAAAAAAAACTACGTTTTATTTTGAAAGTCGCCTCTCCCTTCTGTGACCCCTACCTGTCTTTCGCTCACAACCTGCATGTGCACTCAATTTGTTGAACTCGTGCATGAGTGCTATAGTACAGGTGTACAACTATAAAATTTCTTTTCTTTTTCAGCATAATTTGAGGGAACTGAGAACGTGGGCAGTAACATGCTGCAAGCAACTTTGTTGGTGAACACGCTGTGCAGGTTTTCGGACTGTTATAGTGCAGTGAAATGGATGCATTTCATAATTGTTGATTGGTCAGTGCAATGCAGTATAAAATCCTGCAAAATACAGCTGCCAGTGATTATGTAGGTGACGCCCTTTTACACACAGCATGCATTTGCACTGACATCTTAAATATTTCTTTGTTTTGTTTGTCTTCTCCAGTTTATATGTGCATGTTTGTGGCATCCCTCTAGGTGACAGACGGCCCTTCAGTTTTGATTGGCCTCATAGCCTCTCTTGCTGTCACTATTGGTGATGCTGAGCTTGTTTTGATCTTGCTCATTGCAGCCAGGGGATCAAAAATGGCATTTTCAAACTAAGTGTCACGTCCTCCACCTCCTTAATGACAGGTACGATGGAGAGATCGACATGAAGCGGAGGATTGAAGAAAACATCCAGAAATCAGCTAGAACAGCTAGGGGTGGATTGTGAGCTGGTGAGTGAGTAGGCAGCATTATGGGCTTTGTGTCTCATAAAAGCTGTCAGTGTCGTTGGCCGTGAGCGAAAACTCCACGAAAAATCTCTAGAGAAGCAGCCTAGATGGCATGTGGGCTATCTAGGTCACATGATCAGTCGTCACAACCTGCCCATTAGCCGGCGTGGTGGCTCAGTGGTTGTAGCACTCGGCTGCTGACCCGAAAGACGCGGGTTCGATCCCGGCCGCGGCAGTTGAACTTCTATGGAGGCGAAATGCTAGAGGCCCGTGTGCTGTGCGATGTCAGTGCACGTTGAGATCTTTTAGTAATTTTTCTGTATCTGATATACTGGAAATGAATTTCTTAGGCCCTATACAGAATTTTTTTGCCACTCTTAAACATAACTAGCAAATTAGGCTTCGAACACGCAAAATAATCAAGCACAGGTTGTCTTGTTCGTGTATAAAATCAAGGCAAGTGCAGCAGTGCCACAGCTATGCCAGTTGCGGCAATCTGTGCGAAAAGCATGATCTTTGTTAAAATTGCACCATTCTGTGCCAAAATGACACAACTATAGTAGGATACAATTTAGTAAACCAGCTGTTGTTAAACTGGGCCACGGTCCACGGCGTATTATATTACTCCGCTAGCCCTTCACAAAAGTAAATGCAATCAGCTTTTTAAAGTTTGGTTTTATTAAATCAGCAAGGTGTCAAAATTCTAGAGCGTATGATTTTTTCTTCTGATGTCGGGAGGAGTTCTGTGCGCTGGTCCTGAATGTAGGCGGAGCTTCACTGATGACTTAAGTTGTATCCAACTATAGCCGCGCAAGTTTCCAGTCAGCTGTACTTGGTGAAATATAACACCGGTGTTGGCAACCTGCATTTTTGCTATTGGATTGGATGTCGCCAATCCAATCCAGTCGCTGAGATGCAACAACGAAAAGGCACGTGCGTGCTTGGTGTGTATGCCGAGACACTGTTTTGGTCAGATTTTAGTTCACTTTAGTTTAGTTTAGTTGTGGCCATTTCACAGGTGCAGTAAACACTGATGCTGCCGATTTGGACAGGTGCATCTGCTGGCAAAATAGACTGTGTCGTCATTTGCATTGCTTTAGTTGAAGGGACAGAGGATACTCTTAGGAATCGGTGGGTCATATTAAGCATAAAAGGCTTAATCCGACCACTGGTAGTGTGCATCTCCAAACATGAATAGTGGCAAACAAAGCCTGGTGCACTGTCGTTCGCTAAGAAAGGCTGAGGAAAAAAAAAATGGCTGATAAGGGACACTGCCCAATAGTCGTGTGCGGCTCTCAGTATCTCTCGGACATCTCAGAATACGATACACCTTTCCTGCAGCGCATTTAATGCTTACATCTAGTCTCGACACTACATGTTTTGAACGCATGAACTGAATGTCCTTTTATGCGGCTCTTTCAAGTTGGCAGTACTCTGTTGAGCCATGAAGGCGCCGAACATTGAAGTCATCTTAATGAGTGCACTCGACAGATATAAGCGGCTAGTGAGGTTATAGTCGTGCAACAGTGAATCGGTCTTGTCATGACTCTAGTCATGGTCCAGAGTAGTGAGCTGCTGCAAAGTACACAGAAGTTAGGGCTAGTCATGGTCCAGTCCAGTGAGATGCTATTAAGGCGGAAGCCTTTAATGCCTCATCGTTGTAAGCAGGAGTTGTCGACAGAAAATGTCACGCTTTTCAATTGGTCGAAATGCTCGTGACGTCACAGTGCGCGAATTTCAAATGGGGCCAATTGTATTTTGGCTAGTAACCATGCAACCAATCAAAGGGATCGTATAGTGATGCTACAACTAAGTGGGAATGAGTTTAGTTAATTGCTTAATTAACCAATTAGCCTAATTAAGATAGAGGAGAATGAAGAGGTCAGAAGAAAGAGGGAGAGAACAGAAAGACGCGCGTCGCAGCAAGTACGCAGATAAGTACGAAGCCGCGTTCGCTCCACCACCACGCACTTCGACATTGCTCGTTTCGTATACGTTGTGTCGAACATCCTAGACAGTTCCAACATTTGACAGGTGAATGACAGAACACGATGGACAGAATTAGAATAATATAAATATGAAATAGCCTAATTAACCTTTCTAGTTAGACCGCATAAATCAACAAAACTGAGAACGAAATTGGTCGAGTTGGGGAATCGAACCAGGGTCTCCGGAGTGCGACACGAGCACGCTAGCCACTCCGTAATGCCAGCTGAATGGTTTGGAATGAACAAAGGCGCGTCTAGCTAATACGGCGTCTTCGTTCACTCCCATCTTCCCCCTTTCCCTTACGGCGAGGTGCAGGTGTCCACCCAGATATGCGAGAGAGATACATTTCCTTTCCTCAAAAAATAAATTTACCGTCCAGCAAGGCGTAAAGCCGAATTGGCGATGGCGTTCTGTAGACTCCCTGGCAGCGTTGCAAGACACTGTCGCGTTCCACTCTTAATGGCGAAGCTTAACATCTTAACCACACATCAGTGACACAAGCAGACAGCCAATGGACGCGTCATTCGCTGGCAGCACTTGAATCATCATTCACAACCACATTCGTGGCAGAATGCTGTACTCAGGCTTTCGCCTTGCACCACTTTAGTCGCCAAAGTGACTCCAAATTTTTTTTTTTACGTGTAAGCCCACTTTCAAGCAAAAATAAAGTTGAAGTTTTCATGTCTACTTTTCTTGTATGTACAGTGCAGTCCACTTATAACGATATAGAAAAATCCGGAAAAAACACGATCGTTATAACCGATCATCGCTATATCTGGACTGCCGTAAAAATGGCTGCCAAACTTACCTCTGTAGCTCCTGACTCAAGTTTTACACTTGCGCTGAAGAACAGTAATTGCAGAACGTACGATTTGTGAAACAACGCGTTTATTCGTCACGTTTAACAAGTGCCTCAAGCGTTAGGTGCGCTAAAGTAATTTATATGGGCACTTGCTTGCGTGGCAGTTGCAGTTTCACTACTGCAGTGTGCATAGCATCCAGCTGCTGCGCGTACACTGGCGGCAACCCTTTTGCGTGCATAAAGTCGATCAGCGATTCTATCTTGCACAGCGCACTTTGCGTAGTCATCGGTGTCGAAGGTGGGCCAGTGTCAATTCCGTCGTCGCTGTCGCTGCTGCCGCCGCACTCTGCCGTGACAACACATTCTCGGTGACCTCCTCGCAGAACGTAGCAGCACTATCTGCACTTAGGAACTCCTCAATGGACGTACCATTCATTTCGTCGACATTTGCGGCGTGCTCCCAGAGCTCAGTAATGTCTGCAGCTTCCACCGTATCAGTTTCCACGTCAGGGGGGGGTTTCGTCCTGGCGCACAAAGCCCGCCTTCATGAAGCAGTTTGATCTTCAAGTCCGCGGCCTGCTCTGACGTGCCAGAAACACGATCGGTTGCTAAAATTAGCCATTCCAGCACGCGTCGCCGATACAATGCTTTGAAATAGGCGATCACGCCGGCATCCAACGGCTGAGGCACTGCGCTTGTTCTGCTCTCGTACAGGCGCGCGAGGGGCGCCCGCTTCTCTTTCCCCCCCCCTCTCTCTCTCTCTCATCGGCTGCAGGCACAGCGCTTGTCCTCCTCTCTTACAGGCGCGCGAGGGGCGCCCCGCTTCTCTTTTTTTTTTCCCCTTCTCTCTCTCTCTCATCGGCTGCAGGCACTGCGCTTGTTCTCCTCTCTTACAGGCGCGCGAAGGGGCAAAGGGCGCCCCCGCTTCGTTTTTTTTTTTTTGCCTCTCTCTTTCCCATCGTATTCCGTAGCCTAGGCGATGCGGCCGACACGCGGACGCGCGTGACTTTAGACGCGCGGAGCAACTCGCGCCATCTTGCGGCGCTTACGCCAACTCGCGATGCTCGCTTGTGGCCGCTGCGATCTCCTCCGGCGGCGGCGCGCCGCCACGATCACGGAGGCCACGGCTCGCTCTCCGTGGCTTTCGCAATCGGCGCGCACGGAAAAAATGGCGGCAGGCACGGCGAACTGGCGTATCCGAAGTTTTCGCCCGATCTCGGCATCGTTCAAGGGAACTTTGCACCGCGAATGTCACGCTCAGCATGGAAAACGATGTCCAGAAGAAAAAATTCTGATCGTTGTATCCGATATTCGGTCACGGACATATCGTTATATATGGTTTTTTTTTCCATAGCCTCAATGCATAAGTTGATACTCTTAAGACAACTTATCGTTATAACCGATATATCGTTATATGTGGTATCGTTATAAGTGGATTGCACTGTACACCAAACCCTCGAAGGAGCTTCAACTGTCAAAAGTATAGTCATGGGTCACAGAGCTGCCGTGGTGACAAAACTTGTGCTAAATGCGACTCAAAAAACCATGTTTCTGATAACTGTGAAGTGAAAAAGCAGCAGTTCGCTGCGCTAACTGCGAAGATGATCACCCCGTATGTTCAAGGACATGTCCTTCATGAAAGAATGAGAAAGAGATCATCACAATGAAGACAAAACAAAATATCACTTTTAAGGAAGCGAGGCGACTCTTCCAAACAAAGAGCACTTTCACTTTCTCCGCAAAACAAGCTTTGCTGATGTGGTGCACAGGGGTGGTGCACCACATAGTACAGGCCACCTTCACCGAGCTTATGGCCGGGCCGTCCACGCACCAGGCTGCAGGACTTCCCTCCCCCGAGGGGGAGGCCTGAAACTCACACATCCACGGCTTCACAGTCCTCTAGCGCCTCTGGTGAGGTGATGGATGTAACTCCCACTCCGCCCGCTTTACAGCGGCGGAACAGCTCTCTCAAGCGAAAAAAAAACACAGGCCCCTGATAACGGGCCCGGAAAAGTACAATTCCTTCTGTTCCATTCCCACCAAAAAACACAAACATGACCTTTGTGGTTCAATGGAGTTATAAAAGACTGCTGAGCAATTACAGTGACATACATATCGCAGGGTCAATGTTGACTCTAGCTTTGTCTATTCCGGAGACCAATCTTGGTCCATAGCATGTAAATATCTTAAAACAAAACTTTTCCACACCATCGTGAGCATGCAAACAGACTCTCAGGAGGCGTCACAATTGTTATTCGAAGCGGCGTACCGGCTCAAGAAATCAAACTTAACACAAAACTTGAGCAATGCCGATCTCTTCGACCCGTCTACGACTATTCCAATTAGTATGTACCTAAAAAGGTCTACGAAAAAATGGCATACTCAATGAACGGGAGCCATGTGGAAGAGACTGCACGTACGTTGATTGTATCAACTAAGAACTGAATACATTTTTTGGAACAACACCATTGACGATGCCATGCTTGGGCTACCTGCAGATTCAAATGTATTGGAAAAGGAAGACAGGTGTGACTGTCGAAATGCCAAGAAGCATTCTGTCGAATCCGTTGGTGATTTCCATGCTGCTTCACTGAATGTGGAGCGACGGTTCTCAGAGAGCAGTGTGACTGTGTTTAGAACACCTGTGTGACTGTGTTTAGAAGACAGGTGTGACTGTGTTTAGAGCGCCAAGTGGACTCATCCTTAACTAATTTACCAAGGTAAAAAATCAAAGTTGTGTCCAGGAAGCACAGAATAGCAGAATCACCGGTGCTGCCACTGCACCGGTGATGAACAACCAACTCCCAAAAGGCATAAAGCTGCCAAATGAAAAGGAACATAAGCTGAGAGGGCGAGGAACTTCAGAAGCACAAATAAGAAAAATATTTGCCAGATTGAAGTACGGCGGTATGCTAATAAGCCTGTAACACTGCTCTCATCAATTCATGGCCAGGACCCGGAGGACACCAGCCGCAGGTGGTCACACAA
Source organism: Amblyomma mixtum (assembly GCF_055824585.1). Classification (NCBI taxonomy): domain Eukaryota; kingdom Metazoa; phylum Arthropoda; class Arachnida; order Ixodida; family Ixodidae; genus Amblyomma; species Amblyomma mixtum. The sequence goes on from NC_143013.1 coordinate 105,523,967, forward strand.
GGAGAAAAATACCTTGACAGACCAACCCAAAAGAGAGGGCATAAAAGAGTGCGAATGGGGTTATTGGTTGGGCACCGGAGCCATCACCCTACCAGCTGTGCAGGGTTGGCAACCTGCACGGAAAGTTTTCCGAAGAACAAAGATGACAAGCACAGACAAGAACTTTTCGCTAGACGAAGATCAGTCGCTCCCACTACAGCTGTGCCAAGCGTCTACTGGACAAGATTTTACGTCTTGTCATCATCCGGAATGATGAGCGAGGGTTTGTGCAAGTGGAATCCTACGATGGGACCTGGCTGTATCAATGCACATCATGTTCAATTGTGTGCAGCAGGGCAGATTATGAAGTGCGCATGGCAAGGGCACTGGAGCTTATTGCCCCAGGGAAGGCATCAAACGGGCCGAGAATTGAGTGGACATTGTTCGCCTGGCTGAGTAGAAATGCTGTTTTAGTTGGGTGCGACATACGGCGCGTATCTATCATTTGTGCTCGACTTCGGGGTTCTGAATGGGCTGGTCAGTAGACACTTAGAGTTGGCCGTACGTAATGGGCTTACATACGCAACGCTCACTACTTTGTGTACGGTACGAATGGTGCGTCCACAACAGTTTCAGTTAGCTCTACGTTAGCGTCTTTCCGAGTGAACGTACCAAACACATCCTAAAATGCTCTGCTGTGCTTCTCCACGCCATCTGGCACAAGAAATGAGAACTGATGCTTGAAATGCTCTTGCATCAGCCAAGCCAAGCCTCTAGCCAATCCTCCTCTAGCCGTTCTCGCTGTTGTGATCACGTTGCGATTCTCACGTGCTCCACGACTACCACAACAGGTATCGAAATGCCAAGAAGCATTCTGTCAAATCCGTTGGCGATTTCCACACTGCGGTGGGATGACATTGACGCTTTAATAATGCTTAATGTGGAGCAACAGCTCTTAGGGAGCAGTTCGATCTCAGAAGAAATGGGCCATGGAATGCGCCAAGAATATTTTAGGTACCGTTCGCGGCACGGGCTGTTTGACGTAAACAACTGTGACCCAACGTTATTCAAGCAGATGCTCCGATTTGAGAAAACCGACTTCGATGAACTCTGCAACGCCCTGCTGGTGCCAGAAACGCTCACCACAGCCCAAGGTGTAATTTTACCAGGGCAAGAAGCTCTGTGCCTGACGTCGCGCAAGTTGGCGTACCCCAAAAGGTGATGCGATCTTGAAGAGATTTTTGGCCGGCACACTTCGGTATTGTCTACTGCGGCAAACATAATGCTGAGTCGCACTTACACAACTTGACCATCTGCTCAGTGATTGCAATAATCACGACTGGCTTTCAATGTCAACAAGGAACAGGCACGTAGCCAGGAATTATTTTCGGAAGGGGCCCAAGGTAATTTCTTCCAGCTAGAGGAGGAGACAGTGGGCGGGGTTGCCTCAAGCCCTCTCTTGGATACTTGCCTGGCATTTAACTCTAACCAAAGTTCAAAAATAAGCTATTATTCGTGTGCTACATTTTTGTGTTTACTGTGTATGCCTGCTAATAACCTTTTAGGAGCCAATATTAGCATAATTAAGTTCTATTTCCTTCGTAGACCAAAAGCAGTCTGTAGTAGACGTCTGTATTGAAACAGTAATGTTTAGCAGGCCCGTATTGGTTTACAAGTAGTTCAGGCTGTATTAGACTCCACCGTGAAATGGAAATCTGCATCAGTAGCAATATTTAGTCACTGCGGTTATTTTCGTGTATTGTACTAGCAGCCATATTGCATTTCATGTATTTGTTTTGGAACTCTCTCATTTGTCTAGTGGGAGGAGTAATAGGCATATGTTGTGAATTAGTCTATAGCAAAAAAGTCATCTTTGTGATGAACAAGTCTTTTACTACTAAATGTTTGCAATGTGCCCATTAGTTCATTCAGGCTGATTCACTGCCCGACAGCTTTCCAGCAACACATAGGGACAGTCTTATTGCAGTACAATAGGCATTTGTATGCTCTAGTTTTCTTTGTGGTGTTGTGGGTTTTCCGACACGTTAGCGTCCACACATTCCAAATGGAGAACCCTGCCAGTGCTTGCCCCCTCGAGGGTACCTCACTGCACCATTAAGTGAATTGCTCATCAGATTCTCTATGGATATATTTTGTTAACACTTACAGTAGGCTTTTAATCCTAGTGCAGTTCTGACCACAGCAGTCGCAGACCTAAACTGATGCCATTTTTTTTTCTCACAGGCTGTTCAAAGCAAAGGTGCTCCGCTGCCAAACTGTTGGGCTTTTGTCGATGGGACCGCTCGTCCAATATGCTGGCCTAAAAAAATCAAAAGTTGTATTTTTCAGGCCATAAAAGGATGCATGTGGTCAAGTATCAATCTCTCATCAATACGATGCACTTTCCTCAGCAGTGCTCTTTGACTATCCAACCTTGAGTTGAGTGTTTGTTTAGGCAAGTATGCCTGGTTTGGTTCTTTTGTCTAACCCCCAAAAGCCACAGTTGCCTTTGTATGCGTTGCAAGGGCATAGATTTGCTTAGAAACCTGTGGTTCATGAACCCCTATACTTGTATGTTAATTCATCGGTGCAAGTACACCATGCAGTTCAGTTTATCTTGTCACTCATATGACTGTGCATTCAGGTATGTATATCCATGTTACTTGTTCATGTGTTGTTCCTTCCTTGTTTTTTCAAAAACCGAAGGAGGAAGCATATGTTGTATTATAGGTTCTGGTTTCTGCTTCAAGTTCTTGAATTCTTGTGTATGTGTGCTTCTCAAATGGCTATTTAGTGCCATGTGACCCAAAGTTATAAATACCTATGCCTTTGTCAAATAAAGAGGTTCATCAACACCACTCAGCCAGTGGGTCTCGTATCCGCTGACCATGTGACATGACAGGTGAAGGCGGTCTAATTGGACTGAGGGACGTCTATGTTTGGGTGACTCCTAAAAGCTTGTGGGACAACTTTGCATGGCTCTTGGAAGCAGCTTTAAGCCTCGAAGGATTAACTGATGTTCTTCAGTAAAGGTATCCCGGCTGATAATTACCAGTTCCCAGGGCAGGGCAGGAGATGGAAGCGGTTTGAAGTTATCAACCGGGCAGTCTAATGCCAGCAGGATCTGACGGCCTGCCGCCGTTGAGGAGGGACGACACGCAGGGCTTGCGATTGCTGCTCCAACAAATCCTGCAGGGCATTGACTTTGGTCGACAAGTATAGATCTGCTCCTGGTGCACACTCTGGCAGACCAGTGACCAGGCACAACGCCATATGACTAGTGTGTTCGCATTGGCGGCTCTGAGCTGCACCAAAGGGCAAAGGCACAGCAATCTAAGCCTTATGAGAGAGCAACCAGACTAAGGCCTGTCATTCTGATCCCCATGTGGAGTGTTGCAATGTGTCAGTACGATGTAAAGCCTGCATGTAGACTATTAAAGGTGCACTGAAGAGGAATCTGAACTCGTCTTTTTGCCACGGGAACTTGATCTACATGTTCCCAGCATTCTTAGGAGCTTCGACTTATTGCCCTGTGTGGCCGATTTCTTTAAATCGAATTAACGTCCGGCTCCCGCCTTTTTTTCTTAATTCTGCCTCATACGATGGGCGGAGTCGACCAACGCGTGGAGTGCCTTTCAGCCAGTTCCGTGGAGGCTTGCCACTCCGTCATCGGCGGAGTAAAACGTAGTAATACGCGGAGTGACTTTTGAAAATGCGCACGTTGTTGGCCGAACTACGTTCAGCCATTTGTGTTTTTGTAAGCCGATGGAATGGACATCGACGATCTGACAGAGCTGGAAACAGAGATCCTGCGGCGGACCGCAGATTTAGGCGCCATCTCGTATGATAGCACGCCTTTGAGCGATGCGGCCGAAGGTAGCTGCAGTGGCCATCCGTCCGGCCGTACCATGGACGAAGACTCCGACGCCGATGGCTCCGAGGACGGCTGGCAACGAGTGGAAAACGTGGACTGGTGAGTGATATGAACCCTATTATGCTGGTGGCACGCATCGCTGACATCCGTTTTCTGCGAAGGTGCCAGCGCGACGGCTGCGCTGCCATGCCGACAGCCATCGAGAACGTCTGCTGCCGGGAATACCCGGCCGCCGTTAAAAAGCAGCCGGGTCAGAACTGCATCACAGTGCACCCCGAGTTCGGGTATCTTTGCCTGAACGAGGGTGTGCTGCAGCTTGCGTATCTAAACATGCGGCATTACCGGCAGCAAGGCATGGGCGACACCGCCAACGAGTAAGTACAACTGCAAGCTTCACGGATTGCATAATAACGCTACCGGTGCTAGCTCTTGCGACTACGTTTATTGTCCATAGTGCGATCTAAAGCGCATATGCATGCGGTGCTGTTCTATTTAAAAAAAAAAAACGACAGAGAATGCCTAAAACTTCGTATACAGTGCGAAATCACGGTGTGCTATGGCCATAACCACCTGATTTGTGCCACGTAGAAGAGCGAGCAGTGCCGCCGGACAGAGCGCTCGCGCTTGGCCAGACTAGGCGTCAGGCTCGATCTCCTGACCGGACAAGAAGGCGACGATTTTGCTAGGCTCTGAGCTGAAACTGCGGATTAGTGTTTTTGTACCAAAAGACGGGTTAGCAGATAATCACTTGTGAGAGCGCAGCTCTTAGGCGCCCGTTCCTGCGTTGCGCGTCGTTGTCGTCGGCCTCGTCGCCGTAAACGGTTGTCCAAAAAGATCCCGGAAGGTGTCAGGCAGCTAACACGCCACCTGCCAGTGGTGGCAGGTGAAGAGCTGGCCTCAAATTTCGCATTGCCGACTATCGTAATCGTGTATTTTTTTCTTGATTCCTGCACTGCGCGTTTCTGATTGACTATTCGTTGCCGTGAAAAAAGGTAAAATGACGAAAACCAGAAAACGTGACTGCCGCTGGGCCGGAACTAGTCCGCGAAAGGCAAAGAAATAGATAAACAGTGGCATCACGAATGGTCACACTGACTAAGCTCAACCGCAAGGTAGTCTCTCATATTTTCAGTTTCTAAAGCTCTGAACCTCATGTGATGTTACTGCTTTGAACTGTTTCGAGACTTGTTTCTGCTAGTCGGCAACAACTACTTTGTGGTTGCCCAGCGTTGGCTTTTTTACTGCTGTGAGGCTACAATAATTCATCCTTTTAATCCCTGTAGGCAATAACTGATACATCAATTTGCTTCAGTTACTGGGAATGTGGGCCACCCCTGCTACCTTGTTGCTAGAAACACTCACGTCGTTTACTCCACTGCTTATTGCATGTATGTTCTCTGGACAAAGAAACTGCCTGTGGAGAGGGGGGGGTCAGAGCTGTCAGCTGAACTGATAAGCTTTGTCATTCGCCCTGCATTTGTATTATATGATGCGCCACGTGACTGAAGCAAGACTGAAGTGGTTTTTGAGATCATTGTGCAGCTGGGGTATCCATTCAGCTGGGTGATCTAGCACGAGTAATGCGTATTTCCCACCACAGTCAAGTCTAAATGGCAAACCAAGTCACGAAATAGAGCAGGTATACTATAGAACAGAAAAGTAATCCATACAGCATGTAGTTTAACGATGTGGGGAACAAACAACAGATGCAACACCAGGACTGGGCATCAGTTGTTGACAAGACATTCGGTTCATTACTGAGCCATTGCTCACTAGCCTAAGCATGCACACCTTCTCTAAAAGACTGCAGCTGTCCACTGCGCAGACAAATGGGATCAGGATAGTTTTCACTGACAAAGCCCATTACTGTGCAGGAGACAGACTCATTCTCCTTTCAGGAATTAGATTACGAGCTATATAGCATAAGAAGCATGGAACCTTTCCTCACCTTACATGCTGTCATTTTCAGAAAAAAAAACCTTCTTTACAGTTTCAGGAATTTCAGGGACAGCTGAAAATAAGGCAGACCTTATTGACTGCTAGTCTAATACATGTCCGGGTTCAGGTATGTCAGGATTCTGGCTGGTTAAATTAATCTTTATTGCAGTTGGCAGCAACTGCTGAGCCAATTCGAAATTTCAAAGGAGATTGTCCTATCAGAAATGGGCTTCTGGCACCTAATTATATAAATTTCCTCAGTTGCAGTGATGAAGTCTTTTTTAGTCTTTTTTTTGAGGTTGAAGTCTTTATCTGCTGTCATATCGTCATTTTAAATGCAGTGTATTCATTCATGCTCTTTTGTTTGCTTTCTTTTGTATTTTTAGGTAACCGAGTGCATTTAACCTTGATCTTTGTCTTTATTTAAAACCCTGTGTGTTAGCTTTTGCTTCTTTATTCGCATTTTTACTTGCTTTGTTTTGTCGCGATGTACAATGTATCCTTGTACCGCTCCTGCCTTGGCCACCAAATGGAGGCTGGCAGTATTGAATAAAATAAAATAAATAAATAAATAACATAAATACTAGTAAGTGTGATGAAAAGTGTGTTTTTGGAGCATTTAGCAGAGTTGTAAAACTTGGTTTCCACATGCGGAATTGTACATAGTGTATATTGCCGCCCAACACCTATCCTTTCTTACTACCGCTCCCCTCTTTCTTTCCCTCTCCCTGTCCTTTTATTCTTGCTAGCCGCAGCTCAGGTTTAGATGGCAGATGCCGCGGCTAGCAACATCGTTAGCTTCCATTGTTATTTTTTTTTTTATTATCAATAAAGAGCCACTAGCAACAACAAGGGAGGTCAGCTTGAGACATCTAGAAAAGAGTGAACATTGGGCCTCAACCTTGGTGTGCATGCTTACTCAAGTCACCATTGTTTAGTGTAGTTACAGGAATGATTGTTTTTGGTTCCACTGAGTAAATATGCAGAACAGGCACTCTTCTGGCTGAATTAAAAAAATTAGGAGGCGGCAAGGGGTCAGAACATTCTGTCCCCTCCCGACTTGGATGCGCATTTGATCAACTTCATCCTGTGTACTGCTTGCTACATCTAATCATTGGCATTGTTTCAGGCGCTACCGGTTTGCTGCCTACAGGCAGTGTGTGCTCTGGCTTTGGGGGCGGCTTGGGCGCCACAACAGAAGGCCACTGCCCGCCTGCATGGTGAAGGCGATAAGAGCGAAATATCCTGCTGAAAACCATGTAGGCTTTCAGCTTGCAATTTCTTAAAAATAAAGTAGTGAACCATTTCGCACCTCATTTTTGCTTCCAATGCGTCACAGCATTTACAGATTGCATGTAGACCATTTTTGAGAATGTGCTTAGCTTATTCAGTGTCTGTGTAGTAGTACAAAGTCTTCAAAAAAAAAAGGTGGGAGCCGGACGTTAATTCGATTTGAGGAAATCGGCCACACAGGGCAATAAGTTAAAGCTCCTAAGAATGCTGTGAACGTGTAGATCAAGTTCCCGTGGCAAAAAGACGAGTTCAGATTCCTCTTCAGTGCACCTTTAAGCACGCTGCCGCGACCACTGTTTTGGCTCCCTCATTCACGCAAATTTGCATCGCGAACACGCAAAACATTTCAGCAAACTCATCCCTCACACAAAGGTTAATAAGCCCAAACGCTCTTTTATATTATGCAAAAAGAATAACAATTGTTTATTCACATGTAGGTCGACTTTTTTTTTTTACCTACCCATAATTAGCTGTCATCCTATATTCATGACCAAAGAACCTCGGCCTATATTCATGACCAAAGCGAGCAACAGTAGCGAGCTAATGGAGTTCTACTGTAGCGCCAGCTGTTCAAGCAGCGCCGGCTACACTGGTACTACATGTATGTTCGCAGTAAGTACACACAAAAAAAATAAAGGAAAAATTAGCGCTGGCAAGCCTAATAAAAACGTTTGGAACTACTTGGAATGCGGCCAACTGCACTCGAGACGGACATGCCGGCGAGCCGATGACAGACCAGTGCTGGTGTGACCTCACGGTCGAAAACAGCGAATTGCCGTGTGCACCTGCATCGCTCTTACGCTCATTTCTGTGGCCTTTTCGTGGGAGACAGCTTGGGAAGCAGCCTATTTTGAGATTTAAATAGGTACCAAAGCCAGTGTATTACAGTTGATAAAGGAGGTTGTGATCAAAACAAACGCTCCGGCATGCATGTCGAAGACGTAATCGTGCATAACACAAATATTAAAAATGAAAAAATTGCGACAGTTCAAATATAACAAAAGCGCTTGTGCAATTATTAAGTACCAATAATAAGTGTAAATTAATAAGCATTCCTTGAAAAGTGACAAAGAAATGAGAAAGAAGGCCAGGGAAGCATGGACGAGAAGGTTTCCTCGAAAGGAGACGTTCCCAATTTGAGGTGGCAAAATAAAGGAGTTGTAAAACATGGCATCGACACAAGTTGGCATCCGGTAATGTTGGAAAAGTGAAACAATGGAGCGAAGCAGCAAAGCAGCATATTGAAATTGACTGCCCGGAAGTGATTGTACAGTACAACGCATACAAGGGAGGGGTCGATAGCGCTGTGTTTGTCTCTTTCTTAGTCCCGCTCTTCGTGCGCTGTGCCTTCAGTTTGAACTTGACTTCCCGATGTCACTGCACTCTCTCAGGGCAAGAACCAGAAAGTGGTCAGTGAGGGTGATTTCTCACTTTCTGTCTTTTGCGCTGTGCAACAGCTGGATGGGTACCTCAGAGACACAACTGCTGAGAAGCTTGCAAAGACAAATACTTTGGACTTTACGCTTTCCAGACGGACATTGCGAACACCCTAATCGCAAGTAGCAGGACACCTTCGAAAAAACGCGGCTGGCCAAGCTGTGAGTACCCCGAGCCTGTTGTGAAGAAGGCTGGCCCGCATTCGCTACCAACCACAACCACTAGGTACGACGGGTACAACCACTGGCCGGAGCATGTGAACACACCAAACTCACAGCGCTGCCGCCGAGAAGGATGCACAGCGAAGTGTCGGATTCACTGCCAAAAATGCCACACATCTTTTTGTGCGTGTCGGCGCAGAGCAATTGCTTTTACCTTTTCCACAACAAGTAGGCTTTAATGTGCTTGTTTTAATCGAGAACTCAAGCAATATTTTTGTTATCCATAATTTGCGCCCGATATTTCGCTAAGAGCCCAACGCACTTTCAATTAGTTGTGTGCATCACTTTTTCTGTGTTGAGGCGCCCTGTCCCCAAATGGGGACGTCGCAAAATACAAAGAAAAAATAAAATTTTTGTTCCAATCTTGTCAAGGCTCGTCATTTGTAGCATGGAGAACAAAAAAACGGTGCTCATATATTCTTTTATCGCAAAGTATTTTTTCGCACCTGAAGGGGATAATGTCCACCTACCATGATCCCCTAGAAGAAACCTCAGTAGAGCGAAAGCTACCCTGTGGCAAAAAAATTCATGTCACATGCCCCAAGGCTCTGCAGGACTACAATTGTTGGATGGGCGGTGTTGACCGCTTCGATCAGAAGCAGAATGGAAATCGAAAGTCAAAAAAGCGATGGCACCGAATATTTTATTTTCTCCTTGATGCTGCCATTGTGAACGCTTTTATACAGCATACAGGCCTTGAACATGTAAAAAACATTGACTTCCTGCACTTCAAGCTCATTGACAGCTTATCCCAGCGGCAAAGCTATTGCACTCGATGGAAGTCGCGAGGAGACTTTCCGTGCAAAAATGGATGCAAAAGTGATGCCTTGATGAGTGGTGTCCCAGCTGAGATCAGATTTCAAGGACAAGACCACTTCCCAGAAGTGTCTGGAACGAGGACGAGGAAGCGTTCCGAAGTCCGCACGAAGTTCCTGTGTGGAACTTGCAATGTGCCACTATGTACCGAGCGATTCTTGCGATTTCATTCAAGAAGGCCAGCAGTTTTTGCAAAAAGCTGTCACCGTGTGCCCAAGTGATCAAGACTCTGCTGTACCGCAGCGGTGGCCTAGTGATTGCATCCGCCTCGCATGCGGGAGGGATGGGGTTCAATCCCCAGTGCCGCCGGGTACCCACCGGTGGTACAATGGGTACAAGCTTCCCCTGGCCTGGTGCTCAGCTTAATCAGAGTGGAATGTTTGGGAAATGGGTCTTTGAACCCACCTTGAGCAAACAAAAATACCTTGTGCCATGGTGCTCTTTGGTCGCAGATGCCCACACGCCATAAAAATTCATCATCATCATTGATGCAAGCTGTGGGGACCTGCCCCGCTTGTCCCCTGCGGTTTTCTTTTCCAAGATGCATCTTCATAGTCAAGGCGCCAACAGCGCAGCGACACGAGCGCCACAGACAGCGTGATTGCTGTGCGCACGCATGGGGGAGACGACTCTCTCTTCGACTCGGAAGTCAGCGGGCGCTGACGTTCCGCTCTTAGCCAGCGGGGCGAGGCCGTGGCGGAGAATGTTCTTCTACATCTTGTCCCGTCTGGTCGTGGAGTATCTCCCCTGCCCTAGCGTGGGCGAACATTCACTCGCAGTCGGAAGACCTCGATTCCTTAGCGCATTTTGTTGCTAGCTGCTGTTATTTTGTTATAGCAATAAACACTTGTATCTGCCAGTGTCGTTCCTTTGTTTCCCTCAGAGCAAGAGGCCCGTGTCGTAGTTGGCGTGCATTCAGTAGCGTATGCAATCACAGAGTGGGGTCTGGCAGTTTTAACAGTGTCAGCCGCGGTTAACTCTTTCGCTACCGCGCCTATTCAAATCAATTAATTTGATCGACGTATTTCGAGTTCAAATTCTCGCGCGCTAGCGCGGTTCGCGGGCACCTAGCGCCATCTATGTTAGAAAATAGGAAACAGACAAGTGATCCGCTATATTTTGTTGGTTTTTCGCTTTGCGGCGCTTCTCCCCGCGCCGCAAAAAGTTTCGGATTGACGGACGACTGCTTTGATCATGGCGTCGACATCGTGCGCTGACGCTCCTCGAAGACGTCGTGTTGGTGGCCAATCGAGCGCTTCAGGAGTCGATTTTGCGGATGCAATCAGCAGTAGTGAGCCTGAAGAAGATGTGGACACATCAGATTTCAGCACCGATGACGAGGATGCGTCAAGTCCGGCCGGAACATCCAGCAGGTGAGTGTCGGCTGTACGTGCTGCGCACATTTCGATTACTAATAAATAGTTATGAGTGGTGGAGCATGTACTCACAGCTATATAATTTATTTTCAGGGCCTCAACGTCATACGGACGTGATTCCTTGCCAGCAGCTGTGAAGTGCGTACAGTTTTTTCCGAAACGAAGCCCGGGAGTCGAAATTGGCGGCGCGGTCCGGAGTAGCACATGGCACTTCGTGCGGACCATCGATGTCTTCCAACTCTTCTTCACCGCAGACCTGATCAACATGATCTGCGAGCACACAAACAAATATGCATGGATGCATATTTTATAGAGGCAGACATACACAGAAAAGGACGGCTCATGGAAAAATTTCGGTCCCGATGAAGTGATGCAGTGCATAGGTGTCCTGATCTACATGGGAATTGTGGAACTGCCTCGCCTTCATCTATACTGGAACACCTCTGAGCTATTTTCGGGCCTCATTCCTCCAAAGATTATGCCCAGGAGCCGATTTTTTGCGTTCCTTGCTTTTCTCAGTGCCATGGACCCGGAGAAGACTGACCCCGTCCGCGATGGCAAGCTGCACAGGATCGCACATCTACTGCAGCATATGAACGACGTGTCACGTCAGCATTTTCAACCATACCGAAATTTGTGCGTGGACGAACGAATGGTCAAATCAAAAGGACGATCAGGAATTCGGCAGTATATGCGTGACAAGGGGGTCAAATGGGGGTATAAGCTGTGGGTCCTTGCCGACTCCAGCACAGGTTACACTGTGCAATTCAGTGTGTACACTGGGAAGCGAGAAACACCCAGCTCAAAGGGACTGGCCTATGACGTTGTGACACGCCTGTGTGATGGATATTTGGATCAAGGCTACATTATCTATCTTGACAACTTTTACACGTCTACCTCCCTCTTCGAACATCTTCTTGAGGAAAACTCTCTCTTGCGGAACAACGCGCAAAGATCGCCGCGGATTTCCCTCCCAGTTGAAGGACACGAATTGGGAGAAACGAGCAACCAGAGGGGACATTCGCTGGCTGCGGTGGCGTGATGTGCTGTATTTGCAGTGGAAAGACCGGCGTGCAGTGAACATGATGAGCACAGCACACACTGCCAACAGTCACGTCACTGCAACCCGAAAAGTGAAGAGAGGCGACCAGTAGACGAAGATCCCCATCAAAAAGCCGCTCTTGATAGCGGACTATAATAAGGGCATGCTCGGTGTAGACAAGTCTGATCAGCTCATTGCTTCATATAATGTTTTGAAGTGTGTCAGGTGGTCGAAGACACTGTTTTTTCACTCCATAGACATTGCTGTCGTCAACAGCTTCATCATCTTTCAAGAACACAAGGAACATCATCCAGAGATAGAGGAGCTTTCCAGGAAGACTGCCTATGACCAGCTCGCATTCAAAACGATGCAACATTTTACTGCAACTCAAGGATGGAAGTGGTGTTGGAAAAAGTTGGCATTTTTCTTCCCGTTTCCTCAGTGCTGTATTGCAAGGTGTATTTGAGGGGCGTTTTACTTAAGGAGAGGCATGTGAAGTCACAAGCGGAAGCTGAAAACGTTCTGACATATGTAGATGCTCTTCATCTCTGCCGTGGCACTTTGCACAGTAAAGACTAAGTAGAAAATTACTGGAGCCATAACCTGAAAGACCACGCCATCGCTTGCGACGAGGTCCACATCAGCAGAAGCCGCCTTACCACCATTGCAGTAGTAAGTAATGACATATTTCAATTCACATTTTTCTCGTATGATACAGAGAATGTGAAGTTTAGTTTAGGGCATTCAAATCTGCGGCCAACCTAATATAGGTGTGGCGTTTACTTTTCCAGGTGGACAGAGCACCTCTTGTAGGTACTTTAGACGGGCTCTGCTCACACTGCTCTGGTCTGCTCACAGAGTGAATAGATGAACCCGAAAGTGCATTCACTCAGCTGCACAAAAACTCAGAACACTTTCACAGAAGCGCCACCTAGCAGACCGCTTGCAGCGCTCGACATCAAGCCTTGCACAAATACAGAAGAAGACTATTTCATTAAAAGACGATGCTCTGGAAGAAAAGATATCAAATCTTCCACCTAGACAGCCGGAAGCTGTCAGGCAGTGTTTTGCAGCTGCAAAGATAAAGGCCAAAGGGGCTCGATACATTAAAGAGTGGCTGCTTGAATGCATAATGACGAAAATGAAAAGTCCAAGGCTGTACGAGCACCTGAGAAAAAACAACACCCTGTGTTTGCCGAGCAAATCCACTCTAAAGCGCCATTATAGAGGCTAGAAGATTCCACTAGTGTCGTGAGCAGGTGCCCTCACCAGCCACCGCGCCGAAGCCTGTTTCGATGCTAGCGTAGGTGGTGCTGTTCAGAGCAGGTGAGTTAGGCGAGCAGAGAAGACCGATGCCGCCGCAATTCCTCGTGTCACTCATCGAGTGAAAGGGCGCCTTTCTCGTGCGTTTCCGCTTCGCTCACTTTGCTCCTGATTGCCTGGCATGTTTGTGCGCAGCGATTAAACAGTGCCACTAATGTGATTTGTGCGTCTAGGGCATGCCTACAAAAGAAAGGCAGAACGTGTTTTGTGCCCCTGTGCAAAGGGAGGTGTAAGTCATGTGCCGAGAAGGTTTCACTGTTCCATGCTCTCGCAGACGCTCTTTGTCGAGAAGAATGGGCAAGGAACATAAAACGAGAGGACAATGCGCTGGATGAGACAAATGTAGTGTGTTCCCATCATTTTGACGATCACTATGTTCAAAGAGCTTTCAAGCATATCACTCATGGTGAGGTGATCAAAATAGAGCATGAATGGCCAGTGCTCACTGATGACGCCGTTCCCACAATATTTCCTGACGCACCCGCCTATATAAGAGTGTCCTGAAAAAGAGAAAAGAGATGAATCTCGCAGATAGTTACGCCCCAACACCGAAGCACAGACCTCGGGAAACCACATTCTCGAAGACAGCAACACGGAAATGAAAGCTTCTCAGAGGAAAGACCGCACCCATTCAGCGACATTTCACTGCCTTCTGTCCTCTGCAGCCGAATTGTGCTGGCAAATGAGCCTGCAACGTTTGCTTTGGGTGGCACTGCAGCTCTGGGGTAGAAAATTTGTGTCTCTAAGCATGTTGCTTTCATGCCATGTTCAGAGGTCGGTTGCGCTGAGACGAGTGCGTACTGTTGCTGTGGTCTGTCGGAACGTAAAGGTTAAAAAACTTTGTGTTAAGACACCTGACGCCACCGCGGCATTAACAAAGGTCGATAACTTAATACCTTGCCCAGGCTTTGAGATCCACCCAATCCAGCCATGACAGTACGCTGAGTTTGGAGGCAAGCACTTTGCAAAATACTGCCTCGGGAGATCAACTGACAGCAAACTCTGTTTGCGATGCAAGTACACGAAGGAGCTGGCACTAAACAGAACATATCGGCTTAAGAAAATCCGGGTATATCATACAAACAACGAAGTGCCAGGAAGTCCCTCCAATTGCTGCGTGTGCAGAGAAAGCTGGCAAATGCCAAGAAAAGTGTTGCAGAGCTTCGGGTGATCAACGAATCTATTTCCAGTTCTGTCTTGGGAACAAAGATAAACGGGCTTCCACCAAAGCAGCGCCTTGCTGTTGTCAGAAAGTCAAGCCGTGGCATGTGGCACAACAAGTTAAGGATATTGGAATGCATCCTTATGCGTACGAGAAGCCCCAAGCTCTATGAGCACATCAGGCAGCACGAAATAATGGCTCTGCCAGGAAAATCGTGTCTGTATAAACATATGCAAAGTTTCAAAAGTGCATTTGGGTTTAGTACCAGCATTCTCTGAGGTGTGCAGAAGAAGACCCAGGACATGGATGAGTTCAGTCACCATGGTGGACTTGTCTTCGATGAAATTAAGCTTTCGGAAAAACATCAGTGTGAGACCATCTGGCGAGCTCACTGGTTTCGTAGACCTTAGACCATTTACTGACGACACAAAAACGGCAACAAGTGAGCGTGGCCTTGTATCATGTTCCAGCCATTCCAAGGTGAGTTATTAAAACTGAACGGTTGCAACGCTAAACGGCTGCGAAGTTTTCAACACGCAGTTTTATCCTGTTATTTTGTTAGTGAGTCATTGCTTTTATGACAAAAGTGGCTTATGTTGTGAAAGTGCTTCGCCTTGAAATTGATGCAGCTACCAATTTATTGTTACATGCCTAATAATGACAATAAATAATAGTGAGGAAAGACCCAGTGAACGTCAGCTCACACAAAAGGCTGAATTTAAAGCCCCAGAGACTTTAGCAGAAGACAGGTGGATTAAATAAACAGCTAATACCTATATTAATTCCAGAAATCATTTGACTTATATAGTAAAACATCTTTTTATACAGTAAATATATAGTAAATAATATAGTCTTATTTGCTATATAAATTATGTAGTAAATAAAACAACTAAAAGTAAACCATGGTGGACGCCGGAATTAGAAATGGAAAGAAAAAGGTTTAATGCCCATAGACGCCGCAACAGAGAGCTAACAGTAGCCTAAAAAATGTCTATCGCAGCTTATATAAAAAAGCAGCCGAAAGATAAGATGATGATCTTAAGACAGCGAAAACAAAATAGTGGAGAGAGTTTTGTGGCAACGTAAAAGACCGCAACCCATTTACATTGCCATACAAATTGGCAGCAAATAAAATAAAAAGAGCAGTAATAACTCTTAACTTGAAACCCATGGAGAATACATTTCAAGTTCAGAGCAGGAGTCAGTTGAGTATATCTTAAAGAATCTTTATGATATAGCACTATCTCCAGAAGACGAGGAAAGTATTGAAAGTAATGAAGCCAAAGACAGGTTGGAAGAAAATGATATCCTTTTCATAGAGCAAACATTATCAGATAATAACCGATAGCCTATCAACCTTACGAGGTTTACAGAAACCTCATAACGGTAATTATTTTATTCAAAGAACTAACAAATGAAAGTGTAGCATATAAGACCTCTCTATCCTATGTCAAAGCCCATCAGGGTATAATGGGAAATGAAATTGCTGACGAATTAGCAAATAAAGCAAGGCTCCAAGGCATATATGTAAGGCATATAACTAAGCAATTCAGTAAGAGAGAATTATATAAGGAAACAAAAAAGAAATGGAACCATATTCGGCAAGACGAAGGCTCAGAGACATTATACTTAAATGCAACATAAAGCGCTATAAGTGCTGTAAGTGTCAGTGTGTTTTGTACTTCGTGTAAATTTGGAGAATGTCGTTCCATGTGCTGGTCCTGGGCACTAAAAGCTTGAAAATTCCTGCAGCTTTTCCAGCTGGGAACTGTCAACCTTAAGCTGGAAATGAACGATTGATTGACTGGCTCTTGTGTTCTCTTTCTACAGGAAAGAAGCTCTCGAACAGACTACAGGGTCAGGTGCAAAGACTTGGCCCTTTTTCTTTGAGCTGCACCGTTTCCTTGGGAGCCTGCCTATTAACAACAGGTCTCTGGCGCAGGACCTGGCGCGAAATGCTTATTGCTCACTGAGCGCATACACCCTTCAGTAAAGATGTCAGTTTCAGGAGTGGTGTGGTTCTTGAAACACGACTGATCTTACTGTTTATAACTAAACTGCACTGCTTTAATAGTGCTCAAGATAAAAGAGGTTTCACTACCATGTCAGATGAGATGAATTTTGAATATGTGTAGTTACAGTGGCTTCAAGATGTGTTGCTTCTAGTTCATATATATCAAGAGCAAAACTTTGATGCAGGCTAGTTTGTACACAACTGAAGATGTGTTTTGCAGTGCAAACAAGTACAACAACAAAAAAGCACGAACTACAAACTGTGTTTGCTTACTACACCGTCGCTTTGTCCGTGTCCTTATTTTCACTGCAAAATACATTTTGCCACAGGTGTTAGGTGGTAATACAACTCGCTAACAAAAGAGGCAAAAAGTACTGCAAGGATAGAATACTTCCCAAATTCTACAATGTAAAAACACAGAGCCGAAATGATGCAGAATAAATTCCTTTATTGCAGCTGATCTTCAGCATAGAGTCTGGCACAAGCAGCAGAGACACCAGCAGCAGCAACACGCCAGTGGATTCACTCAGCACAGGTGGTGAAGCAGAATCGCTGTGAGTAAGAGAGACTTCAAGCACAGGTTTGACAGACCATGACAACATCGCTGTTGAAGTCTGACATCGAGCACCGAGCACGAGTGAACCCAGAGACATGCACCGTCCACAAAGAAGTAAATGGATGTCTGCTAACCAGGGCCCGCTTGCACAAAACTCTTTAGACCAGTCTTACTAAATCTTCAGGCTCAACTGAATCTCATTGAAGCCTTAATCTTCCCTAGCCGATAAGTCACTTGCGCGAAACAAAATAGACTGGAACAAGACAGAAAATGAAGATTTCAATAAGCCTCGAACCTATGCTGCTTCAGGCAGTCTTAATGGAATCTTTTCCAGTCTTATCCAACATGGCTACCGAGCAGTTGATCCGTCTCGAGTTGCTCGCCGATCACCTGTTGCGCCACGAACGTGTATTTCGTGACAGGACAAATCCGCTTGAAACATTCAGCAAGGAGCAGCTGCAGCGCCACTTACGGTTCGGGCAGGAAGGCATAGCATTTCTCGCCGAGCTGCTTCGCTCTGAGATCGAGCCCCCCCGACGCGTCGAAGCGGCGCTTTGAGCACCGAGCTGCAGGTGACGCTGGCACTGAAGTTTTTTGCCTCCAGCTGTTTCCTGCTTACTGCCGGAGACATGATCGGCGCCCACGAATCAACAGCAAGCCGCACAGTGCGCCGAGTTGCTGTAGCCCTCGTCCGCCGCAGCAGAGATTGGATCTGGTAAGCCTATCTCCGGCCTTCTATCTTTCCCTCCATGGTGTTACTGCCGCTTGCTTTCTTGGGCTCTTCGTGTTCGCGCATGCTTTTTAGAGAGTTGCGCAGCTGGAACATCAGCTGCCGTACGTACGATGTGTCGTATGTGTTCCTGCATTTGCGCGTACAGGACTGCACGCGAAAGGATCGCAAGTAGTGTGTTGCTCGCTCGCTCGCCGTGAATGTTTTGGTGCTCAAGCGCGCTTTCCTTGATTTTGTCTTTCAAGTCGTCGTCCTGCGAAGCTGTGAGGGTCAGCATGAGATTAATCTTATATATAAATGTGCCTCCCTTAATACATGCACGTGCGACTGTGTGTAAGGCCGCGCAAGACATCGGCGTGAAACTAAACATGACCACCCCCGTTTCCTTTCCAGCTGGCCGTCACCTAGCCAGCTGCGGGAAGCCCAAAGCGGCATCTACGCTGTTGCCGTCTTTCCGCGCGTCGTCGGCGCAATTGACGGCACCCATGTGCGGATACAGGCCCCCAAAGTGCATGAAGAAGCCTATATCAACCGCCACTTTTATCATTCCATCAACGTGCAGCTGGTGGTTGATAGCCACTGCTGCATCATCGATGTGGCAGCATGGTGGCCGGGCGGCACTCATGACGCGCGGATGCTGGCGAACAGCAGCGTGACCCAACGCTTCGACGATGGTGTTTACACCGGCGTGCTACTCGGAGACAGCGGATATCCATGCAGGCCATGGTTGATGACATCATTCTGGACTGCGGACATTCCCGGGAAAAGGCGTTACAACACTGCGCACGGCACAATGAGGGCAATTGTGGAGAGATGAGTCTTGATGCTCCGGTGGAAAGCAAACACAGGTGCCGTGAGGAACGCACGAAAAGAACGCACACAGCTCTATGTACACGACTGCGCTCTGATAGCAGTACGTGAATACTCATGCCACTGTGGAAAAGTTTGGTAAAGTGTGCATTATTGGTCAGTTTTTTTTTACATTCTGACTGTGCTGTTCAGGCACTAGGGCATTAAAACAAGCTGAGTGAACCTCTCCCTTAGCTCACGTACTATGGCTGTCTGCACCACCCTTATCTTGGGCATGGTATGGTATTTAATTTATTTCAACCAGCAATAATTTCACCAGCGGGTGTGCACATTAGTCCACTGCACTTTTCGAATTTCGTAGGAATATGAATTCTGCCAAGTGATAATTTAAATTACTCAGTATAAACATAATTAACTTTCAGAATGGTAATGCATGGTATACAGTTTACAGATAGCAACCTGCAAGACACACATCCTGAAGTAGACACATGTATCAATATTTGCATGCTACTGCCATGTTTGAGGGCGACTGCAGCAATTACAGGTGACACTTCGCTTTTGAGGGACGATCGGGCAGCTGAAGTGGCGCTTCTATTGTCTGCATGGGGAGCTCCGAATGGCACCTCACCGATGCTCAGCAATCATCTTCGCCTGCTGTGTGCAGCACAATATTGCCAAGCAGTACGCATGCAGCAGCGATGAAGAATGTGTGCTACCACCGGAGGTGCCAGCTCCTCCCATTGCCAAGGCTGACGATGGCCACACAGTGCGAAATGCACTTGTGCAGCAACACTTATCTTACTGTAAGTATCAAAGCTTTTGTGTAATTTTTGAAACGAATAAAGGGGAAACATGTTATCCCCTGTGTTTTGCGCAGTGGACGCCATCTCCCCGAGCTCAAACCACCGACTGCCACAGTAAGCATGGCATCCCAGGATGCATCACTCCAGAAACTCCAGCTTCCCACATGGTCTTAACCAAAATCCGCC